>NC_135807.1:125482897-125785078 GCF_964213995.1 Mustelus asterias
GGCCTCTTTCTGTGCTGTAGGGTTTCTATGATTCCAAGTTGCTTAGTCCCTTTTTATGAATGCAGGGGTTGTGGTGTGTTATTAGCCCACCGCCCACTGTGCAGGACATAGGCAAACTACCTAGAATCATACCTGGCTGATTGCGATTGCTGCTTGTACATTGTTTATCCATTGCATGTATCATCGGGGAGCCCTATATAACTTGCGCTCCTTCAAGCTAGCCTGCTTGGTGCAAAGCTAGCCTGCACCTATGTTTCAGCTGCAGGTGCCAGGATTCCTGGTGAAATTGAATCCTACCTGGGACAAAGGTATCTGACTGTGGGAGAGTGCTTGCACCAAGAGTTTTGGATGACGCCCTATAGGTTTTGCTGGATAAGTTGGAAAATCGAAAGCCTGCCTTGTATCCTCAAAGGGACAGGCGGCCCTCCAGAAGCATGCTGAACAGGGCAGTGGGAACAGAATCAGAGATCAATGCCTGTATAGTGCCAAGGATTGGGTTCAGTGCTGGAAGGAGTTCAATGATCTCACACCAGTGGTGAAGGTCAGTGGGCACATGGGCAAATGCCATATTATACCAACTTTACCACTCACTTCTGTCAGTGCTCAATACACCTGTACTGAATGACACACACTACATACTAAGTCCAGAACACAAAGAATGTTTATTAACAAGGAAATACAGTCCAGAGACCGGCAGCCTCACTGGCTGCCCTGGAACAGCCCACTGGCTGCCACACCTACATGTCTTCTACATGCCTTCAAACTGTCTCCTGCCTAGAAGAGGACTCCACCTCCTGGGCTAATTACACACTCTCAGTCCCATTTGCCCCTCAAGGCAGATAACCTTCTTCTATTGTGTTGACCTTAAAGGGACAGTCACCACAACACCCTCTCCCCAACGCTCAGAACTCAGCATTTAGAACTCATACTGAGCACTCTTATGCTTTACCTCCCCTCTTGTACACTTTCCTGAAACCTGAAACCAACCTCTCTCTGGCTGCACACACCAGCAGCTATTCGACCGTGACAGCTACGTCACCCAAACAGGTTGCACCACATGGCGAGATTAAGTGTTCTCCCCGTGAGAGACAGCAGGAGTTAGCCAGAGGGAAAGTGGCACACCTACATGTCTTGACCCCATGGAGAGATGGTGCTTGTTGTGTACTCTGCTACTGGGGTGCGTCCCAAGAACTGATTCCACAGACAGACATTGGAGAACACGGGTATTTATTTGCAGATATCACTTGCTCAACACTCCAACTCCTACTGCCCTCCCAGCACGGTAGCACAGTGGTTAGCACTGCTGCTTCACAGCTCCAGGGACCTGGGTTCGATTCCCGGCTTGGGTCACTGTCTGTGTGGAGTTTGCACATTCTCCTCGTGTCTGCGTGGGTTTCCTCCGGGTGCTCCGGTTTCCTCCCACAGTCCAAAGATGTGCGGGTTAGGTTGATTGGCCATGTTAAAATTGCCCCATAGTGTCCTGGGATGCATAGATTAGAGAGATTAGTGGGTAAAATATGTAGGGATATGGGGGTAGGGCCTGGGTGGGATTGTGGTCGGTGCAGACTCGATGGGCCGAATGGCCTCTTTCTGTACTGTAGGGTTTCTATGATTTCTATGATTTCTATGATGTCCCCAACAGATTTCCAGGCACCCAGGGTCACACGACCCATTCCCTTAAAGGGGCTATGCCCCCGACATTCGTAAGAGTGCTGGCCATTGCTGAGGCTGTGACCAACAATGGGACTGAAACCATTGCAGATGATACTGTCCTCATATCTGATCCTCCTTCGCACATCCCATTCCCCCCCATCCTGTCCATCCGTTCCCTATTCCATGCTCCTTTCTGAATGAGAGGCTTCTGATGGTGTAAGATGCAGTTCTTCCTTTCTCCTCTCCCCTCCCCACACCCTAACCGCCTGCCCCTCTTTCCTTTCAGATTGCCAAGTACTGGAGCCTGGCCAGGCAGTCGAGGAAGAGGCAGAAGACAGTGATGGTGCGGACACACTGTCGCTTGACCTCACATCCCCAGCCACCAGCTCAGATGCATCATTTAAAGGAGAGGATAGTGGAGGCATCTGCAGATGGCGAGACACTGGGGACAAGTGGCCTGCAGCCAATTCAGGGGAGAAGATATGCACAAGGTGTTGACTCATTGGAGACTGAAGTTGCACATGAGCTCTGCTGAAGACTCAGATGAGACTAAGCTGCAGAGGAAGGCTTGTAGATGTACAAACCCAGACACATGTGTTCAATGTCAAGGAGTGTGAGGGTGGCCATTTTCATCAACATGCCTGTGGAGCCAATCACAGTGCAGAATCTGATGGCCGATGTCTCCATTTCGATTGCATCACCAGAAGCTGGAGGGGAAGCTCAGCATGTTGCTAAGGAAGCTCGGCTTGTTGCTCAGGAAGCTCAACTTGCTGTTAAGGAAACTCAACTTGTTGCTAAGGAAGCTCAGCTTGTTGCTAAGGAAGCTCAGCTTGTTGCTAAGGAAACTCAGCTTGTTGCTAAGGAAGCTCAACTTGCTGTTAAGGAAACTCAACTTGTTGCTAAGGAAGCTCAGCTTGTTGCTAAGGAAACTCAGCTTGTTGCTAAGGAAGCTCAGCTTGTTGCTAAGGAAACTCAGCTTGTTGCTGAGGAAGCTCAGCTTGTTGCTAAGTTAGCTCAGCTTGTTGCTAAGGAAACTCAGCTTGTTGCTAAGGAAGCTCAGCTTGTTGCTAAGGAAACTCAGCTTGTTGCTCGGGATTGCTGATCCAGACACCAATGGGCAAAAAGTGCTATCCACTCCCCAAGAGACCTGCTCCTTAAAGACCATCTGAAGATATGGTTTCCTGCTGAAAGCCCTTCTCCCCTCCCTCACCTCCCTTTTCCAGCAGCATGCCCTATTCTGCAGGACCTCCTCCTGTTCTCCCAGGTGTGCGCAATGCCAGGAGGAAGCACCCGGCCACTCATGCCCTGGAAACACCTGACTCGCACACAAACCTTTGGAGTTACCTAAAAGAAAACGCTTCAGCATCAGCCAGCCCACCCCTTACAGGTTATTGAAACGTTAACCAAGTATGGAAGACCCATCCAAAAGGCAGGGAATTGCAGCAACAGCCAGAAGAAATATTGTAACCTTTTAATAGTTAATGATTCCTATAAATATTGCTGGGGGGGGGGGAGGAGAGGGGGGGCAGCAGCAGAGGGGGCGGTTGTAGTGAGGGTGAACAAGATGGATCCTTCATGGTGCTGTTAAATGCATATTCAGCTGGGGAAGATTAAGAGAGGTGGTTAGACTGAGGAGAGCTCCAAAATGGCAGCACTGTGTGAAATCAATGCTTCGAGCCGACCGCTGTCTCACTGCATCTATTCTGTGGACATTTGTGGACAGTTGGTGCACACCCACTTATCATTTGGCCAAAGTAGCATCTGGTGGACTTTCGGTCAGAAGGGCTTGCCACAGACGACAATATGGAACTCTGGAAGGTCTTGATAGCATTCAAAAACATACACCCATTTTGGGGGAATCTTCTGGAGCCCACAAAAGTGAGAAATGTGGTGGGCAGTTTGGCATCATTAGGTGGGCATCGCAACTGCCGTTTTCCTGATGGCGAGTTCAGATTTGAAGATGTAGTCAGCTGCATTTTCCTGGCACACAGGCCTCATGCCATCCTGTAGTAAACTCCTACTTGTAATTCTCTTGCATGCCATGAAGACTTATTACACTATAATGTTTTGTAAATATGTCCTATCTTCAAAATGAAGCCAGCCACACAGTTCACTGCACAACCTGGCACTGTGAGGTGGGCATCTGTTACAACAAGAGGAATGGAAGGAGCAGCATCTCGCCTCAGAAGAGGATGCTGAGGAGGCCATGACTTTTTACTGGATGCTGGGACCATGGAGAGACAAGCACTGGATATTAAGGACAACTTTATATACACCCAGTTAGCCCGAGAGTGGGGCACCTACATGATCATTGACAGAACTCCATTGGCTTCCTGGGATGTAGACCTACCCCTTTGGCCTTCCTCAAGGAGTCATCTGTAAACCTATGTCCTCTGCCACCTCCGTCCAGGCCACCTTGGTCAGCTGGGAAAGCCTTTTGATGCCATCTGCAGGAAAGAGCCTGTGGGGACACCTTGGCTGAACCACGTGGCTGCTGTCTGTTGAAGCTCTGACATCTCCACAGTGCAGCTGAAGAGGTTTGGATGTAAGGTGGGGGCACCAGGGGGAGAAAGATTAATAATAGCGGGGGTGGGGGAGGGGAGGGTGAATGATGGGGGAGGAGGTTTGTGGGAGGCTGAGGACAATGACAGGGTGCAGGAGGAATGGGAAAGAGTTCTGATAGAATGGAGGGGGACAGGAACATTCTGGCTGTGCTGAAGACCTTTCCCTGATTGATGGTTCTTTTATAGCCCACCCATTCCTGATGCATTGTTACCTAATGACTGGTTTCATAGAATCAGACAGTGCAGAAGAGGCCCTTCGACCCATCAAGTCTGCACCAACACGCCAAAAGCACTTGACCTCCCACCTAATCCCATTTCTCAGCACTTGGCCCATAGCCCTGAATGTTATGACGTGCCAAGTGCTCATCCAGGTACTTTTTAAAGGATGTGAGGCAACCCGCCTCTACCACCCACCCAGGCAGCGCATTCCAGACCGTCACAACCCTCTGGGTAAAAAGTTTTTCCTCACATCCCCCCGAACCTCCTGCCCCTCACCTTGAACCTCGTGACTGATCTTTCAACTAAGGGGAATAGCTGCTCCCTATCCATTCTGTCCATGCCCCTGATAATCTTGTGCACCTCGATCACGTAGCCTCTCAGTTTTCCCTGCTCCAATGAAAACAACCCAAGCCTATCCAACCTCTCTTCGTGATTTAAATGCTCCATCTCAGGCAGCATCCTGATGAATCTCCTCTGCACCCCCTCCAGTGCAATCACCTCCTTCCTATAATGTGGTGACCAGAACTGCAAACAGTATTCTAGCTGTGGCCTCACCAAAGTTCTATCCAACTCCAACATGGCTTCCCTGCTTTTGTAATCTATGTAAGAAGTTTAACAACACCAGGTTAAAGTCCAACAGGTTTATTTGGTAGCAAAAGCCACACCTCCACATCTCCACATCATTTGTAATCTATGCCTCGATTGATAAAGTGGAGTGTCCCATATGCCTTTTTCACCAAGCTACTAACATGCCATTCCGCCTTCAGAGACCTGTGGGCAAACACGCCAAGATCCCTTTGTTCCAAAAAAATTCCGAGTGCCATTCATTGAAAGGAGTTCCATAACACCAGGTTAAAATCCAATAGGTTTATTTGGAATCACGAGTTTTCGGAGTGCTGCTCCTTCCTCAGGTGAGGATACTTCCTTGTCAAATTACTCCTTCCAAAGTGTATCATCTCACACTTTTCAGGGTTAAATTCCATCTGCCACTTATCAGCCCATTTGATCATCTCGTCTATATCTACCCAAGACACCCCACCTCATTGTTAATCACCCGGCCAATCTTGGTGTCATCCACCAATGAAAGGCTTCTCCCACCGCAGAATCACATGCGGTGCGCTGCGGTACTTTAAAGTTTAATTAGAATCAGCAGGAAAAGGCAGAAATCAAGGGAACGGGAGTGGTGTCCACTTCTGGTTCCAGCATCAGCACCAACTCTCATTGTGGATTCATCTTCACCACATGAATTGAAATAATGTTCCCAGACATATCTTTGCCGCAGATTTCCAATCTCCTTAAGATCGCTCCTGGAGTTGGCTTTTTCCGAGGTTGGAAAATGAAACTTTTCCCATTACCTTTTCATGGTTCTTGTCAGTGCCAGGGTTACAATCTTTTCCTTTTGACTTGCCGACTAAAACTGTATATAGAACTAAAGATGCGATATGATAACAGGCTGATAACAACTTCTTAATGACTTCCGCTGATTTGTGCTTTACTGTTCCAGTTAGATTGGACATGCTGAGTGCCAACAGGATGGGTGTAACCACTGGCAAACCAGATGGCCACCTAGAGTGGCAAGAGGTGTGTGGTGGAGGGGTGGCAAAAAAACTGCATGAACTCTACATGAAACTACAGAAATAAATAAACAGGCTTCAGCAGTGGGGTTGAAAGGTCCAGATCTACATCCACATATACTGACTTACACACAGATTTCCATGTATTCACATGGCAGACTTTTCCAAAATTTCATATTAGATTTCCCACTCTGTTAACGCAACAGTTTTACAGACTTGTACCTCTTTATGGCTGTTCCATAAGTGTGAACCAGCAAGCAATATCAAAGAACATAACTTAATCCAGTCCACTCTATTATAATGATTATTGATTGTGTAAACTGTGTATTAAATCTTCCAGTAATGTTTGCAGGAACACAATATGACATTGTGTGAGTCATATTACCCTTTATAATCAACACAACAACAGGAAATGCTGGGAAATCTCAGCAGGTCTGACAGCATCTGTGGGGAGAGAATAGAGCCAAAGGTTCGAGTGACATTGGTTCTATTCTCTCTCCACAGATGCTGTCAGACCTGCTGAGATTTTCCAGCATTTTCTGTTTTTGTTTCAGATTCCAGCATCCGCAGTATCATAGAACCGAATCTCTACAGTGCAGAAGGAGGCCATTTGGCCCATCGAGTCTGCACCGTCCACAATCCCACGCAGACCCTATCCCCATGCATTTACCCTCGCTAGTCCCCCTGACACTGAGGAGCAAATTTGCATGGCCAATCCTCCTAACCCGCACATCTTTGTACTGTGGGAGGAAACTGGAGCGCCCGGAGGAAACCCACGCAGACACAGGGAGAATGTGCAAACTCCATACAGACAGTGACCCAAGTCGGGAATCGAACCCGAGTCCCTGACGCTGTGAGGCAGCAGCGCTAACCACTGTGCCACAGTGCCGCCCAGTATTTTGCTTTTATCATATTGCACTTTATAATGTCCATTTCTTTTAGTACATCTCCTGTGAAAAGCAAAGGACATTGCGAATGAGCATTCAGTATCATCATATCCTCCTTTTGCCTGTAAAATTAATCTTTAAATTTAAATGCAGAATTTTTATTCTTACTAATGCACAAAATTAACTATCAAAAGTTAATGGTGTGGGAGGACACAAGGCTGAATGATTGCCGGATGCCCATACACTACCAAGTCCATTAATATCCCTAAACCTCCATCAACTACATAGCAATGGGGATTGCAGTTAAGAAGAAATTCACTGTGGTGCTAAGTTCCCATAATTGTCCTGATCATGCGTTGATTGTTAGGACTCTTGAAAAAGCAAAGGTAATGGCTGATTTTGTTTTATTTCTAGGGGATGACCTCCCAGTGAAATTAAGGTGTGAGGTTTGCAGAATCCTTATAGGAGCCATTAGAGAATAAATTTGAGACCATTGTAAGAGACGTGAGAAGGAACTACACAAATGTAATTACTTTGCCGACTCCACTCTTCACCATTTTAAGTTTAAGTTTATTTATTAGAGTCACAAATAGACTTACATTAACACTGCAATGAAGTCACTGTGAAAATCCCCTAGTAGCCACACTCCAGTGCCTGTCCGGGTACACTGAGGGAGAATTTAGCATGGCCAATGCACCTAACCAGCACGTCTTTCGGGCTTTGGTAGGAAACCGGAGCACCCGGAGGAAACCCACGCAGACACGGGGAGAATGTGCAAACTCCACACAGATAGTGAGCCAAGCCAAGGAATCGAACCTGGGTCCTTGGCGCTGTGAGGCAGCAGTGCTAACCACTGTGCCACCGTGCCGCCCAGGAGTATAACCTGATTTTTATTCCTATCTGCAAAACACGACACTGCCAGCATTTTGGCCAGTGATAAATCTGTGTTGCTCATTTTGTCCAGAGATAGAGTTTGGCTGGAACTCTTGGATGTTTACACTGGCGGGATTCTCAGATCCTGCCAGCAGCACCCCCCCCCGCCACCCCCCAGTGGGTTTCACACCATGTGAGGTGACGGCAATGGGAATTCCCATTGACAGCGGCCAGACCAGAGAATCTCGCCGCCAGCAAACAACGCGCCACCTCCCGCCGGCAGGAAACCCGCGGCTCGGAGGCCGGAGAATCTCGCCTTTTATGTTGTTCATTTTGTCCAGTGATAGATTTTGTGCGACTTATCTTATAGTTTCCAAACTGCCTACTCAAATTGAACTGCTCCTCCTTGTTTGGTATTGCTCACAAATTGGACCATTTACTTCAAGGTTCTCTTCCGACACAGTCAATAGAAGTTTTGAAACAGCCGAGATCCCAACACTGATCCCTGGCACCTCACCAAGCTCTACTCTCATTGCAAAGGATACTTCATACTTCCTAAACTGGATCGCAATGGCCACGAATTTCCTCGGAGCTGCTCGGAATTCTGCCCTATTTCCAACAAACCCGATGGTTGCAGATCGATAGCAGCTCCAAGGAATTTCAGACCATGCTCATTCTGTTGTTCCAATGGCTTTGCCTGGTAATGGAGCCCATGACAACAGTTAGGAAGTAGTAAGGAATTTTCTTAATGTTCTGGTTACTATTTCTCCGTAAGAAGTCTCACAACGCCAGGTTAAAGTCCAACAGGTTTATTTGGTCGCAAAAGCCACTGGCTTTCGGAGCGCTGCCCCTTCGTCAGGTGAGTGACCTGACGAAGGAGCAGCGAGCGCTCCGAAAGCTAGTGGCTTTTGCTACCAAATAAACCTGTTGGACTTTAACCTGGTGTTGTGAGACTTCTTACTGTGTTTACCCCAGTCCAATGCCGCATCATATTATTTCTCCCTCAGGCGTCACCACCATGTCAGTTACCACGCCATCGAAGGCCCCGAACGCTCCTCCCACTTTAGGAACAGCGATTTACTCGTGCTTCTTTCGATTTAGGATATTGTGTTCGCTGCTTATGACGTGGCCTCCTTTACCCTGGGGAGACCAATGACAGGTTGGGTGACTGCTTTGTGGGAACACCTCTGTTCAGTTCTCAAACATGTCATTTTGTGGTTTCAGTTTTCCAGCCTGATTCCCCTCTGACTTTTCTGCCCTTGGCCTGCTCCAGTGTTCCAATAAAGGTCAACACAAGGTCAAGCAACAACTCCTCATCTTTCAGCTCACTACTCTCCAGCCTTCTGGAATCAAAGTTGAGTTCAACAACTTCAGATCAAAACCTCTGCCCTCACATTTTCGCTTTTTTGGAAACTGGTTCATTTTTCTCCTAGGTTCTTTAATTCCTTTACTTTTCAGTTGGATTGTTGCTATCCAGCCATTCACGCCTCATTTAGACACATCGGGTGGGATTTTCCGCAACCCTGCAGTGTGTTTCGCGATAGCGGAGGCGGCTCGCCACTGGCCGGTTGCAGGATTGAACCCCACTGTCAATGGGTTTCCCATTCAATGCAGCCCCCACCACTGGGAAACCGCGGAGGGAGTTCCCTGCCAGCGGGACTGGAAGATCCTGCCAGCAATAATGGCTGGAAAATTCCAGCCATCATTTGACCTTTTGTTTCTTCACTTGACTCATCCCTTTGACTTTTATACCATGAAACCTATTGTCATTTAATCTTTCCAATCAATCACGGAGTTTCCCTTTTGCTCTTCCTCCTCCTCACACCCTTTCACTTGCTCAACGTCTAACTTTCCTCAGTTCCAATGAAGGGTGATCAGTGGAAACGGTGAAATCTGGATGGAATTTTACCATCCTGCCCACAACATGAATCGTAGCGGGCAGGACGTGGACTAAGTAAATGTCTGTTGACCTCAGGCGGGATTTTCCGGTTTTGGGGTGAGTGCAGCCGGAAAATTCCTCCCTCTGTTTCTCCCTCCACAGATGCTGCCTGACCTGCTGAGTTTTTTTTTATCCGTTCATGGGATGTGGGCATCGCTGACTGGGCCAGCATTTATTGCCCATCCCTGAGGACATTTAATAGTCCACCACATTGGTGTGGATCTGGAGTCACAGGTAGGCCAGACCAGGTAAGGACGGCAGATTTCCTTCCCTAAAGGACATTAGTGAACCAGATGGGTTCTTTCAACAATTGACAATGGGTCATCAGTACACTTTTAATTCCCAGATTATTAATGAATTCAAATTTCACCATTTGCCATGGTGGGATTCAAACCCAGGTCCCCAGAGCATTGCCCTGGGTTTCTGGATTACTAGTCCAGTGTCAATACCACTATGGAACCACCTCCCCCAGTATTTCCAGCATTTTCTGCTTCTATAATCATAGACTTCCTACAATGCAGAAAGAGGCCATTCGGCCCATCAAGCCTGCATCAACAACAATCCTACCCAGGCCCTATACCCGTAACCCCACATATTTACCCTGCTGATCCCCTGACACTAAGGGGCAACATATCATGGACAATTGAACATGCACATCTTTGGATTGTGGGAGGAAACTGGAGCACTCGGAGGAAACCCACGCAGACACAGAGAGAAATTAGAAGCTCCACACAGACAGTGACTCGAGGAATTGAACCCAGGTCCCTGGTGCTGTGAGGCAGCAGTGCTAACCACTGTGCCACCGTGCCGTCCAGGATTCCAATGCTTGCAGTATTCTGCTTTTGTTCCATTTGGCTCAATTGTGGATTTATTAAATTCATTTGTGAGACATGGGCGTCGCTGGCTGGCCAGCATTAATTGCCGATCCCTAGTTGTCCAAGGGCAGTTGAGAATCAACCACATTGCTGTGGCTCTGGAGTCACATGCAGGCCAGACCTGGCAAGGGTGGCAGATTTCCTTCCCTAAAGCACATTAGTGAACCAGATGGATTTTTCCGACACTCGACAACGGTTTCATGGTCATCAGTAGATTCTTATCATAGAAATCATAGAAATCATAGAAACCCTACAGTGCAGAAGGAGGCCATTCGGCCCATCGAGTCTGCACCGACCACAATCCCACCCAGGCCCTACCCCCACATATTTTACCCGCTAATCCCTCTAACCTACACATCCCAGGACTCTAAGGGGCAATTTTTTAACCTGGCCAATCAACCTAACCCGCACATCTTTGGACTGTGGGAGGAAACCGGAGCACCCGGAGGAAACCCACGCAGACACGAGGAGAATGTGCAAACTCCACACAGGCAGTGACCCGAGCCGGGAATCGAACCCGGGACCCTGGAGCTGTGAAGCAGCAGTGCTAACCACTGTGCTACCGTGCCGCCCTTAATTCCAGATTTTTTTTTTATTGGGTTCAAATTCCACCAGCTGCCGTGGCGGGATTCGAACCCGGGTCCTCAGAACATTAGCTGAGTTTCTGGATTAATAGTCCAGCGATAATACCACTAGGCCATCACCTCCCCGATGTGCAGAAACTGGCTCCCTGTATTTGAAGATGCGATGGAGTGCAATTTTGTTTGGACGTGCCACTCCCAACCCCCCCACCAATCCACCCCAAACACACCTCCCCACCCCACCCCCAGCCCCACCCCTATCACACACCCAGGTCAACACAACTTGCTCACAGACCTCCACAATCCTGAACTGGCTATTAAGAGCTGGAAATCTGTGAACAAAGTGAAGGCCACTTCAAACTATAAATGCGTGGAATCCACCCGTAAGGACGGGATTCTGATCCATGGATTGACGTGGGAAGATCTGCCGCTTGAGAGAGGCTTTGAGCCCGCAGCAAGAGGACACAACCTTTTACTCTCAGAGAATACACAGCAATCAATTTTGCGGAAGGTGTGTCTGAGAGGAAGGCAAGCCATCAATCAAAAGAGCCAATTCCGAGGCGCAAAACCTCATTGCAATCATTCCTCCATCCAGAGCCCTCAACAAAGAATTAACCACCTCACTGAACACAATCATAATACAGACTAAACATGCCATTTAATTTTCGCCCCACTTGGATTTGTTTTTCTATTAGGCAGTAATACTGTTCATTGTCTCAAATTAATTTGGCCAACGCATATACAGTTTGACTTCTAAGACAGCTGCTGCCTATTGTCGAAGCAATTGTCACCCACAGCATCCAGTCATAAATTACACTCTTCATTACCAGCACAAGCTGAATGGAGCCCATCGACAGGGTGAAGCAGCTGGAATCTAATTCATCAAGGTTCTAGCAGGCTGGAGTATCAAGTGTCATGCATCATTTCAGGCTTATCAAACACTAACTAAATTCAACATCAGCCACTGGTGTTAAATCACTGACAAAGCTAAGCTCGGAGGCCAGGAATAGTCTTACCCAGAAGCTAACATTAATACAGACCATCCACCAAAGTTAAACCGTTGGACAAGGATGGGCTTAATCGACACTGTAGGAAGTCTAACAACACCAGGTTAAAGTCCAACAGGTTTATTTGGCAGCAAACGCCACTAGCTTTCGGAGCGTGCTGCTCCTTCATCAGGTGGAGTGGGAGGTCAGGTGGAGTGAGACCTCCCACTCCACCTGACGAAGGAGCAGCACCCTCCTTTACCCCAGTCCAACGCCGGCATCTCCACATCTTAATCGACACTTACCATAGAATAGAATCCATACGGTGTAGAAGAAGGCCATTCAGCCCATCGAGCCTTCACCAACCACAATCCTACTCAGCTCCCATCCCTGTAACCCCAGATACTTACCCTGCTAGTCCCCCTGACATTAAGGGTCAATGTAGCACGGCCAATCAACCTAACCCGCACATCTTTGGAATGTGGGAGGAAACCGGTGCACCCGGAGAAAACCCACGCAGACACGGGGAGAATGTGCAGACTCCGCACAAACAGTCACCTGAGGAGGGAATTGAGTCCTGGTGCTGTGAGGCAGCAGTGCTAACCACTGTGCCACCGTTAGAGTGGAACTTCGGCCGAAGGAAGCACTGGCATGTCAAGGCTGTACAGGACCCAGAGGCCCAACGTCCCAAACTGAACCAAATGCCCAGTGAGTTATGTTAAGTGGATATGCACTAACTTGCAACAGGAACAAGATCCTATTCATGTACATAGATTGAGAGGGAATTTACACTGTTGGATCCTAAAATACTTCGGTCAGAATGTTACCCCCATTCACGCCGGCAGGATTTTCCCATCCCACTGCAGAGAACAGAGTGGTGCCAAATTCACCGACCTTGCTGCAGCGAGAGTGTGGCATGAAAGGCCAGTAAGATCGCGCCCATAATCTTAGTGCCTTGTTTTGCCAGCCAGCCAGAAAGATGAGCATGCTAGTCACAAGAACAGTATCACTCAGTTTTGGGAATCGGAGATAGAATTGAGTAAACGATAGAATCCCTACAGTGCAGAAGGAGGCCTTTCGGCCCATCGAGTCTGCACTGACTTTCCGACAGAGCATCTTACCCAGGCCCACCTCCCTGCCCTATCCCCATAACCCCAACAGGCTCATTTCTGAAACATAAAATTAATGATGAATAGGATATTTCCAGATGGGGGTTTTGACCATGGTTAAGACCAGTCTGAAGCAGCCTTTCACCTCAAGCCTCTGGAGGATCAATGGGGTGATTATCATGGAATCATAGAATCCTGAGTGCAGAAGGAGGCCATTCCGCTCATCGAGTCTGCACCAACAACAATCCCACCCAGGCTCTATCCCCATGACCACACTTGTTTACCCAGCACTAAGGGTATTATTTACCAGACACTAAGGGGCAATTTAACATGGCCAATCAACCTAACCCGCACATCTTTGGACTGTGGGAGGAAACTGGAGCACCCGGAGGAAACCCATGCAGACACGGGATGAACATGCAACCTCCGCACAGACCCAAGGCCGGAATTGAACCCGGGTCCCTGGCGGTGTGAGGCAGCAGTGCTAATGACTGTGCCACCATGTCACCCTTAGCGGGTGAATTTATCTGCATTTTTCATTGGAAGCCTCTAATCTCCGCTCATGGGTGTGCCGTACAGCTGTGAAATAACAGCAGTGTGTTAGCTCTTTATTTGCTCAAGTACAAAGGTATGTATCCTATCAATGAAAGCCAAGCCGCGAGGCTATAATGCCATTATCAGTAAGCGGAAAAGCTTGAGCAGGGTTTTTGGTTTCAGTTAAAACAAAATTGAACAGCAGTTACTGGAACTTATTGGGATATAATCATGTGAAAGGGCATATTATATCAAGTTTGTTATTTTTTAATTGCTTAGGTGGCTAAATGATTCCTCCATGTGCTAAGTCAGTCTTTGGTAGACTTGCATCAGTTCATGAACTTTTGTTCAAAAAGTGGTCATACAAATTCTTAATATTGGCAAAATTAAATAAAACATTTTGTCCCCTATGTTCTTTTCCAGCAAGTTTGAATCAGTTTTAAAAATATTCTCCCATGATTAGGTTATACAGTTTCCTTCACCGTTCTACCCGTTCCTCCTTCAATTGGTTGGAGAATGATCCCAGTGGTTCTGAGTTCTCCTGGAAGTCTTGTTCAGATGGCACCCTAACCATTGAAAGTCCATTCAATCATCGCCACCGTGACAACTAAGCTTGCTCCTAATGTGGGGCAATTTGGAATTTGAAAAACCAAACATAGAATCATAGGCTGAACTCTACCACATCGCCCGTCATGGAATTGGAGCGGGCGAGGGTCCGACAACAGAAATCTCCGTTGACCTTGGATGGGAATTTCCGGTCTCGCTCGAGCAAGGCTGAAAAATCTCACCCATAGAATCCCTACAGTGCAGAGAGAGGCCACTCGGCCCATCAAGCCTGCACCGACAGGTGTGACCCACCCAGGCCCTATCCCAGTACCCCTACATATTTACCCTGCTAATCCCCCTGACACTGAGGGTCAATTTAGCATGGTCAATCAACCTAACCTGTAGATCTTTGGAGTGTGGGAGGAAAGCAGAGCACCCGGAGGAAACCCACGCAGACATGGAGAGAACATGCAAAGTCCACACAGACAGTGACCCGAGGCTAGAATCGAACCCATGTCCCTGGTGCTGTGAGGACTGGCTGTGAGGAAGCAGTGCTAACCACTGTGCCACCGTGCTGCCCTGTCAATATACTTTGACATCAGTCATAGACTTTTCCCTCCATTGCCCCTTTGTTCATCAAAGAGACACACCCAATTCGTCGCATTTCTGCCCTCTCTTCACCACATATCCAGATGTACAATTCCCAGCAGTACTCACTGGATAGTGATTGAGAATTCTGGTTGCACACCAAGGATACCAAAACCAGTGGCAGTCATCTAATTCAGCACTGAGTCATAGATTCATAAAGTCATAGGGGTTTACAGCATGGCAATAGGCCCTTCAGCCCAACTTGTCCTTGACATCCTTTTTTGTAACCACTAAGCTTGTTCCCAATTGCTCGCATTTGGCCCATATCCCTCTATACCCATCTTACCCATGTAACTGTCTAACTGCTTTTTAAAAGATAAAATTGTACCCGCCTCTACAACTACCTCTGACAACTTGTTCTGGACACTCACCACCCTCTGAGTGAAAGAATTGCCCCTCTGGACCCTTTTGTATCTCTCCCCTCACACCTTAAACCTGTGCCCTCTAGTTTTAGATTCCCCTACCTTTGGGAAAAGATGTTGGCTATCTAACTGATCGATGCCCTCATTATTTTATAGACGTCTATAAGATCACCCCTAAGCCTCCTGCACTCCAGGGAAAAAATTCCAGTCTCTGCAGCCTTTCCTTATAACTCAAACCATCAAGTCCCAGTAGCATCCTAGTAAATCTTTTCTGCACTCTTTCTAGTTTAATAATATCCTTTCTGTAATAGGGTTACCAAGTCTGTACACAGTATTCCAAGTGTGGCCTTACCAATGACTTGTACAACTTCAACAAGACATCCCAACTCCTGTATTCAATGTTCTGTAAGAGTTTTAACAACACCAGGTTAAAGTCCAACAGGTTTATTTGATAGCAAATATGGCATTTGCTACCAAATAAACCTGTTGGACTTTAACCTGGTGTTGTTAAAACTCTTACTGTGTTTACCCCAGTACAACACCGGAATCTCCACTTCAATGTTCTGACCAATGAAACCAAGCATGCCGAATGACTTCTTCACCACTCTGTCCACCTGTGACACAGGCACTGGTTTTGTTGACCACTGTGGCTTCTTTATCCACTGGACCATCAACACAAACTGTGCTTTCATTTTCAGCATTTCTCCTTTGCTTCACTCCTCTCCATTCTTGTCTAATTTTCTCTCCAGTTTTTACTTGCAAAAAGCACTGGTTTATCTGGAGTGCTGGAGCTCCATGAATGGTACCTTCTCCCCAGTATGGAGATGGAGCGGGAGAGGGTGGTGAGTGGTAATGTGATTAGACCAGTATGCCAGAGGCACGGGCTAATGGTGTGGGGACAAAGCCCGCCATGGACAGCTGGTGGAATTTAAGTTTGTAGTCTTAGCAATGGCGAAGCAATCACCGATTGAAATAAAACCATGATGCCCTTTGGGGAAGAAAATCTGCCAAGTTTACCGGGCCTGACCTACATGTGAGAGCAGGCCCTCTGAAATGGCCAAACAAGCCACTCAGTTGAAGGCTAATTTGGGATGAGCAATAAATGCTGGCCTACCCAGCGACGGACACACACACATGTGCAAACACATACACACATATACAGGCACACAGACAAACATGCACACATGCATAAAACACACATATGCACACACATGCACACACACATGTGCAAACACACATGCATGTATGCACGCACGTGAATGTATGCATACACAAATGTGGAGATGCCGGCGTTGGACTGGGGTAAACACAGCAAGGAGTCTAACAACACCAGGTTAAAGTCCAATAGGTTTATTTGGTAGCAAACGCCACTAGCTTTCGGAGCGCTGCTCCTCCTGACGAAGGAGCAGTGCTCTGAAAGCTAGTGGCGTTTGCTACCAAATAAATCTGTTGGACTTTAACCTGGTGTTGTTAGACTCCTTACTGTGCATACACAAACACATACTCCCCCACACACATGAATACACACACATGTATATATACACATACAGACACACATGTGTGCACAAACACATACTGCCACACACTCATGTATACACACAAACACACATACACACACATGTACACAGCCAGCATACTCAATTTTCCTTAAGTCAACAGTAAAGGAGTAAATGAAAGTGGGTAGGACATAAGGCATGTTGCCAGTTCAGTATCAAGCGTTTTGTGTCTCTGCTGCCAAATCAGTTTCATCCCCACTGGTTGCAGCTTCATTAAGATGGCAAACATATAAATCGATTCTATGTATCAATGAATCTTCCAACAAGGAATGGTAGCTTTAATGATTATATGGGCTGGATGGCTTTCACAGGAAAAGCCAATTTCAATATGATTCCCCCTGATGTCACTGTGCCAATGTTAACACAGGTTACAGGATGTCAAATACTTACCTTGAAAGGATCGGCAAGATTAAGAACAATAAATAAAGCAAATATTGTTGTAATCTCATCTTTGTGACCTGAGTACAACTATCTGCCAAAAATTCAGTTCACATCCGGGGCGTGTGGCTTAAATATTTCACTCAATAGTGCTTGGGAAATTGCGTAATCTCTAAGGAATAAATTGTGTCAAAAGAGCTAGTCTAGAATTAACAAATGTACCAAAGTTGATTTCAGTGTACCTTTTGTGTACAACCAATGCATTTGTGCTTGAAGTTACTTTTAAATTAGACAATGCTTCAATTTCTTGTCGTATAAACTTTGATTTTCCCTTCTAAATTAATGTCCTATTCCTTTTTCCATAACCAATTCATTCCAAGAGCGGGTGTCATTTCCAATCCCAGTAGCCGGGGAATCCATTGCCAGCCGCATTGGATAAGCAACTGTTCAGGCACTGATGCCAATGTTGTTTCACAGAATTTATAGAATCCCTACGGTGCAGAAGGAGGCCATTTGGTTCACCGAGTCTGCACCGACTCTCTGAAAGAGCATCTCACCCAGGACCATCCCCCCGCCCTATACCCGTGACCCCGCACATTTACGATGGCAATCTACCTAACCTACACATCTTTGGACACTAAGGGACAATTTAGCATGGCCAATACACCTAACCCTCACACCTTTGGACTGTGGGAGGAAACCAGAGCTCACAGAAAAACTTCACACAATTGCCCAAGGCCAGAATTGAACCCAGATCCCTGACGCTTTGAGACCCAGTGCTAACCACTGTGCCACCATGTCGCCCATCCTTACGTTTCCTTTTGTCCATTAATGAGTGTAAATATTTACATCTATATTGCACCCTTCACAATCTCAGCATGTCCCAAAGGACTTTACAGCATCGGATACGTTTTGAAGTATTGTCCAAAGAGGAAACTCTTTACCTTCACTCTAAGACTCCTCTGATTTTCTTGCTGAGAGTTGGCCTATGTTACATTATCTTATGGTGCATTGTGTGGCCATGCTGCGATCTTTGGTTACAACAAACATTTGAGATGTACAATCTGGCAGAAATAAATGTAAACTATAATTATTTTGGATAAAGTGGCTACACAGAGGCCTCAACCTTTGTAAGTTGTGCAGATTCACCCGTTCTTACCTACTATCAATGAGCTTCAGAATTTCTATTTACTCCTTGAAACATTGGCCGTGATTCTCCCATCCCGCTGTGTTAATTTTTCAACGCAGCAGACCGGGAGATTGTCGCGTCGGCCGATTCGCGGGGTTGGCGTCCTGCTATTGTCTCCCAGTGTCGGATTTCTGGCGGTGTCGGCTCCACGCCGGGAATCGGCTGGGAGGCACAAAGACCATTGACATGGTCATTTTAATACAATACGAATGTAATTAGTGGGCCCGGGACTGAAGTCTGTGGGCCCGCTAGCATCTCCCCCACCCCCCGCCCCCCAGGGTGGTTCACTACTGCGGGGTTTACTACAGCTCCCCACTTGTAAGCAGCTGGCAGCCTGACCTTGCTGGAGTGAAGTGGGGGGGGGGGGGGGGGGGGGGGGGGAGGCAATCAGGGCCCCCGCAGAGGGTCAGGCGGCAGGAGGGGGTGCCACCCTGGCATTGCCATCTTGGCAGTGCCAGCCTGGGCCCTCTGGCACTGCCCAAGAGGCAAATGCCAATGCCCAGGGGGCACCTTGGCACTGCCCATCGGGTGTAGTGTCCCATAAATGAATATAACAGAAACCTGCAATAAATTAAGCTGATCTTTCTCTGCACCCTATCAGGAACTGTGACACTATGGGGGCAATTCTAGAATAGCGTAGCAGGCCAGGAGACATCAGCGGATGCCGTTTAGAGGGCTTCGCCCACTGGGCGCCACTGCCTCCATGCGTCTCCAGGGACAGTTTTTCCGGCGTCCGGCGCAGAGCTGATTTAAATATTTAAATTCTCATTTCAATCTGTTCTTCAGTCCCAGGCCTGCTAGCATTCCACCCACCACTAGGAGTGTTTCACTCCAGTGGGTTTACAACAGCTTCCCATTAACGGGAGCTGGCAGCCCGAACCCACCCACTGGAGTGAAGAGGGGCCCTGCAGGCCCCCCCAGGTGGTCGTGGCTAAGGGGTATGCCCACGGGCATTGCCAGCATGGCAATGCCAGCCCGGCCCCCTGGCACTGCCCAAGGGACACCTTGGCATTGCCCACTGGACCTCGGGCAGCGCCAAGGGGGTGGGGCCAAAAGGGTGGGGTCGATAGGGGTGGGACCTATGGGGCAGGGCCAGTTTGGAGAGATTGGTGGGGGTGGGGGGCTCCCGCTGCCACTCTGCAATCGGGACCAGTGACAGCAGGAAGGAATGGGCTGATCGGGGCTGGCCATCAGGGTGGGAGGGGTCCAAACTGCCGGGGGAGGGAGTTGGGACTGCTGGGGGGGGTTTAAGGGACTACCGGAGGCATGGGGGAGAGGGGTGACTGTGGGGATTGGGACTGCCGGGGTGGGGGGTTGGGGACATTGGGCTGGCCTGGAGATGTCCAGAGGCCAGCGATCGGGGGGGGGCAGGTGGGGGGAGCAGAGGGGCAGTGATGCGATGTTGCTATGCTAGCCAGCAATCGGGAGAACGGCAGTCTGGGGATTCTGCGCATGCGCTGAACTCGGCACTGACAGATTGGCGCATGCGCAGAGGCCCACTCGGCGCTATGCTGCCGACCTCTCCAGCGGAGATAGGACCCGCCCACTGATTTTTAGACTGATATACGCTCGTGCACTCTGCAGTGTGCAGAGTGTGGGAGGTTCATTTTGAAACTCCACTGAAAAAACCAGCATGATTTACTCCAGTTTTTATGCAAATTTGGCACTTTAAATGTTTTTGGGAGAATCCCGGCCTATATTCTGCACCCTCACCTTTCCTTCTCCCCAATATACTCTCTGAATGGTATGTTTTCTGTGCATATAGCGCGCAAGTAACAATACTTTTCACTGTGTACCAATATGTGACAGGAATAAATCAAATCAAAAAACAAAATACTGTGGACACAGGGCATTGGAAATTAAAACAGAAAGTGCTGGAAAAGCTGAGCAGCTGTGTCAACACCTGTGGGGTGAGTGAAACAGGCCGGAACCTTCCGGCTGTTCTGTAGATTCCACCAACGGCGCATCCGCGGGTTTCCCGGCGGTGTGAGGTGGAGTCAATGCGAAAGGGGAGGCCAGAGAGTCCGGCTCTGAGTATCAAGTCCACACGTGACTCCTCTTGGGAACTGGTAGTTTCTGGTACAAGAACACTGTCTGTGTGGAGTCTGCACATTCTCCCCGTGTCTGCGTGGGTTTCCTCCAGGTGCTCCAGTTTCCTCCCACACTCCAAAGATGTACGGGTTAGATGGAGTGGCCATGCTAAGTTGCCCCTTCGTGTCAGAGGGATGAGCTAGGGTAAATGCATGGGGTTACGGGGATAGGGCCAGGGTGGGATTGTGGTCGGTGCAGACTCGATGGGCCAAATGGCCTCCCTCAGCACTGTAGGGATTCTATGGATTCTGCGAGGATGCAAGGCCGCGGGTTTGGAAACACCACTCAGTCCTTTGAAAGCTGAAACAATTTCTCAGCATTCTGAAACGCTGAGGTGTTTTTGTGGTGATCATCTTCAAATAAAAACTAGGATAGGCGATCTCCCAGTGAGCTCAGCTGCTTAAGGGATGAGTAGTTGAGTCAAACAGGTCTGAGCTGTACCAGGTTCAAAATCCATGCTGAATGAGTGCACCTCAGGCAATTCCAGAGAAAGAGGGTGTGCTGTGAATAAACTTAATGTCCTGGGCTGAGGAGGAGAACACTCGGCCTGTTTCCCCACTCCTGATTGCCACCGAACAAGTCCTGCTTTACAACATGCATGTGAATGTTGAATGAGGACAGGGGTTAGCAACTATAAATTCTCCCCCCCCCCACCCCCCACCCCCCCACACCCCCCACACACCCCCACACCCCCCCCCAACCCCCACACCCCACTCCACCCCCCCAACCCCCCACTCCCCACTCCACCCCCCTCTCCCCACCCACTCCCCACTCCACCCCCCCCCACCCCCCACTCCCCACTCCCCCCCCCCAACCCCCCCACTCCCCACTCCACCCCCCCCACCCCCCCACTCCCCACTCCACCCCCCCACCCCCCACTCCCCACTCCACTCCACTCCACCCCCCCACTCCCCACTCCACTCCCCTCCACCCCCCTCCACCCCCCACCCCTCTCCACCCCCCACTCCTCTCCACCCCCCCTCCACCCCCCTCCACCCCCTCCACCCCCCCACCCCCCCCCCTCCCCTCCACTCCCTCCAACCCCCCCACCCCCCTCCACCCCCCTCCACCCCCCACCACCCCCCCCCCCCCAACATTTCCCGACATCAGTCAGCATTTCAGGTTGAGGACAATTTGAGAAAGATTGTGCTTGGACATGCTCTTGACAACCTGTTAACTACCATGTCTGTTCACACAGACCTCACCTTCCTTCCATTGAATATGAGTCAGAGAGCCAATACAGCACACAGTGAGGCCATCGGCCCATTGAGTCAATACTGGCCTTCTTAGATCAATCTGATGAGTCGCATTGCCACATCGCCCTGAAGATTTATTTCCCTCAAGTACCTACTCGATTTCATAAAATTCTCATAGAATCCCTACAGTGCAGAAGGAGGTCATTTGGCCCATCGAGTCTGCACCGACCACAACCCCACCCAGACCCTATCTCTGTAACCCCATATATTTACCCTGCTTGTCCCCCTGACACTAAGGGGCAATTTAGCATGGCCAATCAACCTGATCTGCACATCTTTGGACTGTGGGAAGAAACCGGAGCACCCGGAGGAAACCCATTCAGATATGGGGAGAATGTACAAACAGACAGTCACCCGAGGCCGGAATTGAACCGGGGTCCCTTGCGCTGTGAGGCAGCAGTGCTAACCACTGTGCCACCGTGCCCACCAATTACTTTTCAAGTAATCCATTGCCTCTGTTTCCATCCCCCTTGTAGGCAGTGAATACCAGGTCATTTATCGCTTGCTTTGTATAAAAGTGAGTGCAGAGTTAGTGTGTTGTCTACGAAGCTCCTGTTTAAACTAGCCCAGTCTCAGCTATTCTGAACAAGAGTTGCTCAGTTTTAGGAATGAATCAAAAGGGACAAAAGACATTGGCCGGAATTTTACTGCCCCGTCCGGCACAGAAATCGGAGCGGGCGAGGGCAGAATGTGAAACCGTTGATTGACCTCAGGCGGATTTTACGGTTTCAGGATGAGCAAGGCCATAAAATCCTGCCCATTGTGCTTTGTGTACGTTAGACCCAAATGGTTGAGAATTGGTGCCAGTTTTTCCAAGATAGTAACAGGCTAATAGCACTCAGTTTTTACACGGTAACTCATTTGTATTGTCACTCTCAGATCCAGGGGCAGATTTGAACAGGTGCAGACAGCACACTAGTGGTATGAGTGGAAAAATTGGTTGTAGGTAAAATTTAAAAGAAAATTAACAAATGAAAGAAATAACAGTAAAGGAAAAGCCTTGACCAATCAGAGTCAAGCTGCCTGGGTTAAATTTGCAAACAATGCTTGGTAGTTAACAGTCAGTCACCTTCAACTTGTACATTCTCCATGGCAATGCCTCTACCAATCAGAGTCTACTTGCCAACCGACCAGCACTTTTCTTGTGCAGTATAAAGTTGTTGTTTCCTCAGACATCGCAGATGTCCTGATGAGTGCAAGACAAAAAGCTTCGACAAAATGTATTTTTTCAACAACACTCAAGGAATGACAGTAAAGAACATAGAACATAGAACATAGAAAGCCACAGCACAAACAGGCCCTTCGGCCCACAAGTTGCGCCGATCACATCCCCACCTCTAGGCCTATCTATAGCCCTCAATCCCATTAAATCCCATGTACTCATCCAGAAGTCTCTTAAAAGACCCCAACGGGTTTGCCTCCACCACCACCGACGTCAGCCGATTCCACTCACCCACCACCCTCTGAGTGAAAAACTTACCCCTGACATCCCCCCTGTACCTACCCCCCAGCACCTTAAACCTGTGTCCTCTCGTAGCAACCATTTCAGCCCTTGGAAATAGCCTCTGAGAGTCCACCCTATCCAGACCCCTCAACATCTTGTAAACCTCTATCAGGTCACCTCTCATCCTTCGTCTCTCCAGGGAGAAGAGACCAAGCTCCCTCAACCTATCCTCATAAGGCATGCCCCCCAATCCAGGCAACATCCTTGTAAATCTCCTCTGCACCCTTTCAATGGCTTCAACATCTTTCCTGTAATGAGGTGACCAGAACTGCGCGCAGTACTCCAAGTGGGGTCTAACCAGGGTCCTATAAAGCTGCAGCATTATCTCCCGACTCCTAAACTCAATCCCTCGATTAATGAAGGCTAGTACGCCATACGCCTTCTTGACCGCATCCTCCACCTGCGAGGCCGATTTAAGAGTCCTATGGACCCGGACCCCAAGGTCCTTCTGATCCTCTACACTGCTAAGAATGGTACCCTTCATTTTATACTGCTGCTCCATCCCATTGGATCTGCCAAAATGGATCACTACACACTTATCCGGGTTGAAGTCCATCTGCCACTTCTCCGCCCAGTCTTGCATTCTATCTATGTCTCGCTGCAACTTCTGACATCCCTCCAAACTATCCACAACACCACCTACCTTGGTGTCGTCAGCAAACTTACCAACCCATCCCTCCATTTCCTCATCCAGGTCATTTATGAAAGAATGAGTATCTGAATTTATCTGAATCCGTCTGTAAATATTATCAAGTTTTATTTCAGCAGCTTCACCATTGACCTGACCTTGGTATCTACACTCCAACCCGTCAGTTTATACCCGCATTGGGAGAGTCACTCCCGTTCTGTCTCTGTTAGGCTTTGGTGTGCCAATTGTGAAATGACCTGTCAAATTATTGGCAATGAGAGTTTAATTTTCAACTGTTCGGCGATGAGGGAAAGGGCTGCAGCATTTTGGTGGCATTCCTGATTCCTACGCACCAGGAGTTGTAATCCTAACAGCATCCAGCAGTGGTTAGCACTGCTGCCTCACAGAGCCAGGGACCCAGGTTCAATTCCGGCCTCGGGTCACCGTCTGTGTGGAGTCTACACGTTCTCCCCGTGGGTTTCCTTCGGGTGCTCCAGTTTCCTCCCACACTCCAAAGATGTGTTGATTGGCCATGCTAAATTGACCCTAGTGTCTGGGGGATTAGCAGGGTAAATGTGCGGGGTTACGGAAATAGGGCCTGAGTGGGATTGTGATCGGTACAGACTCAATGGGCCGAATGGCCTCCTTCTGCACTGTAGGGTTTCTATGATCTCCTCTCATCAAACACACATCCTTGGTTGCTCTAAATTGATGGTATTTGCTACCAAATAAACCTGTTGGACTTTAACCTGGTGTTGTGAGACTTCTTACTGTGCTCTAAATTGGACATGGCTGTACCTGATGCTAAGCTCTAGGCTTTCCTCCTCTATCGTTCTCTTCCATTCGCCCCCACGTTTATGACACTCCTTAAAAAACTATCTCCTTGACTAAGTTTATGGTCACCTGACTGAATGTCGTTTCATGTGACTCAGTATCAAATTTTGTTCAGTAATGCTCATATGAACTGCTTTGAGACATTTTACTATGTGACAATTGGGAGCGGATGCAAGCTGTTGTAAAGCGTTGAGAGAAATAAAAATATGTGTGATCTGTCTGCTAGAAATGGTCAGACGTGATACAAAAGCGACGTAGTAATCGCTTGCTCTAGAAAAAGATCTGAAACATTTCACTGTGTGTAAAAAGATTTGACGAACAATTTAAAAGCCAAACACTGTCACAGTCTCCACACAGAAAAAGTTCGACACACATTAAAAGGATGTGGTTCTAGTTTACTTTGCAACAGAGTAAGGTCTACACTCAGAACGTGCAATATCTCACCAGCACCTTTGCATCGAGATATAGGATGCGGTTCAGAGCCAACACTGGGCAGAATACCTGCAACCAGGTTCCTTTGCAAGAAATTGGAGCTACGCTTTCTCACCTGGTTGGTTTCCTGAAAGGGAGAACTACATAATGTTACTGGCAGCAGCAAAAAAAAAGTACTTTCATGTTGACAGCATGGAGTCAGGTTCGGGAAGGTTTTCATGAGGAATAAAATCACATAGCCTATTGTGTGGTTAACTTTTAAGTGCCCTCTGAATAGCCTAGAAAACCATTCAGTCCAAGGCAATAAATGCTGGCCCAGCCAGCGACACCCATATCCAATGCAAACATTTTTAACAATGCATTTATTCACGGGATCTGAAGGCCACTGGCAAAGCCAGCATTCATTGCCCATCCCTAATTGCCCCTGAAAAGGTTGTTGCCAAGCAACTGCTGTCCATGTGGGATTTGGGTGGCACAGTGGTTAGCACTGCTGCCTCACAGCACCAGGGACCCGGGTTTGATTCCCGTCTGTCTGTATGGAGTTTGCACATTCTCCCCGTGTCTGCGTGTATTTCCTCCGGGTGTTTTGGTTTCCTCTCACAGACCAAAGATGCACAGGTTAGGTGGATTGGCCATGCTAAATTGCCTGTTAGTGTCAGGGGGACTAGTTAGGTAAAAGTGCATGGGGTTATGGGGATAGGGCCTGGGTGGGATTGTGGTCGGTGCAGACTCGATGGGCTGAATGGCCTCCTTCTGCACTATAGGGGTTCTATGATTCTATGTGGTGTAGGTACACATGCTGTGCTGTTAGGGAGAGAGAACCAGGATTTTGACCCAGAGATAATGAAAAAACAAAGAAAAGTGTTCTAAGTCAGGAAATGGTGCCCAGCTTGAAAGGTGGTGATGTTCCCATGTATCTGCTGTCCTTGCCATTTTATGTGATGAAGATTATGGGTTTGGAAGGTGCTGTTGACGGAACACTGATGCATCTTGTAGATGGTGTGCATCAGTGGCGGAGGGAGTGAATGTTCAAGGCAGTGGACGGGGTGCTAGTCAAGCGGATTGCATTGTACTGGATGGGATCCAGCTTCTTGGGTGTTGTTGGAGCTGCACTCATCCAGGCAAGTAGGGAATATCCTGATGCACTCTTGACTTGTGCCCTGTAGACGGTGGACAGACTTTGGGGAATCAGAATATGAGTTTCCCAACCTCTGGCCTGTTCTTGTAGCCTCAAGGCCTGGTACCTGGAGGAAGAGGAGACAGTGGGAGAAGAGGAGGGAGAGAGGGTTGAGCATCCTCAGACATTTCACAATATTTTATTGGGTTCCTTAAGCAAAACAGAGACGAGGAGGAATTTCTTCTCTCAGTTGTCTTTGGAATTCTCTTCCACAGAGGGCAATGGAAGTCGGATCATTGAGAATTTTCAATCATAGAATCCCATGGAATCCCTACAATGCAGAAGGAGGCCATTCAGCCCATCGAGTCTGCACTGACCACAATCATTATTCCCATAACGCCACATATTTACATTGCTAATCCCCTGACACTCGGGGCAATTTAGCATGGCCAATCAACCTAACCCGCACACCTTTGGACTGTGGGAGGAAACCGGAGCACCCAGAGGAAACCCACGCAGACACGGGGAGAAAGTGCAAACTTCACACAGACAGTGACCTGAGACTGGAATTGAACCCGGGTCCCTGGCGCTGTGAGGCAGCAGTGCTAACCACTGTGCCACCGTGCCACCCGAAGGCTGAGTTTGACAGATCTTTGATCGGTCAGGGAGTGAATGGTTGTGGGGACAAACAAGAAAGGGCCATAATCAGATCAGCCATGATCTTATTGAATGGTGAGCAAGGTCCAATGGGCTGAATGGCCTATTTCTGCTCCTATTTCTTCTGTTCTTATTCAGAGTCTCAGGAGAATGTGCATCGGATTTCTATATGAGAATGGAACTGGAACTTTCTGCGAAAGCGCAAGGCTAAATGGACTTGACTGTTAAAGTCCTGCAATATCTTTCGCCAGTTGGTCAGGTACTGGCAGCAGTTTGTTTCAAAGGCCCTTTACAACCTCACTTTCGTCCATGGTTTTCATTACTTAAGGCAGCAGAAGATTGAGAGGGGAAATGAGGAGGAATATTTTAACTCAGAAATTGTTGTGAAATGGGACGCCCTGCCAAAGAAGCTGGCGAAAGCTGAATCCAGAAATAATTCCACAAGGGATTTAGAAAAGTACGTCAGTTATAGAATTCCTACTGAGCTGAAGGTGGCCATTCTGCCCATCGAGTCTGCACCGACTCTCCAACAGAGCATTTTACCCAGCCCCTATCCCTGCAATCCCACATATTTACCCTGCTAATCTCCCTATCTTACACATCCTGGGACAGTGACAGTCAATTTAATCAATGGCCAATCCACCTAACCTGCACATCTTTGGACTGTGGAAGGAAACCGGATCACCCGATGGAAACCCACGCAGACACAGGGAGAACGTGCAAAGTCCACACAGACAGTGACCCAAGGCTGGATTCGAACCCAGGTCTCTGGCGCTTTGAGGTTGCAGTGCTAAGCACTGTGCCACCGTGCCATACAGGGTTACACACGTAGACTGGGGAAGAGCAACTGTTCTTTCAAAGAGCTGACTCAGGCACAGCAGGCCGAATGGCCTCCTTTTAAATTGTAATTTTTATGATTCTATGGGTTAAGTTGAACAAACCGCTACCCTGACTTGTGCAGCTCCGACACTAAACCATTAAATATAAACCCTGCCAATTGTTCAAATTTATTTATTATTGTCACAAGTAGGCTTACATTAACACTGCAATGAAATTACTGTGAAAATCCCCTAGTCACCACACTCCGGTTTGGGTACACTGAGGGAGAATTTAGCATGGCCTAATGCATCTAACCGGCATGTCTTTCAGACTGTGGGAGGAAACCAGAGCACCCAGTTAGGATTATATCCACTGGAGTTTAGAAGAGTGAGAGAGGCTCTTATAGAAAGTTCTAAAATTCTGACAGGGTTAGACAGGGTAGATTCAGAAAGAATGTTCCTGATGGTGGGGGAGTCCAGAACTAGGGGTTATAGTTTGAGGATAAGGGGTAAACCTTTTAGAATTGAGGTGAGGAGAAATTTCTTCACCCAGAGGGTGATGATTGTGAGGAATTCACAACCACAGAGAGTATTTGAGGTCAAAATGTTGTCTGATTTCAAGAAGAAACTAGATAAAGCTCTTGGGGTTAAAGGGATCAAGCGATATGGGGAGGAAGGGGGGAATCAGGATATTGAATTCGATGATCAGTCATGATCATGATGAATGGCAGATCAGGCTCAAAGGGCTGAATGGCCTACTCCTGCTCCTAGTTTCTATGTTTCACCCAGAGGAAATCCGTGCAGACATGGGGAGAACATGCAGACTCCACACAACAGAGACCCAAGCTGGGAATTGAACCAGGGTCCCTGGTGCTGTAATGCAGCGGTGCTAACCACTATGCCACCGTGCCACCCAAATGCATCAATGAAGGCTCATGATAAATAAGACCATAAGACCATAAGACATAGGAGCGGAAGTAAGGCCATTCGGCCCATCGAGTCCACTCCACCATTCAATCATGGTTGATTTCAACTCCATTTACCCGCTCTCTCCCCATAGCCCTTAATTCCTCGAGAAATCAAGAATTTATCAATTTCTGTCTTGAAGACGCTCAACGTCTCGGCCTCCACAGCCCTCTGTGGCAATGAATTCCACAGACCCACCACTCTCTGGCTGAAGAAATTTCTCCTCATCTCTGTTCTAAAGTGACTCCCTTTTATTCTAAGGCTGTGCCCCCGCGTCCTAGTCTCCCCTGTTAATGGAAACAACTTCCCTACGTCCATCCTATCTAAGCCGTTCATTATCTTGTAAGTTTCTATCAGATCTCCCCTCAACCTCCTAAACTCCAATGAATATAATCCCACGATCCTCAGACGTTCATCGTATGTCAGGCCTACCATTCCTGGGATCATCCGTGTGAATCTCCGCTGGACCCGCTCCAGTGCCAGTATGTCCTTCCTGAGGTGTGGGGCCCAAAAATAGAAAACTATCCGTCCACATGGGTTTCTCCAACACTACTTACCATCCGAAGACTAGAGCAACTGGCTGGTGCCTCTTTTTTCAACTGCATAAAACCCATCACATTTCTACCTATCTTCAATCCATGGAAGAAGATTCATACGGATTCTGTGGATTCTATGGATTCAAAACATTAACTGTTTCTCTCTCCACAGATGTGAAGTAGTTTTTCCAGCACTTTCTGTTTTTATTTACGACGGACAGATTGACCCACGGCTGGGCATTTGTTATTCCCACAAGGAGGCACGTCACAATGGCCGGGTATGCATTCCATCAGTCGCTTCCTCCCTGGAAGCTGCAACCTTGTCCCTCGGTTAGCAGTTAAGCTGCTGACTCGCTGTGTGACAATAGGCTTGAAGCACATCCCTCTGCTTTATTCAGCAAAAGACCGAGTGAAGCTTAGTTAATGAATGTCAAACTGTTAACAATTTCTGTCAGAAAGTGCCTTCAACAGAAGCAAACTACCAGACAACCATCTTGGTGTAGCTCACAGTGAAGCAACAGGGTAAGATGATGGTGCAAAGGTCATGTCACTGGGCCAGTAATCCAGAGGCCCAAGCATGAGGGTTCAAATCCCACCATGACAGCTGGTGGAATTTAAATTCAATGAATCAACTCTGCCATTGAAAGCTAATCTCTCGGGCGACCATGAAACTATTGTCAATAGTCATAAAAGGTTCACTAATGTCCTTTAGGGAAGGGAATCTGCCATCCTTACCTGGTCTGGCCTACATGTGACTCCAGAGCCACAGCAATGTGGTTGACTCTTAATTGCCCTCAGAAATCGCCCTCGCAAACCGTTCAGTTCAAGGGCAATTTGAGATAGGAAATGAGTGTTGGTATTGCCAGCAACATCCACAACTCATCAAAGGATTTAAAACAATGACAGGAGTTGGATGTGTAGTGAGGTTTGTGGGACACAAGCCTCACAAGTGCATGAATCCCAAGAAGCATAAGCAAGAATAGCCCAAGGGCAATCCCCACAGGAAAGGATACTGCAGGGAGAGAGCAGAGCAAAGGTTCAGATATAAGAGCAACATTTATTGGACAGATTTCCAAAACAAGAAGCTGGTGGGGAGAGAGGGGGATGCTGAAAGATTACGAGGTATATATTTTTACAGATGCACCATAGAAAGCATTCTTTCTGGTTGTATCACAGCTTGGTATGGCTCCTGCTCTGTCCAAGACCGCAAGAAACCACAAAGGGTCGTGAACGAAGCCCAATCCATCACGCAAACCAGCCTCCCATTCACTCCGTCTACAGTTCCCAATGCCTCGGGAAAGCAGCCAGCAGAATCACATACCCTAGACATTCTCTCTTCCACCTTCTTCCATTGGGAAAAAGATACAAAAGTTTGAGAACACTTACCAACCAACTCAAGAGCAGATTCTTCCCTGCTGCCATCAGACTTTTGAATGGACCTACCATATATGAAGTTGATCTTTCTCTACACCCTAGCTATGATACAATCCTGCACCCTCTCCTTTCCTTCTCTATGAACGGTATGTTTTGTCTGTATAGCGCGCAAGAAACAATACTTTTTGCATGTGACAATAATAAATCAAATCTAATTATTTTATGACACATACTTTTTCCATTCACATGGGGAGTTTGCACAGGAAATAACAAATCCAACAGACACAGCCATTCGCTCCATTATCTTTTTGGCATTTGGTGATTCATGACTTCATCCTTTGCAAACAAGAATCCAAAGGTTTAATTGTTTGGTTTTGCTTTTTCCACGTCGTGACTACTGATTCATTCCCATCTCGTCAGTCTGATGCTTATCTGGTAGCACAATGGAAAGATGATTGAAGCAAACATGACGGTTCACTATTCCGACACGGGACACTTGTGTGAACACACTTCCCCATGTGACACTGTCGAAAAGTGTGAAGTTGGCGATGCAGCCCCTATGGTTTTTGTTAACAACTGTCTGCTGTTGTTCCAAGCCACCAATTAGACAACCTTATCCAAGGCAACAGCTGGGATTTTTAAAATTTATTCATAGGATGTGGGTGTTATTGGTGAGGCCAACAGTTATTGCCCAGCCCTAATTATCCTTGGGAAAGTGGTGGTGAGTTACTTTCTTGAGTCCAGTGGTGTAGGTACACCCAGAGTGCTGTGAGGGAGGAAGTTCCAGGATTTTGATCCAGCGACAGTGAAGGAACGGTGATGTATTTCAAAGACAGGATGGGAGTGACTTGGAGGGCAACTTCCAGGTGATGGTATCCCCATGTATCTGCTACCCTGGCCCTTCTCGATGGTGGCGTTCGTGGGTTTGGAAGATGCTGCCCAAGGAAGCAACATTGGGAAACTCACTCTGGGCTAAATGTGAAACACAGCTCTGGACTTCCCTTCCGATTGTGAGTTAGTGACCACTTCTAATGGGATGGAACAGGAATACGGGAATATAGGAGCAGAAGTAGGCCATTCAGCCCATCGAGCCTGCCCTGCCATTTAACGATCATGGCTAATTGAACATCTCAATGCCTTTTGCACCCATCATCCCCATAACCCCATAATCAGAAATCTATCAATCTCTGCTTTAAACATACTCAATAACTGAGCTTCCAAAGATTCACAACCCTCTGTTTAAGAAAACCTCTCCTCATCTCAGTTCTAAGTGGCATTGTCCTTATTTTGAACTTGTGCCCACTTGTTCTAAACACCCAACCAGTGGAAACATCCACTCTGACTATTACTTCAAGTGTTTTAAAGTTTATTTATTAGTGTAGTTAATTTATTTATTAAGTAGGCTTACATTAACACTGTAATGAAGTTACTGTGAAAATCCCCTAGTTGCCACACTCTGGCACCTGTTCGGGTACACTAAGGGAGAATTTAGCATGGCCAATGCACCAAACAAGCACGACTTTTGGACTGTGGGAGGAAACAAGAGCACCCGGAGGATACCCACGCAGATACAGGGAGAGCGTGCAGACTCCGTACAGACAATGATCCAATCCAGGAATCGAACTTGGGTCCCTGGCGCTGTGAGACAGCAATGCTAACCACTGTGCCACCGTGCTTTTAGATTTCAACGAGATCACCTCTCATTCTTCCAATTCTAGAGAATACAACCCCAGTTTGGATAATCTCTGTTCACAGGACAATCCCGCCATCCCTGGAAGTAGTCTGACAAACTTTAGTTGCACTTCCTCTATGGCAACAATATCCTTCCCGAGGAAAGGAGACTAAAACTGCACACACTACTCCAGGTGCGATCTAACCAAGCTCCTACACGGATTTTGGAAAGCAACACACATGCTGCTATCTGGTGAAAACCAGTATTCAATAGGATATTGACCACCGTATGTATAGCGTGCCAAACTTTTTGATAAATCAAATAATCTAAATCAATTAAACTGAGGGACAAAGTAAAAGGGGCAGCCCCTTATAGTGGGGGGGGGGGGGGGTGCTCGAAACAAAAAGTAAAGTGTAAAGGAAACTTAAAGCTTAAAATATCAAACCAAAATGAGATTAAAGGGGTCAATAATACACCCCATTCCCTGTCGGGCCCCACAAGCACGGAAGGCATGGATAGCCTGCCAGTACTCAGGGTCCAGGAGCACACACTGGGAATAGTCACTTGCACCTATGCTTTGCCTGTGGATTAGGAATTCCAATTCGGATTAGGTTAATTGGCCATGCTAAATTGCCCCTTAGTGTCAGGGGGACTAGTAGGGTAAATATGTTGGGTTACGGTGATAGGGTCTGGGTGGGGGCTGTTGTCGGTGCAGAGTCAATGGGCCGAATGGACTCCTTCTGCACTGCAGGGATTCTATGATGTTGGAGAAGAAAAAAGAAAATGAGTGTAACAAAACAGATAAGCTCTTTTGTGATGACTGCACTCAGAAGCTGGATGCTGCAGATGACCAGAACTCAGCTTTGCACAGACAGGCAGGCAGGAAGTAATGACATCTTATGCCCCGCTGTCCTACAGCATATATAACTCATGGACAATTGAGATGAACAAAGCAATCTGCATTAGCGCTCCCTGGTCAAGCACTATAAATGCTAATGTGTACTAACAGTTAATCAGGCTGGCCCCAGGTCTGTATGTCAGTGCTGCTCTGCACAGCACTTGCCTCTGCCCCTCTATCACCTTAGTGTACCGTTCATTTAACATCATGGCATCCCCTGCACCATGGTGATTAATGTGGATACTGGGGCCTTCTTCACTCGCTGAACGGCACCTCTTCTGTCTGAGCCCCAGTGTCAAGAACACAAAGCCATTCACTCAAGAAGATGTTGTGAGTGCACGGTGTGCTAGACTGGAATCTTTATTACCATCACACCAATCAGTGCTTTTTCCACAGGCTGCTATTAAACTGAGATCCAGCCTCTAACTGATGTGAATAATTCACCTGTTTGCCATCAGCCAACCAACTCCAGCTGGACAACCCGTCCTTTCCCCTTTATTACCCAGCCTAGCTGCAGAATGGGAACATTCTCCTGTGATGTGGGATTAAATCCTTTAAGAGCACAGCAAATATCTCTGAGTGACAATGGGTCACGGTTCAGAGACACCCCGAGATAAGTGCATTGTGAAACAGAAGTCGGGCTTTTTTTATTTCGATATATCCAAAAAGACACCTTAAACTTTTACTGAAAAATCTCAAATCCACTTACGAGTTACATGTTAAACCAAACAGCTCAATAAGAATGTCTAACGTTCCACTCAAATTGCTTTATTCCATTTTTACCCTTCAAAGTTTTGCTTTTGAGATGGAACAAACACAATGTACAGTTCTTCATGGTGGCACAATGGGTGGCACTACTGCCTCACAGCGCCAGGGACCCAGTTTCGATTCCCGGCTTGTCTGTGCAGAGTCTGCACGCTCTCCCCATGTCTGCTTGGGTTTCCTCGGGTACTCCAGTTTCCTCCCACAGTCTGAAAGACGTGCTGGTTAGGTCCATTGGCCGTGCTAAATTCCCCCTCAGTGTACCCGAACAGGCGCCGGAGTGTGGCGACTAGGGGGATTTTCACAGTAACTTCATTGCAGTGTTAATACTGTGTGGCATTAATAAATAAACTTTAAACCATGTCACAGCAAAGCAAATGCAAAGATTGGGTCCCAGGCACTTGAGCACTCTGCTAACCATCAGCCCCCAGCCATGCCTCGATGGAGATTGGCACCCAGTGCCAAACCTGGAGGCAGCAGCAACACAAAGAGGTTGTTCTACTCGAACAGTAAGAAGAAAAAGAATGCACAAGCTAAATGCCTCGACGATGTGGAGCTCTAAGGAACATATTTTGGCAGAAATGAATTTATTATTCTCTGATCCAGCCTTGCAAACTGAAGGTTCCACTGCGATATGGACATCTTGAAAATGCCGTCCTGTCTGGGAGACTTTTCCAGGCAGTGTTTAACTGAAAGATGTGATAGGTGGCATCTTCATCAGCATCCGTCTGGTTTGTGTACTGAGCTCACGATGAGGGGCTCAAAAGAAACCAGCGCTGCCACTTCTTTTTTGCCTTCCCCAGCCTCAGAATTCACCAAAGTTTTTCACAGTCGTACTCCTGAAGTATAGTCGCTGCTGCAATGTTAGAAATATTGGTTGCCGATTTACACACAGCAAACTCCCACAAGCAGCAGCCATCTTTAACATCAGAAACAGATAAATCTCAGTATAAAGAGGTAGACTGCAGATACTCTTCTATTCCCCTATGCGTAATCAGTGCATGGGTAGAAATGGGTACTAGCTTAGCTCATTTCCGTGGGTTAAATCTTCAAGCATTTTCTCAGTTGGACCCAGTGCTGGAAGTTACTGATAGTGTCATGATGACTGAAATTGTGACCGAGTGACATCAACCTATAACTTCACCAGCTATCTAAAACCATATTTTTATTCATTTGTGGGACATGGGCGTAGCTGGCTGGCCAGAAGTTACTGATAGCCAAGTTCCGCACACATGAGGACGGCCTAAACCGGGATGTTGGATTTATGTCACATTATCAGTAACCCCCACAGCTTGCCTCCTGGACTTGCACAATCTCACTGGCTGTTCTGTCTGGAGACAATACACATTTCTTTAACCTGTGTTTAATGCTCCCTCCACCCACATTGTCTGTACCTTTAAGACCTGGCTGGCTGTAGGGATTCACATTCTAATCAGTATTCTGTAACTTGATTTTGTGTCTCTGTTTGCACTGTTTGAGAGCACATTTCCACTCCATCTGACGAAGGAGCAGCGCTCCGAAAGCTTATGGTATTTGCTACCAAATAAACCTGTTGGACTTTAACCTGGTGTTGCGAGACTTCTTACAGAATTTATTGCCCATCCCTGGCTGCCTTTGAGAAGGTGGTGGTGAGCTGCCTTCTTGAATCGCTGCTGTCCATGTTCTGTGGGTTGACCCACAATGCCATTAGGGAGGGAATTCCAGGATTTTGACCCAGCGACTGTGAAGGAATGCCGATATATTTCCAAGTCAGGATGGTGAGTGGCTTGGGGGGGAACTTGCAGGTGGTGGTGTTCCCATTTATCTGCTGCTCTTGTCCTTTGAGATGGAAGTAGTTGTGGGTTTGAAAGGTGCTGTCTAAAGATCTTTGGTGAGTTGCTGCAGTGCATCTTGGAGATAGTACACACTGCTGCTACTGAGCGTCGGTAGTGGAGGGATTGAATGTTTGTAGATGTGGTGCCAATCAAGTGGACTGCTTTGTCCCGGATGGTTTCAAGCTTCATGAGTGTTGTTGGAGCTGCACTCATCCAGGCAAGTGGGGAGTATTCCATCACACTCCTGACTTATTGAACTATTTAAAAAGGACATGATTTTTTTCTTTAAAAATGCAATAAAAGACACTGACCAAAAAAAGGCTGCCATTAGTCACCTGATATCTAGAATTATAAGTTGACTTTTTCTGGAAGGTTACTACATGGGTTGCACGTCTAACATGTTGCTCATTGGATTCCATGCCTGAGGATGTTGTAGTTCACTTCAAAACGAGACTCTTGAAAAGAAAGCATTAAGGCATTATAATTGCAAAGTGCTGGACTTTAATCAACTGTAATTCTTTCCAAGCAATAGGAACTACTAAACAGCCAGATACGCCCAAAAGACACTCAACCAGCCCAACCTCTCCCCCAGGAGGACAAAATAATCCTATCTCCTATGGTTTCTGCAATTGTGAAATGTACCAAAAGTTTGAAGATGAAAGCGCAAAAATGTGTTTACTTGTTCTACAACAATGACAAGATGTGTTAATTGAATTCCTTCTGGAATGTACAGACAGGAGATTTAAGAATTGGTTTGGCAAAGCCAGAAAGTAGAGAGAAGCCAGCTGGGCAAAACTGCTGAAGGAAGCATTCTGAAATCTCTCTCTCCCTCCCTCTTTCTCTTTTTCTCCCTCCCTCTCTCTCAAGCTAATATCTCCAGCAAATTGCATTTATCTGGACTTCAGTTCAACATCAGGCTGACTTCAAATGGCCGCAATGTTCAACAATCTATTCCTCAAGGACAAGCAAAGGATTTAATTGTATATTCTTGTACTTGGATGCTAACTTTTCTTACTTCTGGTATGTGTTTATTTGTGTCATCACTCCTCTTATTTTTTCTCCTCAGGTCTGGTATTCAATAAACTTACTTATTAAAAAGTGTTGCGGATCCTGTGTATGGTTTGGTTCATTTATGCAAAGACTTAATTTTAAGATATTTCTGCCTGTGCAATTACATTTAAATGCTAAGCTTTTAAAGTTAACTTGACCACATTTTAAACTCAGCAGGCATGCTGGGATTAGCTTGAAAATTGACTGCATTCTTTGAAAGCACAATGCGAGCAGGAACGGCTTTCTCATAAGCCAAAACAAAGCTTTTCATGTCCACAGCTGCAAATTGTTTATGAAAGTTAGAGACAGCTCGTACCAATAAATTTCAATACGAGATAATGGAAAACTTATCATTCTGTATTCAGCCATATGTTTTTCAGTCAGTTTGGGTCAAGTCTGCTTTCAAGACCAGTCAATAGTGGCTTTTGCCAGTATCTCTCTCTCTCTCTCCTCCAGATTTTTCGCTCTCTGTAATGTGTTGATTTAAAATTCTACTCAATAAAAGAAATACTACATATCAGTGCTGTCTCCGTCTATTCTGAGGAATGAATGGACCCAAGAAAAAGCAAATACATTTGGGTTGGAAAAGACATTTACAGGGATTTTTAAAAAAATCTTTGTTGCTATCAATGGGGGGAAGCGGGGGGGGGGGGGGGGGGGGGGGGGGTGGGGGGGGGGGGGGGAAGCCAGACCTGAATTAAAAGGAACCAGCTTATTCTTCTTCACCTGGTTGTTACAATAGTTTTAAAATGATTGCAGCTTTCTTTTCCAGAAAAAGGCTTTCTGGGCAGCACAGTGGTTAGCACTGCTGCCTCACAGTACCGGAGACATGGGGTCGATTCCGGCCTTGGGTGACTGTCTGTGCAGAGTCTGCATGTTCTCCCCGTGTCTGCGTGGGTTTCCTTCAGATGCCCTGGTGTCCTTCCATTGTCCAAAGATGTGCGTGTTAGGTGGATTGGCCACTTTAAATTGCCCAGGGGGATGAGTAGGGCAAATGCGCGAGGTTACAGGGATAGGACCTGGGTGAGATTGTTGTTGGCGCAAGCTCAATGGGCCGATAGGCCTCCTTCTGTTCATCATCATCATTCATCATCATAAATTGCCCCTGAGTGCAGGTTGTGTAGGTTAGGGGGATTAGCAGAGTGGGATGTTCTGTCGGAGAGTCTGTGCGGACATGATGGGCCAAATGGCCTCCTTCTGCACTGTAGGAATTCTATGAAAAATCCCGAGAAGTGGGTGAAGCCACTGGTGCCAACAAGTAATTGAATGGAAACAGAGATGTTCTCAATGACCATGACATTTGTTCTAGAGGATATCACCTAGACAGCAAACGTCCAACGATTCAGCAGCTAAACCACATCGCATCTACAAATAACCTCACCAATATGAACGCTTTCAGTTTCACCTGGGTTCACCATCAGCTTGAGGTTCACATCTCCAAACCTGGATCTACAAAAGATCTGTAGATCTGGATCTGGATCTATAAATGATTTGGAGGAAAATGTAACTGGTTTGATTAGTAAGTTTGCGGATAATACAAAGGTTGGTGGAATTGCGGATAGCGATGAGGACCGTCAGAGGATACAGCAGGATATAGATCGGTTAGAGACTTGGGCGGAGAGATGGCCGATGGACAAATGTGAGGGAATGCATTTTGGAATGTCTAATAAAGATAGGAAATATACAGTAAATGGCAGAACCCTTAAGAGTATTGATAGGCAAAGGGATCTGTGTGTACAGGTACACAGGTCACTGAAAGTGGTAACGCAGATGGAGAAGGTAGTCAAGAAGGCATGCGGCATGCTTGCCTTCATTGGCTGGGGCATTGAGTTTACAAATTGGCAAGTCACGTTGCAGTTTTATAGAACCTTAGTTAAGCCACACTTGGAATATAGTGTTCAATTCTGGTCACTACACTACCAGAAGGATGTGGAGGCTTTGGAGAGGGTACAGAAAAGATTTACCAGGATGTTGCCTGGTATGGAGGTCATTAGCTATGAGGAGAGGTTAGAGAAACTTGGTTTGTTCTCACTGGAATGACGGAGGTTGAGGGGCAATCTGATAGAAGTCTACAAGGCTATGAGGGGCATGGACAGAGTGGATAGTCAGAAGCTTTTTCCCAGGGTGGAAGAGTCAATTACTAGGGGGCATAAGGTACAAGGGGCAAGGTTTAAAGATGTATAAGGCAAGTTTTTTTACACAGAGAGGGATGGGTGCCTGGAATTCGCTGCCGGGGGAGGTAGTAGACCATAAGACCATAAGACCAGGAGCAGAATTAGGCCACACGGCCCATCGAGTCTGCTCTGCCATTCAATTATGGCTGATATTTTTCTCATCCCCACCCTTTTGCCTTTTCCCCATAACCCCGATCCTCTTATTAATCAAGAACCTAGCTATCTCTGTCTTAAAAACACTCAATGACTTGGCCTCCACAACCTTCTGCAGCAAAGAGTTCCACAGATTCACCACTCTCTGGCTGAAGAAATGCCTCCTCATCTCTGTTTTAAAGGATCGTCCCTTTAGCCTGAGGTTGTGCCCTCTGGTTCTAGTTTTTCCTACTAGTGGAAACATCTTCTCCACGTCCACTCTATCCAGACCTCGCAGTATTCTGTAAGTTTCACTAAGATCCCCCCTCATCCTTCTGAACTCCAACCGTTTCTCATACAACAAGCTCTTCATTCCAGGGATCATTCTTGTGAACCTCCTCTAGACCCTTTCCAAGGACAGCACATCCTTCCTTCGATATGGAGCCCAGAACTGCTCACAATACTCCAAATGGGGTCTGACCAGAACCTTATACAGCTTTAGAAGTACACCCCTGCTCTTGTATTCTAGTCCTCTCGACATGAATGCTAACATTGCATTTGCCTTCCTAACTGCCGACTGAACCTGAACGTTAACCTTAAGAGAATCTTGAACAATGACTCCCAAGTCCCTTTGTGTTTCTGATTTCCTCAGCATTTTCCCATTTAGAAAATAGTCTATGTCTCCATTCCTCCTTCCAAAGTGCATAACCTCACACTTTTCCACATTGTATTCCATCTGCCACTTCTTTGCCCACTCTCCTAACCTGTCCAAGTGCTTCTGCAGCCCCCCCTGCTTCCTCAATACTACCTGCCCCTCTACATATCTTTGTATCATCTGCAAACTTAACAACAGTGCCTTCAGTTCCTTCTTCCAAATCGTTAATGTATATTGTGAAAAGTTGTGGTCCCAGCACTGACCCCTGAGGCACACCACGAGTCACCAGCTACCATTCTGAGAAAGACCCCTTTATCCCCACTCTCTGCCTTCTGCCAGTCAGCCAATCCTCTATCATCCCAGGATCTTACCCTTAATACCATGAGCACTTAACCTATTTAACAGTCTCCTATGCGGCATCTTGTCAAAGGCCTTCTGGAAATCTAAATAAATCACTGGTTCTCCTTTATGTAATTTCCTTGTTACCTCCTCAAAGAACTCTAACAGATTTGTCAGACATGACCTCCCCTTGACAAAGCCGTGCTGACTCAGTCCAATTTTTCATGCACTTCTAAGTACTCTGCGATCTCATCTTTAATAATGGACTCTAAAATCTTGCCAATGACCAAACTCAGGCTAACCGGTCTATAATTTCCTGTCTGCTGCCTCCCTCCCTTCTTAACCAGCGGTGTTACAGTAGCCACTTTCCAGTCCTTTGGTACCCTGCCTGCCTCCAGTGATTCCTGAAAGATTTCCACCAATGCCTCCACAATTTCCTCAGCTATCTCTTTTAGAACCCTGGGGTGTAGTCCATCCGGTCCAGGTGATTTATCCACCTTCAGTTTCCCCAGAACCTTCTCCTTAGTGATGGCCACTACACTCACCTGTGCCCCCTGATTCTCCTGGAGCTCTGGCATCCCATTGGAGTCTTCCACCGTGAAGACTGACGCAAAGTAACTATTCAGTTCCTCTGCCATTGCTTTGTTTCCTATTATTACTTCTCTAGCCTCATTTTCCAGTGGTCCAATGGCTACTTTTGCCTCTTTCTTACCTTTTATATATTGAAAAAAGCTCTTCCTATCTTCTTTTATATTACTAGCTGGTTTACACTCATATTTCATCTTCTCCCCCCTTATTGCTTTTTTAGTTGTCCTCTGCTCGCTTTTAAAGGCTTCCCAATCCTCTGGCTTCCCATTAATCCTTGCCACTTTGTAATGGAAGTAGATACGATAGTGACTTTTAAGGGGCATCTGGGCAAATACATGAATAGGATGGAAATAAAGGGATATGGTCCCCGGAAGGGTAGGGGGGGTTTTAGTTCAGTCGGGCAGCATGGTCGGTGCAGGCTTGGAGGACCTGGGCTCCACCTCCAAACATTAAGCTCCACCTCCAAACACTGAGCCCCACCTCCAAATAATGAGCCCCACTTCCAAACACTGAGCCCCGCCTCCAAACACTGAGCCCCGCCTCCAAACACTGAGCCCTGCCTCCAAACACTGAGCCCCGCCTCCAAACACTGAGCACCGCCTCCAAACACTGAGCCCCGCCTCCAAACACTGAGCCCTGCCTCCAAACACCGAGCCCCACCTCCACACCAGGAAGACTGTGGCTCACCCCCCTCTCATAGAATCATAGAATCCCTACAGTGCAGAAGGAGGCCATTCAGCCCATCGAGCCTGCACTGTTAACATTCCTACCCAGGCCCTATCCCCGTAACCCCACATATTCACCCTGCTAATCCCCTGACACTAAAGGGCAATTTAGCATGGCCAATCAACCTAACCTACACATCTGTGGAATGTGGGAGGAAATCGGAGCACCCGTATCAGACATTTTGATTCATCAATGATCTTACAATAAATGTTCATTGCTACCCTGGAATGTCGCACTCTCACAGACTCCATCAGGACCATAAAATAAGGAGAAGCTATACAGGGGCTGGCAGTCCCCCAGCTGCCCTGGAGCAGTCTTCTACATGCCTTTAGACTGTCCTCCGCCCAGGAAAGGACTCCACCCCCTGGGGTGATTACCCACTCTCAGTCCCAAATGGGCCCGCAAGCCAGGTGACCCTCTTCTGCTGTGTTGCCCTTGATGGGACAATCACCACACACTCATTGAAGGGTAAATGCCCCTGGGGAGCTGGCTTTGAGTGGTTAATCATCTGATGTGTGAGAGACGACGAATCAATGCCAAAATACAAGACAACTGAAATATTCAGTAGGATGGTCAACCTTTTGAGCATCAACTCTATTCCCATGTATTGCCAAATGCAATAATCTCTCCTTATTCTCTCTCAGAACAAGATTCAACTCAATGAGAGTTGAGAGAAGTTCACAGAAAGGGAAAAAGAAGGGATACCATCAACGACAGTGAATATATGAAAGGATTTGCTGTGCAAAGTCCTTCACATAAGAACATCAGAACTAAGAACAGGAATAAGCAATTTAGCCCCTCAAGCCTGCTCCACCATTCAATATAATCAAGACTGACCTCAGCTTGGACTCAACTCCATTTTCCTTCCGCATTACCCTTCATCCTGCTGCGCATTAAAAACCTATCTAACTCCTCCTAAAATTCGTTTAGTGTCTAGTTAGGTTGGGGAAGACCATTCAGCCCAACCTTCGCAAAGTTTTCTTATAAGACAGCTCCTTTATCCAAGGAATCAGCCTAGCCGAACCTTCGCTGAACTGCTTTCCATGCAAGTATATCCTTCCTTAAATAAGAAGATGGAGATTGTACATTGTACTCCAAATGTGGTCTCACCAATGTCCTGTGCAGTTGTAGCAAAACTTCTCTTCCACCCGCGCCCCCCCCCCCCCCCGCCCCCCCCACATTGAGTCCAACATGGAATTAGTTTGGTAAACCCCAACCTACCTCAGTCAGCAAGAGTTCCCAGTATTGAACTACCCATAAGCCAATGGTAACACCTGAGTTATACAATCCACAAGGATGGCTGGTGGTGTCAAAGACTCATGGAATCATAGAATAACACAGCATGGAAGGAGACCAGGTGGCCCATTACATCTGAGCCAGCAATTGTTACGTTTTGGGACAGAGCAAAATGAAGGGGGTCACATGACCTGTTCTGACATCTGCATGGCAACAGGTCTGGGTGAGGGGGCCGTTACAGATTTGAGGAAAGCACAGGTTGTTTTGTTTGGACATGAGAGCAAGGTATTCATACTTGGAGACAATGGCAGCAGCAATTGTGTTTTTAATGGTTAGGTTGACCATCTCCAAAGTCCCAGAAAGGTGTTGAGAATGCCAGGATTGTACACAGTTATGCTTTAAGCTGTCTGTTTATTTCCAAGATAAAGGAGAGTTGGCAGCCTCAAGGATAATCAGCGTTTCTCCCTGGATACAAAACCCATATGATTCACATTGCCATAAAATGGGGCTGTGAGAGGGAATTTGTAAGATATCCTTGACACTCACAGACACAGTTAACCTGCCTGGATCTTTGAGAGAGGGATTGGCTAGAGGCTGAAAATCTCAATGGTTCACTGTGCGGCAGGTGGGAGTTCACACTTGGAAGGAAAAAAATCGAATTTGTGAGGATTTCAAAGGAGGCTGGAAGAGTCAACTAACTAGCTTTCACAAAAGGGAGAATTTCCAGGAAAAACCCCTCATGGTGAAATACAGTTTTGGTGTTAAAAGTTACTGGATTGAAAAAGGAAAGGAAGTAAGCACTCTGGAACTAAGAATCACTTTGGACTGATTCCGGAGAATTGAATGATTACTTAAGGGAGAGCATAAAGTATAATAGTGGAGTGGATTTTTTGGTTGTGTTAAAAATAAAAGGAGAAAGTTCTGTTTTGTAGTTTCAATTGCAAGTTGCCTACAACAATAGTGTTTAGGCGATGGTGTTTTTAGCCTGTTTGTTACAGTGCAAGTCTTAAAACATAGAATCGTGTTGTGTCATCCTTTCATCTATCAATTGGAAGGGATCGTAACACAACTCATTCAAAGAACAATGCAATTAGTCCCACCCTGCTTCTCTTTCCTCACATCTCTGTAGCTCCTTTCTCCTCCAAGCCTTCAATCCCCATTCAAAGGTTACTATTGAATGGCCATCAATTCTCAGGCAGCCCATTCCAGATCCTAACCACTCACTGTATAAAAATGTTTTTCCTCATGTCGCCTCTGGTGCTTTTGCTAATCGTCTTAAATTTATGCCTTCTGGTCACTGATCCTTCTTCATTCACTGGAAATAGTTTCACTTCATTTACCCCACTAAGCTCTTTGTGATTTGCAACACCACACTCAAACATCCTCTTAGCCTTCTCCCCTCTGAGCTTGCATTACACGATTTAGCTGGAGGGAGTTTTATTCTGCACTTGCACGCCTGATGTGGGAGTGGCTGAAACTTGCACACAGGAAAAAAAACTGGAAAATATTCCTATCTCCAGCGGGGACATCCTTCACCTGTATTCACTTAACACTCACACACACTGAGGTAAAAGGTTGTAAGATGAAGAAATAATGTCAAGCCACCTAGGCCACGATCAAAGAAGTTTGGTTGTCAGCCAATAAGGGCAAAAAAAATTTATTCTCATTATCCAATTATGGATAAATTAACATCTTTAATTCACCAACAAACCAATACAGGTGCTGTTACCTATGACATAAAAGGAAAAGCTTTACAGCCCCCGGTGTGTATTGTGTTTTTATATTTTCTATTATTAATAACAGTCTTGTTGATTGGGTATCTGACAATGTGCAAAATGTTTCATTCTATCGTATTTAAGCCAAATCTCAACCCTGTTTAAAAAGAAATCCACATGTTTACGGAGCCAAAAAATGCAATTTGTTTTTCATGTTATCTCTAATTCTATTATTTCAATGTGTAAGGAGTAGACAAGAATGGCCTGAGTGCCATAAAGGCAATGTTGACATATGACTTTAACCTGTTTGTAAGATTCATTAAAGCACGCAACATGAGTGCCACATTTTAAACCAGGGCTAAGGGAGACAGAGGTGAGGAATTACAGCTTCACACAGTGGTTCGAGACACCCATTAGCAGGTTTTAGTCATACATCCCACCATCACAAAGACATTTGTTGCCTTTCACCTTGTTGTCTGCTGATGCTGCTTAGGGCCGGCTGTTTTATCGGGTCATCCAGCCTTGTGGGAAATTAAAATTCAATCAAATCCACTAGATGTATGGGTCTAGACAGCAATATTGATTGCTGATTGCCTTGCAAGCTGTAACTCGTGCAGTCTGCTTAATCAGCCAGCAGATCCTGCAGCCACTTCCCAGTGCAAGTACTTACTGGATAGTATTTCCAATGGCAGGCAGTGGGGCACAGGACAATACAACAGTTTAGACACTTTTTTTTGCCCTTGGGTCTTAGGGCAGCACGGTGACACAATGGTTAGCACTGCTGCCTCAGCACCAGGGATTTGGGTTCGATTCCCAGCTTGGGTCACTGTCTGTGCAGAGTCTGCACATTCTCCCCGTATCTGCGTGGGTTTCTTCCTACAGTTGAAGATGTGCTGGTTCGGTGCACTAACCATGCTAAATTCTCCCTCAGTGTACCTGAACAGGCGCCAGTGTGTGGTGACGAGGGGATTTTCACAGTAAATTCATTAATGTAAGCCTACTTGTGATACTAATAAATAAACTTAAACTTGAATCCAAATGTATGTCCAAGTCAACACATTGGGTGTTTGCGTTGGCTGTGAGATTCCACGCATTGCAAACAGGATGGCTGGTGTGGGGAATGGGGGGGGGGGGGGGGGGTGTGTATTCTGTTTCTGCGGAACCACTTTTCATTTTACTGGGAGATAGCAGCCATGTTCTTCAGGGAGAGCACGGGCAAAGTGGCTCTACGTCTAACCACTCAATACCTGCGGATGCGTGCTGAGGAGACTGCGGGCCTGAAATGCAAGGCGGTTTGTTAGGAGTGATTGGGCTGACTGTTTTCTCTGTAGCCCACCTCTCTCTTCAAGTCTCCCACGACTTGCACTGATCCTTTGTTCTGTTCTCAGCCCCCTATACTGTACTGACTTTAGAGGAAGACCATATTACCAAAGTCATAGTGAATGAGGAGATAGTTGAGAAACTCAACGGGCTAGAAATTAATAAAGTGGAGATATTAAAGAGGCTGGCTGTATTTAAAGTTAATGTCCGGAATTTTACCGCTGCGCCCACCACGGGATTCAGAGCGGGCGAGGGGTGGACAATGGGAAGGTCTGTTGACCTCAGGTGGGATTTTACGGTTTCGGGACGAGTGAGGCCATAAAATCCCGCCCAATAAGTCAAATGGGATACTTGCCTTTATTAGCCAAGGCATAGAATACAAGAGCAGGGAGGTCATGCTGGAACTGCGTAAGACGCTAGTTAGGCCACAACCGGAGTATTGCGTGCAGTCCTGGTCACCACATTGTAGGAAGGATGTGACTGCAGAGGAGAGAATGCAGAGGAGATTTACCAGGATGCTGCCTGGGCAGGAGGATCTGAGCTGTGAGGAAAAGTTGGATATTATCGGGATGTTTTCCTTAGAGCAGTGAAGATTGTTGGTCTTTCTCTGCATCCTAGCTATGAATATAACACTATATTCTGCAGCCACTCCTTTCCTTCTCCCCTATGTACTCTATGAACGGTATGCTTTGTCTGTATAGCGCGCAAGAAACAATACTTTTCACTGTATCCCAATACATGTGACAATAATAAATCAAATCAAATCAAATCAAGATTGAGAGGTGACATGATATAGGTATTTAATATTATAGGGGCACAGATAGGGTGGATAGGAAAACACCCTTTCCAATAGTAGAGGGATCAATAACCAGGGGGCATAAATTTAAGGTAAGAGATGGAAAAAAAAAGGGGAATTGAGGTGAAACTTTTCACCCAGGGGTGGTGGAAGTCTGGAACTCATTGCCTGAAAAGGTGGTTGAGTCAGAATCTCTCGTAACATTTAATTAGCATTTAGATATTCACTTGCACTGCTGTAACTCCAGGGATATGGGCCAAGTGCTGGAAAATGGGATCAGTGTGGTCAGATCTTTGTTGACCAACATGGAAAGACATTGATAAACTGGAAAGAGTGCAAAGAGGATTTACGAGGATCCAGGACTAATGGGCCTGAGTTATAGGGAGAGGTTGGCCAGGCTAGGAATTTATTCCTTGCAATGTAGAAGAATGAGGGGTGGCCTCATTGAGGTGTATAAAATCATGAGGGACATAGATAGGATGAACTCACATAGCTGTCTGGCTCTTTGTAGAATCATAGAATACCTACATGCAGAAGAAGGCTATTTGGCCCATCGAGTCTGCACCGAGCACAATCCCACCCAGGCCCTATCTCCATAACCCCATGTATTCGCCCTGACACTAAGGGACAATTTAGCATGGCCAATCCACCTAACCTGCACATCTTTGGACCGTGGGTAGAAACTGGAGGACCCAGAAAAAATCCACGCTGATACAGGGAGAACGTGCAAATTCCACACAGACAGTGACCCGAGGCCGGAATTGAACCCGGTTTCCTGCCGCTGTGAGGCAGCAGAGCTAACCACTGTGCCACCATACCACCCAAGCATACAGATTGAGGCAAGAGTACGAAAATACCTGCACTCCAGAGGACATATTGTCTGGGATTTTCTGATCCCACCCATCAGTGGGAAGCATCATGGGTGGGACCAGAAAATTTGGAGAACGGACAAAAGTCCACTGACTTAGGGTGGGATGAGCAGGATCAGAAGACCACACCCATTGTCTGACTGACAGGCTCCCTGGTCTTTTTGGTCAATTTCACAATGTTTGTTGACACAAGTTAAGTGATTTGAAGGTTTGTGATTTGTGGTTTTTTAAACTTCAAAAGGCCAGAATGATTGATGCTTTTATTAGCTCGCAGTCCAGATATTTTTCTTCCAATCTTTAACTCTTGACTCTTCAAACAAATCTAAATCTATTGATTTCAGTCTTAATTTCCCCAGCATCCACAGAGTTTTGGGTGGGACAATATCCAACTGACCTTGGAGACATGCTGTGAGACAAAAAAAGTGACAAGCCCTCCTCATTCTATTGCATGTTTTCTTGGGCAAAATGACAATAAACGGGTTAGCTGTCTCCTGCCTGATAGATGTTGTTGAGTTTCCCTGATAAAGGGCTTGGAATGCGCTTAAGGCAGAAGAGTTCAGACTTTGGGTGCTTCTGAGGACCAAGCTCTGTGTAGCAGGTTGTCTGCAGGTCAGATCTGAGCCAGCATACCAATCAATTACTACTTCCTGTGGTGAATTAGAGTCTGCAAAGGCAGGTTTTCCAGAAACATTTCAACGTAGCCACCCAAGGAAGGGCATACCTACCACAGTACTACCGAGCTTGCGTTACTCCCCCCAACTATCATCTTCTACCTCCGCCAAAGAATAAAAATATGAGAGAAACCATGGTGGCACAGAGGTTAATACTGCTGCTTCACAGCGCCAGGGACCCAGGTTCAATTCCGGCCTCGGGTCACTGTCTGTGTGGAGTCTGCACATTCTCCCCGTGTCTGCGTGGGTTTCCTCCGGGTGCTCCAGTTTCCTCCCACAGTCCAAAGATGTGCGGGTTGGGTTGATTGGCCACGGTAAACTGTCGTGTTCAGTAGGCATTGATAGCTTTGTTGAAACTTCTGATATTCTTAAACCCAAGGACACCGGCATGAGCCAGGCCCTTGACTCAGGGCCTGACATGACCTAATGTGTATGTGTCAGTTATATGCTGCTGTTGCTCATGTTTTAAATTTTAAAAAAACATTCATGGGGTGTAGATGACGCTAATTGCCCTTGAGAAGGTGGTGTTGGACATTGGGTAATGGAATTTATATATTTTTTGAGCCCTGCAAATATATTGCAGCCTCTAAGTCACTTTCCGAAAGACGTACTGGTTGGGATCAATTGGCCATGTTAAATTCTCCCTCCGTGTATCTGAACAGGTGGCGGAGTGTGGCGACTAGGAGATTTTCACAGTAACTTCATTGCAGTGTTAATGTAAGCCTACTTGTGACACTAATAAATCAACTTTAAACTTTAGTGTCAAGGAGGCGAGCAGGTGGGGTTATGGGGATAGGGCCTGTGTGGGATTGTGGTCAGTGCAGACCTGATGGGCCGAATGGCCTCCTCCTGCACTGTCCCAAAATGCTTTTGGGAGGAAATCCCAATTTCCTCCCAAAAGCACTACGACAGATTCAGTTCTTAAAAGCCCAACTTAAGACAACTTTATTCTTTTTCCTTAATTTATTCTTTCAAGGGATGTCGGAATCACTGGTCAAGGCCAGTATTTGATGCCCACTCCTCAGTTCCCTTGAGCTAAGTGGCTTGCTGGGCCATTTCAGAGGGCAGTTAAGACTCAGCCACATTGCTGTGGCTCTGGAGTCACATGTAGGCCAGACCAGGTAGGGAGAGCAGATTTCTTTCCCTAAAGGGCATTGGTGAACCAGATGGGTTTTTATGACAGTTTCATGGTCATCATTACTACCACTGGTTTTACATTCCAGATTTATGAAGTGAATTTAAATTCCACCAGCTGCCGTGGTGGGATTTGGACCGATGTCCCCAGAACATGGGCAGCACGGTGGCACAGTGGATAGCACTGCTGCCTCACAGTGTTAGGGACCCAGGTTCGATTCCCGGCTTGGGTCACTGTCTGTGTGGAGTTTATACCTTCTCCCCCTGTCTGCATGAGTTTCCCCCGGGTGCTCTGGTTTCCTCCCACAGTCCAAAGATGTGTGGGTTAGGGGGATTAGCAGGTTAAATATGTGGAGTTACGGGGATAGGATCTGGGTAAGATTTTAAAAAGGTGGGTCAATGCAGACACGATGGGCCGAATGGCCTCCTTCTGCGCTATAGGGATTCTATGATTCAATGAACATTAGCCTTGGCCTCTGGATTACTAATCCAGTGGCATTACTGCTAACCCACCATCTTAGATTGTGCTTGAAATGGAAGTCCTGTTTTAAAGTCTTCTTTTAAACACTGACAGCTTGTCAGTGAGGTGCATGTCTGACCCTCACCTCACTTATTGGATGGGTGATTTGGATGCATGGCTTAATCATCATTTTCCCAGTGAGTAAACAGTAGCTCACGTCTGTATGCAATCCACCTTATACATTGGGTGGAATTTTCCCGTCCCACCCACCATGGGAATCGTAGCGGGCGGGACATAGACCATTCAAAGGTCCGTTGACCTCGAACATGATTTTCCAGTCTTGGAGAGAATGAGGTATTGCATTTTGGAAGGTCTAATGCAGAGAGGAAATATACAGTAAATGGCAGAACCCTTAAGAGTATTGATAGGCAGAGGGATCTGGGTATACAGGTCACTGAAAATGGCAACACAGGTGGGGAAGGTAGCCAAGAGGCATACGGCATGCTTGCCTTCATTGGCTGGGGCTTTGAGTTTAAAAATTGGCAAGTTATGTTGCAGCTTTATAGAACCTTAGTTAGGCTGCACTTGGAATATAGTGTTCAATTCTGATCGCCACACTACCAGGAGGATGTGGAGGCTTTGGAGAGGGTACAGAAAAGATTTACCAGGATGTTGCTTGGTATGGAGGGCATTAGCTGTGAGGAGAGGTTGGAGAAACTTAGTTTGTTCTCACTGGAATGACGGAGGTTGAGGGGCGGCCTGCTAGAAGTCTACAAGATTATGAGAGGCATGGACAGAGTGGATAGTCAGAAGCTTTTTCCCAGGGTGGAAGAGTCAATTGCTAGGGAGCCTAGATTTAAGAAGCGAGGGGCAAGGTTTAAAGGAGATGTACGAGGCAAGTTTTCTACACAGAGGGTGGTGGGTGCCTGGAACTCACTGCCAGGGGAGGTCATGGAAGCAAATACGATAGTGACTTTTAAGGGGCATCTTGACAAATACATGAATAGGATGGGAATAGAGGGATATGGTCCCTGGAAGGGTAGGGGGCTATAGTTCAGTCGGGCAGCATGGTCGATGCATGCTTGGAGGGCCGAAGGGCCTGTTCTTGTGCTGATCTTACACCGACATATTGCAATAAAGGTCCAGTGAGTTTTGCACAAGGCAGTTTGGGCTGGTTGGGAGATAACCTACGGTTCAGAATGAGTGGAGATCAATGACAGTTAATAATGTTCCCACCACAATTTCCCACATTGACTTGGGTGCAGCGATTGGAAAATCTATTGTCAAAACTGAAAATTGTGGGGTGTTTTTAGTTTGTTGTGAATGAAAATTCAAATACGACCAAATATTTATGTACTGATTCGCTGCTGGCCTTCCAACTTTGACCTTTGGTAAAGGTCAGCTCATTGAAAGCTCCCGTGCTTACATTCCAACTTGCACCATGCATTATTCTCTTATCAGCCCAGTGCTTGCTTGAGTAAACTGGCTTCCCAGTCTCAATTTTAAAACTGTGTTTAAATCCTGCCATGGTGTCAACCCTCTCTATCTCTGGAACCTCCTCCAATTCTCCATGATCTCATCTGCGCTCAGGTCTTGCACATTACGCTTTCAGCACTCCGCCAGTCTTCAACGGCTTTTCAGTTCTGACATCAGGAATTCCCTCCCTACACCCCTCAACTCTCTCACTCCTTAAAACCTGCCTCTCCAACCATCTTCAGCCATCTGTACTCTTGCCTCATTACCTAGTTCAGTGTGGAATGTCACCCGATTGCCATTCTGTGAAGTGCCTTAGCGTGTTTTTAACCACAAAGTTCTATAACTGCAAGTGGTTAGTTGAGGTGAGAATTGAAACTTTCTGGGCCAAATTCTCCCGTTTTGAGGCTAAGTGCCCACCCAGTGGGAAAAAAGATGTGTTTCCTGTCAGCGCGGGCAGTGTCTATCAGGTGGAATTCACCCAATTGAAAGAAGCAAATAAGATCATTTTGAGTAACCTTCCAGCCAGCCATGTTGTTGCGAGTCCAGACCACCAATTTTAGAGAACAGCCCAATCTCCGCACTGAGAGACAGGCCCCCCTCGCACCAAAAACTGAAATAGTACTGCCCACCCCCCCACCCCCACCCACCACTGACCAGCAGAGCACCACCAACACCCCACCAAAGAGGGGCACCCTCTTCCCCACCCACCCACAAATAATGGATTAAACCTCTCCACAACGTGCCAGTATGAGGGTGACCAGACCAAACCGCCCCCCCCCCTCCCCCAGACACACCCCCCCACTCAGGTCCCCTTCTCCCTCAAACTCGCCCCCCCGGTCACAGCCCCCCTTTCCCCTCAGAAACCCTACACGGTTCCCTACCATTGACATCCTAGCCTGGCACCTTGTGCCTCAAGGGGGCTCAAGGGGAATAATAGGTCCAGTGGCCATTTGCCCCTCTGCTGCTGCCAGCCTGCAGAGGAAGGGTCCCACACGGGCACCTGGGGGGTGAGTGGGCTCAGGCCTGTGGGGGGGGGGTGCAAGGGGTTGACCCCACCATTCTCCCCCAGAATGGAGGGTGTCATGGCTGAGAGTCAGTGCAGACTCGATGGGCCGAATGTCCTCCTTCTGCACTGTAGGGATCCGACGATTCTATACTTAGGACTTTGAAGTACCATCAACACAAAGAGATAGTTAATGTGCAACTCAACACTTACTGGCAGCAGGCTGCAAGTTTAGTAAATTAAGTCACACAATATAGGTGTCAAAATAATGAATAATTTTAGCACCAACCCGTGAGCTGAAACCAGAGTGTAGAGAGGGTCGTATGTGTGAATCCGCCACATTCAACACTGCGCTGGGCACCTGCTGTGTTCTGCTTTAGGCAGTCTCCTTCCATGGCTGGCGTCTTGAGGAACCTCTGGGGGAGGCCATGGGGGTTATGGTTGGTGTGTGTGTGTGTGTGTGTGTGTGTGTGGGGTGGGTGGGGGATGAAGATGCCCTGGTGATTTTTTCCAGCGTTTCCTGTTTCTGTTCCCAATGACCTTATTCGGCAGTATGATTTGTGTCAAAAAGAGCATTTCCTTTTTCCTTTCACATCAAAAGCATCTATTAATACCGAAAACAGCCTGCAAAGCAGCAGCGACATCAAAGACTCTGTAGGCCAACTTGCTTTGTCCAATTTACATTGTGAACTATTGCCCTAAATTCAGTGTGCAGGACTTCACCATCTCCCCAAGTGCCTTGTTACGTTTCTCTTTGTGAAAGGTACTTGAGTATGTAAGCATAGAATCCTACAGTGCAGAAGGAGGCCATTCCGCCCATCGAGTCTGCACCAACTACAATCCCACCCAGGCCCTATCCCCTATTACCCCACAACCCCATGCATTTACTCTGCTAATCCCCCTGACACTAAGGGGCAATTTAACACGACCAATCACCTAACCCGCACATTTTTGGACTGTGGGAGGAAACTGGAGCACCCGGAAGAAACCCATGCAGACGCAGGGAGAACATGCAAACTCACACAGACAGTGACCCAAGCTGGGAATTGAACCTGGCTCCCTGGCGCTGTGAGGCAGCAGTTTTGCCGATGTGTTTCGGTCCCGAGTCCCTGTATAACGGCATGAAACACTTTCTTCTGAACTGTACTGAATATTGTACCCAATCTCTCCTCATGGGGCATCACTTTCGCCCCTGGGAATCAGTGTAGTGAATCCTCACTGCGCCCTCTGTAAGGCAAGTGTTCCTCAGGTATGGAGACCAAAGTTGTACACTCCAGGCCTGATCTCACCGAGATCCTTTTAATTTTCAGCAACTCCTGCTCACTCCCATATTCCAACCCTCTGGAGGGAAACTCAACATAGTGCTTGATTTTCTTTATCAATTTCCAGGTGGGAAAACTCCCTTTGTAGATGCCTGGGGCCCTCTAGGCAACCAGAACAGTGACTGAAATGGGATGGCAGGGTTTGGGGGAGGGAGTGGGAGTGTGTGGGGGAGGGGAGTTAGAGGCAGGGAGAGCAAGAGTGTGTGGGGGAGGGGGGTTTGGAGGAGGGGGGTGGGAGTGTGTGGGGGGAGGTGAGTTGGGGGCAGGGGAGTGGGAGTGTGTGGGGCAGAGGAGGGGTTTGGGAGAGGGGATGGGAGTGTGTGGGGGGAGGGGGGGTTAGGGGCAGGGGAAGTGGGAGTGTGTAGGGGAGGGGGGGGTTGGGGGCAGGGGGAGTTGGAGTGTGTGGGAGAGGGGGATTTGGAGGCAGGGGGAGTGGGAGTGTGTGAGGGAAGGGGGTTGGAGGCAGTGGGAGTGGAAGTGTGTGGGGGAGGGGGGTTGGGGGCAGGGGGAGTGGGAGTGTGTGGGGGGGGGGAGTGGAAGTGTGTGGGGGGGCGGGGGGGGTGGAAGTGTGTGGGGGGCAGGGGTGGAAATGTGTGGGGGGGGAGAGTTGTTGCCCATTGCCAATGCCATGACCATTAAGTTCCTCTCAATATCTTTTATGAAAGAATACGTCTCCCCAGGGACCGAGTCTCAGTTCAAAGCTGGGTTTCTGCTGTGGGTTGTGAAAAGCAGTGAGTTTTTAGTTTTGGTTCTGGGGTATTTTTTTCTTTAAGTATTTTTATAACTTGCTGTGTCTTCTTTTAAACAAGCGTAAAATTCCATGCAAACTTTGGTCAGAATTAAATTGTATCAATAATGTTTTTGATGAATCAGTGGAATTTACATTGGTCGATTCTAAAACGTACTTTTAGAACTTTCCTTTTAAACATTACTAACCCTTTAATCGTCCGTTATTCAGAAATGATCTCACATTTGTCCTACAGAACTAAATCACGCAGTGGCTATGTTGCTGGATTCATAATCCAGAAGCCTGGACAAACAGGCCCAAATCCCCATGACAGTTTGAGAATTAAGTCATCATTTATTATTCTTTTGTGGGATGTGGGCGTTGCTGGCTGGCCAGCATTTATTGCCCATCCCTAATCGCCCCAGGGCAGTTGAGAGTCAACCACATTGATAGAAATCATAGAAACCCTACAGTGCAGAAAGAGGCCATCTGGCCCATCGAGTCTGTACCGACCACAATCCCACCCAGGCCCTACCCCCATATCCCTACACATTTACCCGCTAATCCCTCTAACCTACGCATCTCAGGACACGAAGGAGCAATTTTAGCATGGCCAATCAACTTAACTCGCACATCTTTGGACTGTGAGAGGAAACCGGAGCACCCGGAGGAAACCCACGCAGACACAAGGAGAATGTGCAAACTCCACACAGACAGTGACCCAAGTCAGGAATCGAACCCAGGTCCCTGGAGCTGTGAAGCAGCAGTGCTAACCACTGTGCTACCGTGCCGCCCATTGCTGTTGCTCTGGAGTCATATGTAGAGTAAGAAGTCTCACAACACCAGGTTAAAGTCCAACAGGTTTATTTGGTAGCAAATACCATAAGCTTTCGGAGCACTGCTCCTTCGTCAGATGGAGTGGATATCTGCTCTCAAACAGTGCACAGACACAGAAATCAAGTTACAGAATGCTAATTAGAATGCGTATCTCTACAGCCAGCCAGGTCTTAAAGGTACATACAATGTGGGTGGAGGGAGCATTCAACACAGGTTAAAGAGATGTGTATTGTCTCCAGACAGAACAGCTAGTGAGATTCTACAAGCCCAGGAGGCAAGCTGTGGGGGTTACTGATAATGTGACATAAATCCAACATCCCGGTTGAGGCCGTCCTCATGTGTGCGGAACTTGGCGATCAGTTTCTGCTCAGCGACTCTGCGCTGTCGTGTGTCGTGAAGGCCGCCTTGGAGAACGCTTACCTGAAGATCCAAGGCTGAATGCCCGTGACTGCTGAAATGCTCCCCCACAGGAAGAGAACAGTCTTGCCTGGTGATTGTCGAGTGGTGTTCATTCATCCGTTGTCGTAGTGTCTGCATGGTTTCCCCAATGTACCATGCCTCGGGACATCCTTTCCTGCAGCGTATCAGGTAGACAACGTTGGCCGAGTTGCAAGAGTAGGTACCGTGTACCTGGTAGATGGTGTTCTCACGTGAGATGATGGCATCCATATCGATGATCCGGCACGTCTTGCAGAGGTTGCTGTGGCAGGGTTGTGTGGTGTCATGGTCACTGTTGTAGGCCAGACCAGATAAGGATGGCAGATTTCCTTCCCTAAAGGATATTAGTGAACCAGATGGGTTTTTCCAACAATCAACAATGGATATATGGTCATCAGTAGATTCTTAATTACAGATATTTTTTTATTGAACTCAAAAACCACTGTCAGCACTGTAGGGATTCTGTGATAACTTTATCCACCTACTTGAAATATCGGGTCTCAGCTTCTCTGACTGCTGGATCCAGTATTTACCCTGCCCATTCGCTATTTAGTGCTGCTGCCGGAAGAGGACTCTAGAGACAGGAACAGTACAACCTTCCTTTGCTGTATTTCTTCCCAGAGTTCGTGCTAAAGAGCATCTGGAAAGTAAGGTGCTTCTTCAAGCCTTATTCAGGCCACTCACCTGATGAAGGAGCACCGCTTCAAAAGCTTGTGATACCAAATAAACTTGTTGGGCTTTAACCTGGTGTTGTGAGACTTCTTACTGTGTCAAGCCTTATTGAATAGCAGACATTATGAGCCATGGCTACACCTTATTTCCCACCTTTCCTGCTCCCAGGGAAGACATGATGAGGTCGGCCTTGGGAAAATGTAATGAGCCGGGCCCAATGCCCAACGCTGGTGGGATTACCGGCTCACCGATTCCGGCACTTCAGCACCGCGACTGGAAATTGTGCCGAAGCTTTCACATCCTTAGGGGAACTATGTGTATTCCACGGGGCTTCCAGCTAAACCTATCTCACTTTCCACTAAAGGTAAAAAGGACGAGACCAGCTTGTGGTCCCTTGTGGCTGTAACGTGAGCCTCCCAATTGATGTCCTGTTGGCAGATAACAAAACAGCCCACCGGAGCTGTCGGCTGCGGATTTCCCCGGGAGGGATTTTAGAATCCCTCACAAAGCATTGTGAAAAATTAGGAGAACATGTGTTGCAACATAGAGCATGAGTCTGAACAAATCCAGCTCAGAATTCGCCCTCAGCGGAGGCCTGAATGAGAATCAGAAGTAATTAAAATTCCCTGAAGCAAGGACAGTCAAACGTCCCAGGGAAAGGAATCTTTTCGTTGTGGGTGGCGTGGTGGCCCATCGCCACTCCCAAGGCTGGACTCACCACACATCCAATGAATGATTGGAATCAATTCCGAGAAGCAAGATAAACTGTCACTTAGAAAGGCATGAATTAATCAAGGACAGTTAGTGTGGATTTGTTAATGGAAGGTTAAAAAGAAGGATTTAAAAGTTTAAAGCACCAGGGACCCGGATTCAATTCCGGCCTCGGGTCACTGTCTGTGTGGAGTTTGCACATTCTCCCGGTGTCTGCATGGGTTTCCTCCGGGTGCTCCGGTTTCCTCCCACGGGCCAAAAATGTGCAGGTTAGGCGGATTGGCCATGCTAAATTGTCCTTAAGAGGTGAAGTTTCCCATTCCACCCGCCACGGGAACCTTAGCAGGCTGAGGAGCGGACGATGGAAAGGTCTGTTGACCTCGGGGGGGGGGGGGTTTCCAGTTTTGGGGCGAGCGCAGCCATAAAATCCCGCCTTTAGTGTCAGGGTAAATTAGCAGGGTAAATACGTGGGGTTATGGGGGTGAGGCCTGGGTGGAATTGCTGTCGGTGCAGGCTCAATGGACTGAATGGCCTCCTTCTGCACTGTAGGGATTCTAAGATTCTATGAAACCTGCAGAGCCTCCAAGCAGCAGATTTAGACCAGCTTCAGTTCACTCAATTAGGTTACGTCAAGGGTTTCATGGAAGTATGCTTCATGGTCAGTTACACTGCTCTGGAGAACAGGTCAGCAGCCAAGCTGCAGAGAGCTACCAGTGCTGCGCCATCTTGGACACCCTGTCACCCTCTGGATTGAGAAGGCTTCAGGAGTAACCAGCTCAGTCGGATTGAGAAAATAATGCATCTATATTGCCCTGAGCCCTCAGCCCATTGTTCAGGCCAGGCACAGGGGGCAGGATTTTGCTGCCATTAAGGGAGCGGGAAAGTGTATCAGGCAGGTGCAGAATTTCCTAACCCTGTCTGGGTGGGCCCATTTTCCTCAATGACTTCCAGCTACCTTCCTGAAGGCTGGGCCGATGGCCAACCAAGCGCAAGGTGTGGGTAGTTTGTTATTTGAATGAAGAAGTCAATGCAGTCGAGTGATCAGAGACTGAGTGGAACTTTTCAGTCAGCTTGTGAGACCCATCCCCCGCACCACGACATCCAGAGATCCAGTGCCTGGCAGATGCTTGGGGGCATCAGATCTGGGGACCCAGCACTCTAGGGTCACTTTGAGGCACTGGCTGCCATGCTTTCCCGGCTGCTGTTACCTCTCCTCGACGGTGATCCAGCAGCTGTGGTCATTTCTATTTCGAGAAAAGTGCTGAGAGGTTTCAAGATGGAGGCACTCTCTCTCTCTCTCTTCCTTACCAGCAATGACAGGCGGCAAATCACCTAACAACCCTCCAGCTTTGAGGGCAGCCTTCATTGGCGCTCCCTCTGGCCACAATCAGGGAGAGGCCATTTGGCCCGTCAAGCCTGCACCGACCACAATCTCACCCAGGCCCTATCCCCGTAACCCCATGTATTTACCCTGCTAATCCCCTGACACTAAGGGCAATTTAGCATGGCCAATCAACCTAACCCACACAACGTTGGACACTAAGGGGCAATTTAGCATGGCCAATCAACCTAACCTGCACAACGTTGGACACTAAGGGGCAATTTAGAATAGCCATTCAACCTAATCCGCACATCTTTAGACTGTGGGAGGAAATCAGAGCACCCGAAGGGAACCCACGCAGACACGGGGAGAATGTGTATACTCCATACAGACAGTGACCCAAGGCCGGAATTGAACCTGGGTCCCTGGCGCTGTGAGGCAGCAATGCTAACCAATGCTAATCCTGCAGAAATTGCCGTCAGGTGACTATTCGCATCTTGGTCTGGGGTCATGACTCGCATTAGACCCTGATTCAGGGCACTGATCCCAAACAGAAAACCCTGCCTGTGGTCATCGCCATTGTGAGGCCATTCCAACAGAAAGGCAAATGTCAGTTTGCACTGATTGCACATGCGATTGTTCCAGAATTATCTATACTACTTCACGGCAATGCGCGCCAATCCTGAATACACATCATGGAATAAAAAGGAAAATGTATTGCTAATTGGGCAGGCATAACAAATGTTTGCATTTATATAGTGCTTTTGAGGTATTAAAGTGCCACAAGGTGGATTAGGGAATCTCACCTCCACTACCCAGGTTCTCATCTTTTGCTCCCCTCGAGAGACCAGGTGAACCCCTTCAATTTGCCTCACTGTGACCAAACCAAATTTAACTTTGAGCCACACTGGGGCCTCAGTTTGATCAAATAGGTGGGGTTTACTGGCACCATGAAGAGGACAGTAGGAAGTCTCACAACACCAGGTTAAAGTCCAACAGGTTTATTTGGCAGCACTGGCTTTCGGAGTCTCAGGCTCCTTCGTCAGGTGAGTGAGGACTTGTGTTCACAAACAGGGCATATACAGACAGAAACTCAATTTACAAGATGGTGCTTACCCCAGTCCAACGCCGGCATCTCCACATCATCATGAAGAGGGACAGAGAGGTAGAGAGGCCAAGCTGATTCAGGATGGAGTGCCAGAGCTTAAGGCCTAGGCAACTGAAAGCACAGCCAACAATGGTGGAAGGATTAAGTTTCTTGTCCTGCCACAGTGGGCATCATTGCGGGGGGATGGGTCAGGGAGAATTTGAAGAGCAGCCAAATGTCAATTGACTTGCAAACATTGGCCAGAATTGGCAGAGGGCATATATCTCAGAGCATTAGAAAAGTAGAAAAGCCAAGTACTAGGGGAGATAGGTTTAAGGTGCGTGGGGAAAAGTTTAGAGGAGATGTGCGAGGCAAGTTTTTTACACAGAAGATGGTGAATGTCTGGAACATACTGCCAGGGAAGGTGGTGGGAGCAGGTGCGATAGCGGCCTTTAAGGGGCATCCAGACGAATACATGAATAGGATGGGAATGGAAGGATACGGACTCCGTAAGTGCGTACAGTTTTAGTTTAGGCAGGCATCATGGTCAGCGCAAGCTTGGAGGGCCGAAGGGCCTGTTCCTGTGCTGTACTGTTCTTCGACTGAAGAGGCTGGAGGAGATAGAAATCATAGAAACCCTACAGTGCAGAAGGAGGCCATTCGGCCCATCGAGTCTGCACCGACCACAATCCCACCCAGGCCCTACCCCCACATATTTTACCCGCTAATCCCTCTAACCTACGCATCCCAGGACTCTAAGGGGCAATTTTTTTTTTTAAACCTGGCCAATCAACCTAACCTAACCCGCACATCTTTGGACTGTGGGAGGAAACCGGAGCACCCGGAGGAAACCCACGCAGACACGAGGAGAATGTGCAAACTCCACACAGACAGTGACCCGAGCCAGGAATCGAACCCGGGACCCTGGAGCTGTGAAGCAGCAGTGCTAACCACTGTGCTACCGTGCCGCCCTGGATAATGGAAGTAGCGACAGATGAGACCAAAGCTAAAGGCTAAACAATAAACAAATCATTAGCTTGTCGACTAATCCATCGCTGAATAAATTCCATTGGTGTGAAGATGGTTGTTCATCAGTTCAGGGAAAAGGCAACTCTTTTATTGACAGATTAAAACTTTACAAAGGCTTACAACCCCGTGGCTGCAATCAGCTCCCGAGATGAGAAGCCCACACTTAACAGGATGATCCCCCGCCCTGCTTCCCGATTGGTTCCCGCATCATGTGACCCTTATTCTTGCAGATTGATCCTTAAAGCGACACTGGCCACAACTGGAAATGATTCGATGATATTAATAACCTGATGCAGATCGGTGGAAGCAATATGAGACGTCGATATATATCTCACTTAAAAAATGAACATGAACTAGTGTGATTTTTGACAACTCACAGAACGCAAGGTGTGGTTTTCATTAAGACAGATGTCACTGTGCAGAGTTTTTTTGAACATTTGTTTTCCCAGAACCGATTTGAAAGTAAGAGTTACTTGATGTGTTTTTTCTGGTACAGTTTCACAGGTTTAAAAATAAAGACATCTGTAATAAAGGTGGTAAATTTGGTGATATTTCCCCCAAAGACTGTATAGCTTGCAAGCTTGTTGAGTGAATGGATAATATCTCATAGCCATCGCGTTGGAAAGTCCTTCATTTTGGCTGTCAAGGGTGATGAGGACAGAAGAAAATGAAATGAGCAACTTCTGGAACCAAGCATGTGGTAAGGAGAGCTGCGAAGAGTAGAATTAAGCTCAGAAAATCATAGGTACTTAGAGGAGTCATTGGAATGCACCTTGTTCAAGTCAGGTAAGAAGACCTACAGATTAACGAGGATGTTCCCAGGACTAGTCAGCTTGAGTTATAGGGAAAGGTTGGCCAGGCTAGGACTTTATTCCTTGGAACGTAGGAGAATGAGGTGAGGTGTATCAAATCATGAGGGCCATATATAGGATGAATGCACTTAGTCTTTTTCTCAGGGGAGGGGAATTGAAAACTAGACAGCATAGGTGTAAGGTGAGAGGGGAAAGATTTAAAAGGGACCTGAATGGCAACTTCTTCATGCAGAGGGTGGTGTGTACATGGAATGAGCTGCCTGTGGTGAACCATAGATGGTTACCACTATGGGTACTCGTACATACGTTACTCTTGTTACTGTTGGGGTTAGGGTTGGGGTGTTCCACCTGTTATCATTATTTATGTGGTACACTCCGTTCGGCTCCGCCTTCTTACAGGAGTATAAAGGTCACTGCTACTTCCTAGTAGCCCTTAGTCTGGGATAGTATTGTTAAGTAGTGTGCTCCAATCTTGTTGTGAATAAAAGCCTTTATTCCCGGGTACGTCCTAGCCTCCTGTGTGAATCAATCGCGCATCAATTTTATTCACAACAAAATACCGAAAATTTTGTTCGAGGAAAAATGGAGCAGATGCTGAAACCTGATCGGCTAACCTTGGATCCGCGTGCCGCTGGGGCGTCGAATACTTTCAACCATTGGTTGAAGTGCTTCGAGGATTACATTGAGGCCTCGACAGCAGTCCAGTCCGACGCCGATAGATTGCGGGTCCTCCACGCCAGGGTGAGCGACACTGTGTATGCAACAATTCGCAATTCCCAAAATTACAAAGATGCCATCGAATTACCCAAGAAGCTGTACAATAAACAGCCGAACGAAATTCATGCTCGTCCCCTGTTAGCCACTCGACGACAGCAGCCGGCGAAACTACGGGACAGTACCTGCGCGAACTTCAACAGCTAGCCAGAGCCTGCAACTGCAAGGAGGTGTCGGCTACTCAATACACCAACGACCTTATTCGGGACGCGTTCGTGGCGGGAATCGGCTCATCCTATATTCGCCTGCGGCTGCTAGAGCAGGGTAACTTGGACCTGGCTAAGATGGTAGAAGTGGCCGATGCAATGGGAACGACCTCCAGAAGTCTCGAAACCTACCCCACCGACCACGTGGGAACAGCGTGGCAAGCACAGCCACCGCCTCAACTGTACCCAGCGGCTCCTCGGAACTGCGCGATGATGCTCTCAACTTCAGACCTGACGGCTGCGGCAGCTCCTGGAGGCCCACGGTGCTATTTCTGCGGATTGGCGAAGCATCCTCGCCAGAGATGTCCGGCCAGGACGGTGTTTTGCTCCGCCTGTGGAAAGAAAGGGCACGATGCAAAAGTGTGCTGAGCAAAGACCCCTTCCAAGCCCAGCAGTGCTGCGTGTGACTCCCCAGGATCCGTCTCCTCGTCTCCGGCCTCGTCGATGTCTTCAGCCACGTGCGATCCACGGGCGCCGCCATTTCCTACTACGACGACGCAAGCCACGTGCGACCTGCGGGTGTCGCTGTTTTCAACATCATCGACCACGTGCGATTCGTGGGCGCAGCCATTTTGGTCGACACCGGCCGCAGAAGACCAGCAGGGGTCCTCGTCGTCGGCTATCTCAGCTGCCTGCAGTTACACTCGGGATCCAACAGTGGCGTCAATCATCCTGGACCAGGCCAAGCCTCACAGACTCGACAAGTCCATGATGGACATAGAGGTAAACGGACGCCTGGCGCATTGCCTGTTTGACAGCGGGAGCACGGAGAGCTTCATCCATCCGGATACAGTGAAACGGTGCGCTCTCCGTGTGCAAACTGTCAGGCAGACAATCTCCATGGCGTCGAGGCCCCGATCTGTCCTCGTTCTTGGGAGCTGTGTGGTAACCTTAATGGTGCGGGTCACAGTCTATGAGAACTTCAGGCTCCTCGTGTTACCGCACCTTTGCGCTCCGGTACTCCTAGGGCTAGACTTTATGGTCCACCTGAAGAGTGTGACCCTGCAGTACGATGGGCCACTCCCTCCACTTTCAGTGGGAGAACAGCAGCCTCCAAATTGTCCAGCGCGCTCCACGTGCAGTCTCTCGACACTCAAAATTACCCCGCCTTCCCTATTCGAAAATCTCGTGCCAGGCTGCAAGCCCATCGCAACTAAGAGCAGGCGTTACAGCGCTGAGGATCGGATCTTTATTCGATCTGAGGTTCAGCGGCTCCTCAGGGAAGGGGTCATTCAACCTAGCACTAGCCCATGGAGAGCACAAGTCGTGGTGGTCAAGACTGGAGACAAGCCCCGGATGGTCATAGACTATAGTCAGACCATTAATAGGTACACGCAGCTGGACGCGTACCCTCTCCCGTGCATATCTGACATGGTCAACCAGATTGCGCAGTACCGGGTGTTCTCCACCATCGACTTGAAGTCAGCCTACCACCAGCTCCCCATTCGCCCAGAGGACCGCAAATACACGGCCTTTGAGGCGGATGGCCGTCTCTACCACTTTTTAAGAGTCTCTTTCGGCGTCACGAATGGGGTCTCGGTCTTCCAGCGTGAGATGGACCGAATGGTGGACCAAAACGGGCTACGGGCTACCTTCCCGTACCTGGACAACGTCACTATCTGCGGCCATGACCAGCAGGACCACGACGCCAACCTCCAGAAGTTTTTATGCACTGCGACTCTCCTGAACCTGACCTATAACAAGGAGAAGTGCGTATTCAGCAAGCACCGCCTAGCAATCCTCGGATACGTGGTGGAAAACGGAGTCATCGGCCCCGATCCAGACTGTATGCGTCCCCTCCTTGAACTTCCCCTACCCACTAGCATCAAAGCACTGAGAAGATGCTTAGGCTTCTTCTCGTACTATGCACAGTGGGTCCCCAATTACGCGGACAAAGCCCGTCCGCTCATAAAATCTACCTCTTTTCCCCTGACAGCAGAGGCTCGCCTAGCCTTTGAAGGGATAAAAGCCGACATCGCGAAAGCCACGATGCACGCTGTCGATGAGTCCATCCCCTTTCAGGTGGAGAGTGATGCATCTGATTTCGCCCTGGCCGCCACACTTAACCAGGTGGGCAGGCCCCTCGCCTTTTTCTCTCGCACCCTCCAAGGCCCTGAAATTCAGCACTCCTCTGTGGAGAAAGAGGCTCAGGCCACTGTGGAGGCCGTACAGCATTGGCGCCATTATTTGGCTGGCAAACAGTTTACCCTGCTCACGGACCAGCGGTCCGTGGCCTTCATGTTCAACAACACGTTAAAGGGAAAAATTAAGAATGATAAAATCTTGAGGTGGAGAATCGAACTCTCCACCTACAACTATGATATCATGTACCATCCGGGGAAGCTCAATGAGCCCTCAGATGCCCTGTCGCGTGGAACATGTGCCAGTGTGCAGGAGGACCGGTTACAGGCCCTCCACAAAGATCTCTGCCATCTGGGGATCACTCGGTTTTTCCATTTTGTAAAGGCTCGGAATCTGCCCTACTCCATAGAGGATGTCAGGTCGATAACTCGAAGCTGCCAGGTATGTGCAGAGTGCAAGCCGCACTTCTACCGGCCTGACAGGGCACACCTCATTAAGGCCACTCGCCCTTTTGAACGACTGAGTGTCGACTTCAAGGGCCCCCTTCCTTCGACGGATCGGAATGTGTATTTCCTCAACGTGGTTGACGAATACTCCCGATTCCCCTTTGCCAACCCCGTTCTGACATGTCCTCTGCCATGGTCATCAAAGCCCTGCGGAATCTTTTTACCCTGTTCGGCTACTCCAGTTATATCCACAGTGATAGGGGTTCGTCGTTTATGAGCGACGACTTGAGGCAATACCTGCTCTCTAAAGGAATTGCCTCAAGTAGGACTACGAGTTATAACCCCAGGGGTAACGGACAGGTCGAGAGAGAAAATGCTACAGTCTGGAAGGCTGTTTTACTGGCGTTAAGGTCTAGGGGTCTTCCAGTTTCCCGTTGGCAAGAGGTACTTTCTGATGCGCTCCATTCAATCCGGTCCCTCCTGTGTACGGCAACCAACACTACCCCACATGAGCGGATGTTTACCTTCCCTAGGAAGTCTTCCTCTGGGACCTCACTGCTGTCTTGGTTGACGTACTCAGGACCTGTCCTCCTGCGGCGGCATGTAAGGGCCCGCAAGTCCGACCCTTTGGTTGAACAGGTCCATCTCCTCCACGCCAACCCTCAATATGCCTATGTGGCATATCCTGACGGGCGAGAGGACACGGTCTCTATCAGAGATCTGGCGCCTGCAGGGGACCTGGAAACCCCGTCACTCCCGCACCCCTGGTTAGGATTCCTTTGCCCATTCTCTCCCCTCCTGACACGGCGCGGGCAGCATCGGGACCTCAACTTAATCCTCTTACTCCCGTGTACAGCTTGCCTGAGTCCAGGAGATTGTCGCCACCTCAAGGTCCACAGGCATGTGAGGAACTGGAGAAGTCACTGGACACCACCTCGGAGAGAGGGTCGTCACCACGGTCACCAGAACCGGCACTGGAGCCAGTGCTGCGGAGGTCGCAGAGACGGTGAGGACCTCCGATACGACTGAACTTGTGAACATCTGGACAGTTCGTATTGTCTCCTTACCCCACCGGCCTTTGTTTTTAAAGGAGGGGTGAATGTGGTGAACCATAGATGGTTACCACTATGGGTACTTGTACATATGTTACTCTTGTTACTGTTGGGGTTAGGGTTGGAGTGTTCCACCTGTTATCATTGTTTATGTGGTACACTCCGTTCGGCTCCGCCTTCTTACAGGAGTATAAAGGTCACTGCTACTTCCTAGTAGCCCTTAGTCTGGGATAGTATTGTTAAGTAGTGTGCTCCAATCTTGTTGTGAATAAAAGCCTTTATTCCCGGGTACGTCCTAGCCTCCCGTGTGAATCAATCGCGCATCACTGCCAGAGAAACTGGTTGATGCAGGCACAACAGCAACATTTAAAAAGCATTTGGGTAAGTACATGAATGGGAAAGGATTGAAGGGAACAAGAAAAAAGATGGAAAATTATAGGCCAATTAGCCTAACCTCAGTTGTTGGCAAAATTCTAGAATCCATCGTTAAGGATGAGATTTCTAAATTCTTGGAAGTGCAGGGTCGGATTAAGACAAGTCAGCATGGATTTAGTAAGGGGAGGTCGTGCCTGACAAACCTGTTAGAGTTCTTTGAAGAGATAACAAATAGGTTAGACCAAGGAGAGCCAATGGATGTTATCTATCTTGACTTCCAAAAGGCCTTTGACAAGGTGCCTCACGGGAGACTGCTGAGTAAAATAAGGGCCCATGGTATTCGAGGCAAGGTACTAACATGGATTGACGATTGGCTGTCAGACAGAAGGCAGAGAGTTGGGATAAAAGGTTCTTTCTCAGAATGGCAACCGGTGACAAGTGGTGTCCCGCAGGGTTCAGTGTTGGGGCCACAGCTGTTCTCTTTATATATTAACGATCTAGATGACGGGACTGGGAGCATTCTGGCCAAGTTTGCCGATGATACAAAGATAGGTGGAGGGGCAGGTAGTATTGAGGAGGTGGGGAGGCTGCAGAAAGATTTAGACAGTTTAGGAGAGTGGTCCAAGAAGTGGCTGATGAAATTCAACGTGGGCAAGTGCGAGGTCGTACACTTTGGAAAAAAGAATAGAGGCATGGACTATTTTCTAAACGGTGACAAAATTCATAATGCTAAAGTGCAAAGGGACTTGGGAGTCCTAGTCCAGGATTCTCTAAAGGTAAACTTGCAGGTTGAGTCCGTAATTAAGAAAGCAAATGTAATGTTGTCATTTATCTCAAGAGGCTTGGAATACAAAAGCAGGGATGTACTTCTGAGGCTTTATAAAGCACTGGTTAGGCCCCATTTGGAGTACTGTGAGCAATTTTGGGCCCCACACCTCAGGAAGGACATACTGGCACTGGAGCGGGTCCAGCGGAGATTCACACGGATGATCCCAGGAATGGTAGGCCTGACATACGATGAACGTCTGAGGATCGTGGGATTATATTCATTGGAGTTTAGGAGGTTGAGGGGAGATCTGATAGAAACTTACAAGATAATGAACGGCTTAGATAGGATGGACGTAGGGAAGTTGTTTCCATTAACAGGGGAGACTAGGACGCGGGGGCACAGCCTTAGAATAAAAGGGAGTCACTTTAGAACAGAGATGAGGAGAAATTTCTTCAGCCAGAGAGTGGTGGGTCTGTGGAATTCATTGCCACAGAGGGCTGTGGAGGCCGAGACGTTGAGCGTCTTCAAGACAGAAATTGATAAATTCTTGATTTCTCGAGGAATTAAGGGCTATGGGGAGAGAGCGGGTAAATGGAGTTGAAATCAACCATGATTGAATGGTGGAGTGGACTCGATGGGCCGAATGGCCTTACTTCCGCTCCTATGTCTTATGGTCTTATGGTCTTATGGGCCAAACGCGGGCAATTGGGACTAGCTGGGAGGGCACCATGGTTGGCATGGATCGGAAGGGCCTTTTTCCATGCTGTATTGCTCTATGACTCAACGGGTGGGATTTTACGACCTAACTAGAGCGAGACCAGAAATTCCCGGCCGAGGTCAACGGATATTTCCGTTGTCCGCCCCTCGCCCGCTCTGATTCTGTGGCGGGTGGGGCAGTAGGATTCCGACGTATGACTCTATAAGTTGGAAATGTTTAGCATCTTCTTTATTTTGCTTCATTATGCATAAATTAAGCTCTATTGTTAGAATTATATGAGCAGGGTTATAAATATTGGTCTGCAAGTTCGCCAGTGTAAAAAAGCAATTGACTAATGTGGATCAGGGCTCATTATCACTCAATGTTTGTCCAGTCTACTCTTGTTGAGAATGAAGTGTTTGTGTGCAAGAATGAACATCAGTTCTTGATCCCATGCTCTCGTTCCATCCTTGGGTTGCACAAGTGAATGTAGATTGGTATAGGTCAACTGGTGCAAGTTAAATGCTGAGATCCCTCAGCGACTGAAACCAAGCACGTCTAAATATATAATGTAGTTAATATAACTTGAATATCCACCTCCAGGGCAATTTATGAGTCAAGAGAAAATTTGGGTATGTTGGTTTCAAAAGAATATTCCTTGGGGAATTGTGATTCTGATGAATCTTAATACTCTAAATAGAGTCATAGAGTCATAGAGGTTTACAGCATGGAAACAGGCCATTCAGCCCAACGTGTCCATGCTGCTCTTTTATTTTAAGCCCCTAAGCTAATCCCAATTGCCCGCATTTGGCCCATATCCCTCTATACCCATCGTACCCATGTAACTAAATGCTTTTTAAAAGACAACATTGTACCTGCCTCTACTACTACCTCTGGCAGCTTGTTCCAGACACTCACTACCCTCTGGGTGAAAACATTGCCCCTCTGGACACTTTTGTATCTCTCCCCTCTCACCTTAAACCTATGCCCTCTAGTTTTAGACTCCCCTACCTTTGGGAAAAGATATTGACTATCTAACTGATCTGTGCCCCTCATTATTTTATAGACCTCTATAAGATCACCCCTCAGCCTCCTACGCTACAGAGAAAAAAGTCCCAGTCTATCCAGCCTCTCCTTATAACTCAATCCATCAAGTCCCGGTAGCATCCTTGTTAATCTTTTCTGCACTCCCTCTAGTTTAATAATATCCTTTCTATAATAGGGTGACCAGAACTGCACACAGTATTCCAAGTGTGGTCTTACCAATATCTTGTACAATTTCAACAAGACATTCCAACTCCTGTATTCAATGTTCTGACCAATGAAACCAAGCATGCCGAATGCCTTCTTCACCACTCTGTCTACCTGTGACTCCATTTTCGAAGAGCTATGAACATGTACCCCTAGATCTCTTTGTTCTGTAACTCTCCCCAATGCCCTACCATTAACTGAGTAAGTCCTGCCCTGGTTCAATCTATCAAAATGCATCACCTCGCATTTGTCTAAATTAAACTCCATCTGCCATTTGTCAGTCCACTGGCCCAATTGATCAAGATCCCATTGCAATCGAAGATAACTTTCTTCACTGTCCACTATGCCACCAATCTTGGTGTCATCTGCAAACTTACTAACCATGCCCCCTATATTCTCATCCAAATCATTAATATAAATAACAAATAACAGTGGACCCAGCACTGATCCCTGAGGCACACCGCTGGTCACAGGCCTCCAGTTTGAAAAACAACCCTCTACAACCACCCTCTGCCTTCTGGCAAGAAGCCAATTTTGTATCCATTTAGATACCTCACCCTGGATCCCGTGAGATTTAACCTTATGCAACAACCTACCATGCGGTACCTTGTCAAAGGCCTTGCTAAAGTCCATGTAGACAACATCAACTGAACTGCCCTCATCTACCTTCTTGGTTACCCCTCAAAAGACTCAATCAAATTTGTGAGACATGATTTTCCACTCACAAAGCCATGCTGACTGTTCCTAATCAGTCCTTGCGTCTCTAAATGCCTGTAGATCCTGTCTCTCAAAATACCTTCCAGCAATTTACCCACTACAGATGAGAGGCTCACTGGCCTGTAGTTCCCAGGCTTTTCCCTGCAGCCCTTTTTAAACAAAGGCACAACATTTGCCACTCTCCAATCTTCAGGCACCTCACCCGTGACTATCGATGATTCAATTATCTCGGCGAGGGGATCCGCAATTTCCTCCCTAGCCTTCCACAATGTCCTAGGATACACTTCGTCAGGTCCCGGGGATTTATCGATCTTGATGAGCAAAGAGGTTGAAAGAACTATGTCCATTTTTATTGGAGTAAAGATGATCGGCTGAGTTAGCCTGAAAATGGGAGAGTTTCAGATCCAATGTTTCAGTGAGTCCAAAATCACAGTCTTACGCAGTTAGACAAATTTTTTAAATGGGCTAGACCACTTCTAGCCATAGATGGAGTGGCGCTTAAGTTGCCAGCCAGCCTGCTGTAGCAGCAGAGGGAGGTATTGCGCATGTGCAGACTTCTGTTCAATTGCAACCAACAGAGGGCTGACAGGTCTGAAAGAGAGAGAGACCTGTCAGGCCTCTGCTGTCGTAGCCGGCCTCGAGCCAACCACTGCACCCCCCGCCCCTCCCCGCAGCTATCGCGGGGGCCTGCGGCCAATCGTGAGGTCTACAACACCCAGAAATATCGCTCCCCCCTCCCACTGCCCAGACCGATCACCCCTGCACCCCCCCCTACCAATCGCAATGCAGAATGGCAGTGGTGTCCCCCTCCCTCCCTACCCGATCAGCCTGGCATGGCCCCACCCACTTCAGGCCCTGCTCCCTTCAGGCCCCGTCCCCATAGGCCCCACCCCCTTCAGGCCTTGCCCCCCCTCCCCCGTAGGCCCTGTATGTATCGGTGGGCAGTGCCAGGGTGCCAGGCTGGCACTGCCCAAGGGACACTCCCCCCTTGCCCTTGACCTCCCTGGGGGGGCCTCATTGGCCTCCGGTTATACCAGCGAGACCATCACGACTGGTCCCGGTTCGTGGGGCCCGTACGTGATCCTCACCGGAGAAGACCTCTCCCGACGAGGCCACAAAGGCAAGTGAACCTGGACTATTGCGTCCGGCCTTATTAAATCCTTATAAATGTCGTTTAAGATAAATTTAAATAATTTATTCAGCCTCTCGCCAGAAATGGGTGAGAGGCTGAATGCACCGGATATCCGGTGCCAGTAAGATCGCGAGAGACAGGAAATCGGGCGCAAACCCGGTTTCTCCGCTCCGTCGATGGGCAGCGCGAGCCGGTAAAATGTCCCCCAATGCCTTACAGATCTTTGAAATGCTGATGGCTTTGCCAAAGAAGGCTTTTTCCCTCTTCCACCTTTTAACTAGATTGCCCTCTTTGAGGGTCCCTTCCTAAGGGTGATGGCTATCAGAGATTCCATTGTGGAGGGAATGCATTCAGCCAATGATGCTTCAGCTATAGATATCAAAATAGCTGGGTTCCCTTTGCCCCTCGGTGTAGGAGCCAGATGGGTAACTACATCGAACACAAATTCAGGCACAGTCGCTATTGGCAAAGAGAGGTGTAACACAGAGATACACAGAGCAGAAAAATCAGCTCAACTTTATGGCTTAGTTCCCAGTGTCCCATCTTGCAAAGCCCCTCAGTAGCAATGCTGTATAGCCAATGCTAATCCTTGAATTTAGCACTGAGGCAAAAGTTGGGGCAGGAATATTCTGGAACAACGGGCTGCTCGGCATTACCATTCCGATTGGCCAATGGCTGGGACAGTATATTTAAATCAGGTTCAAAAATATCTACAACTCCCTCAGTGTACTTTGAAAGGTTTAACTGATCTTTCGCAGCAGGTTGGACCCAAGTGAGGGAGTAGGCAAGGCCTCAGTTCAAACTTCCACCTGAAACTAGCATGTCCAGTCGTCCAACACTCCCTCAGCATCATTTCAGATTGTGTACTCAAGCCTCTGGAGGGGGCCTTGAACCCACAGCTCTCTGGTTAGGATTTTAAGGATGGTAAGCATGCTTGGCAGTGGGCGGGTTTTCCACCCTCCCTTAGAAGGAAGCCCCGCCTGTGTGAGTGGTTGGCCAATCAGACTGGTAGACAGCTGTCCAGCCCGACTTGGCACAGCATGCAGTGGGCAGAAGCGGTGCTGCAACGCTCTGTGTGAGACTAAATCCCGGGATCTTTGGAAAGGTAATTCCCAGGGGTCAACAACAAGAAGAGAAAATGCTGGAAAATCTCTGATAGCATCTGTGGAGAGAGAACAGAGCCAATATTTTGAGCCTGGATGACCCTTCGTCGGAACTCCCAGGTGTCCCTGGGCAGGTGGGTAGGGTACACCCTGGGGGGGAGTGGGGAGGGTGGTGATCGCAATATCTGGGAGTGGGCCGAGGAGAGAAGGTGGTGTGGAGTTCCAAGGTCCAAGAGGCAACGGTGCCCCCAACTCTGAGGGGGCCTTCATACTGAGGTGTTCCCTTCCCCCAACCTTCCTGCCTGAGATGGAGAAACAGTTTTGTCAGTTTTCCACCCTGCTCGCACTCCCCGAGAATTTGAGGCTGGATGGGACATGGCCATTAAGTGGCCACTAAGGTGGGAATTCCATCCATTCAATTTGACAATCCTCACCCCACCCCCCCACCCTACCCACCCCACCATCCCCGCCGCCGACCTCAGAACCCGCCTTGTGGGGAGTGTAAAATTCCTCCTCGCTGACTTTGAGGTAAAAATGCCACCATTTAGTGAAAAACTGAGGTCAGCTTTGAAGTCACAAAGTGGTTGATCCCCGATGCACTTAGGGGACTTGCTGTGTTGCGCTTAAAGGGGCAGTCACCACCGTAGCAATATGGCTGCTGCCACTGGTAGCACTCTGTCAATGCGGGAGTGTCCCTCGTTTGAGACACATGTTCTCTTCTCTGTTACTTAGCTTGATGAGCAGAAAATATCACCAGAATCAACAAACAAGAGGGGAAAAGCTTTAATATCAGCCACGATCGATTGGCGGAGCAGACCCGAAGGGCGGAATGGCCTAATTCTGCTCGTCTATCTTATTATGAACTTATTATTATAATAAAAGCAAAATAGTGCAGATGCCGGGAAATCTGAAATAAACAGAAGATGCTGGATAAACCTAGCATCTGTGGAGAGAGAAATAGAGGGCGGGATTTTCCAGCCGCATTCGCCTCGAGGTCGGAAATTCCCACCCAAGGTCAACGGACCTTCTCATGGTCCACCCCCCCCAACAACCCCCTCCCCACCACCGCTCCCCCCCCTCCCCCACCCCCACTGTTACAATTCCTGTAGCGGGCGCAACGGGAAAATTCCACCCAGAGTTAACATTTCAAGTCCAATCTAAATCTTCCGCAGAACCGTAAGCTGTAAAATATAGCACTTAGCATTCATGGCGAAATATTTCGCTAATCTTGTGCTCGGAATATAAATGAGATTGAAAACATTTTAGACGGTGTAAATTTCTCAGGCTGATGTGAAGAAGGCAGTCTGTACCTCTCAGCATCTTTCTCAATGATATTCTTTCCGTCTCTGATTTGATGCCCTGTCTGGCTCTCACCGTTAGACTCTCGGCAAGGTGATGCAGTTGCAATGTCACTGACATTCCAGGGCTGATGGGTAAGAGCAGGTGGTAATGGGTTGCAGACATAAAGCTGATTAGGACTAAATAATGTGACATTTGTCAGCTGGTTTCTCTTATAATCTGTACGGAAAATGAATAACTTCAGCCGAGAGCACCGTAATCCACCACCAGTACGGAACTGCGTCTGTACAGACGCCATTGGAACCGAATAACATTCAGCTATAAGAATCCCCTGGCAATTTATCAGTATAATTTATGACTAATTTTTATTCAACGGCTGAGGCATTTTTATAAATAGCTGCGGAAACAGTATAGTTCCAGTAATTTATGTTTCCAGACAAATCATTCTTCCTTCCAACTGCACTTCACATTGAAAGGGACTGTCTCTCTCAAACTATGTGGAGGAATCGTGATTGGCAGTTTCAATTGGTTTAGTCTGATTCCTGTGCTTGGCGGCTGGATAGCGCAGAGGGTCACCAGATTTTTAACTCCCACCAACCCGGAGGGGCAACACGGTGGCAAAGTGGTTGGCACTGCTGCCTCACAGCACCAGGGGCCCGGGTTCAATTCCGGCCTCAGGTCACTGTCTGTGTGGAGTTTGCACATTCTCCCCGTGTCCACGTGGGTTTCCTTCGGGTGCTCCGGTTTCCTCCCACAGTCCGAAGATGTGCGGGTTAGGTTGATTGGCCACGCTAAAATTGACCCTAGTGTCAGGGGGATTAGCAGGATAAATATGAGGGGTTATGGGAATAGGGCCTGGGTGGGATTGTGGTCGGTGCAGACTCGATAGGCCAAATGGCCTCCTTCTGCACTGTAGGGATTCTACGATTCAACCTATTTATTGGCAGCACCTCCACTCCCCATAGGATGTTCATTGTCCACCTAGAATGATTTTACATAGAAACACAGAAAATAGAAATTAGAAGCAGGAATGGGCCATTCAGTCCTTCAAGCCTACTCCGCCATTTGTTTTTATCAGGGCCGATCATTAAATTCAATATCCTGACTTCTCCCTTGCCCCATATCTCTTATAGAAACACAGAAAACAGGTTTTCAGGTGGACTTTTAGATAGGCATGAAGAAAACATACAAATAATTGTCATGTCTCCTGACAACGCAAGATGGCCGTGCAAGATGGACATGCAAGATGGCCGCCGATGCCTGTCTGAGCATGCTCGCTTATCTGCACATCCACAGAAAACCAATGACATCATTGGCCAGAGACTCTGCGCAAGCAAAACCCATTAGGGTTTAGAGGGGAGGGGGATATTCAAACAATGGGAGAAACATTAGCAGGGATTTTCCAGCCCTGTCATGGTGGGATACGTCGTGGGACATTGGACAGCCCAGCCCGAGGTCCATTGGCTTTCGGTGGGACTGGATGATCCAGGTGGTGGGCGGGGCCAGAAAGTCCCGCCCATTGTTTATCCTTCTCGATTACATAAGCAAAGTGATGAATCATAGAATTATCAAAACCCTACAGTGCAGAAACAAGCCATTTGGCCCATCGAGTCTGCACCGACCACAATCCCACCCAGACCCTACCCCCATATATTTGCCCGTTAATCCCTCTAACCTATGCATCTCAGGACACTAAGGGGCAATTTTAGCTTGGCCAATCAACCTAACTCGCACATCTTTGGATTGTGGGAGGAAACCGGAGCACCCGGAGGAAACCCACGCAGACACAAGGAGAATGTGCAAACTCCACACAGACAGTGGCCCAAGCTGGGAATCGAACTCAGGTCCCTGGCGCTGTGAAGCAGCAGTGCTAACCACTGTGCTACCGTGCCGGTAGAGATGAGGGCTGTGTATATAACTGCACTGACAAGCCCATTACACTGACCCAAGTGAAAGTGGTACATGGGCCTCGTTTCTGGTTCACATTTAACTTTCTGTTTTAAGTTTATTTTAACTCATTTCTGTTAAACTCTGCGCATTATTTTTGTTTTGGAAAGTCGGCTTAATCTCTTTTCGGTTTTGATTCTGACCTCCGTCACTGGCAATGACATCCCGGAGAGAAATGGTTCAACTGCGCGTGCACTGTGGTGACAGCACAGTGCAGAAGGAGGCCATTCGGCCCATCTGCATCAACCACAATCCCACCCAGGCCCTATCCCCATAACCCCATGCATTTACCCTAGCTAGTCCCCCTGACACTAAGGGCAATTTAGCATGACCAATCAACCTGATCCGCAGGGAGATCCGCAGGATTGTGGGAGGAAACTGGCGCACCCAGAGGAAACCCACGCAGACACGGGGAGAATGTGCAAACTCCACACAGACAGTGACCCAAGCCCAGAATTGAACCCAGGTCCCTGGCGCTGTGAGGCAGCAGTGCTAACCACTGTGCCACCATCCTGCCCTATAATAGGTGGGAGCCTGCTTATGCATGCAAGTCAGAGGCCTGTGCTGGGTGTAGGGCCCAGTTGCAATGTTAAGGAACAGATTTGAATGTGAAAGAAATACTTTGTTTTTATTCAGTACTTTTCACAAGTTCAGGACACCAGGGTCAAAGAAGTGTTTTTCAAAACGTCCACTGGCTGCCTTCCCTCTGAAGGTGATGCTTTGTGGTGTGGTTGTCAATTCCATGTTAAACATTGCCTGGTGTGGCTCAGGAGCCCAACTCTGACATTTAATTCAGAGGAAGAAAGTGGGCTATGAAGATGCCCGATTCACCGGTCTCTGTTTTCTCTGGGGCCTTCCCATGCCCAGCTGAGCCTGTCGTTTCTGCTCGCCTGTTGCAATGTCCTTCCAAACAGTCAGCCTCGAGAGGTTATAGCCCTTAGCGACTGTTACCCAGTTTTCAGTGTCAATGCCCGCCATCTTCGTACCTCGCTTGCAGGGGCCCTTGTGACGGAGGAGTCAACGCCCAAGAGAATGTGACCCAGTTCACCGTATTGCAGGTCATTGGGCCTCATCTGTCCAATGAATGTGGTGGAGCCAGCTCAAAGGGTCATCGGCCTGGCAATGAGTGTACGCTGATGGAATTGCCAAGAGCTGCCAAGGATATGCCTGAGACAGTGGGCGGGACTTACCAGGCCTTCCAACCGGTGGGATCTTTTGGTCCTTCCAACTGCAACCACCCCCCATGGGTTCCCTGATGGCAGAGGGTGCAAATAATGGGAAACCCAGTTGACAGCGACGGGAACGGAAGATCCCACTGCCTCTGCCACTGAAAAACACACTGATGGTGTGGGGGTCTGATGAGGGGTGGAAGGGGGGGGGAGCGGAATCCCACATAGTGAGAGAAAAAACTGTTGTAAACTATAGGAACTAATGTGGCCAATTGTGGCACAGCAAGTTCTAAAAGCAGCAGTCAGATAAATGACCAGACAGTTGTGTTTTATTAATGATTTTGGGCGAGGGATAGACATCAGCCTGAACTCCAGGGAGGATTTTGAATAGTGCCATTGGATCTTCTACATCCAGCCGAGAGAACAGATGGGACCTCAATTTAATATCTCATCTGAAAGATGACACATAGCATACAATCAGGATGTCACAGAGGTGTCAGTCTAGTGTTAGGGTACCTGATCAGAAACCTCAAGGTATATTATGAAGCCAGACTAAACCCCAACAATTTTCTATTGTTGGCATTCGTGTGAGGATAAGATGTTTCACTCCAGGCCCAATTCTCTGGCACACTGGGAAGCCTTCATTAAAACAAACTTCATTTAACAACACAGTTTAATTGTAACAAATTAATTAGCTTAACCTTTAACAATTGCACAATACTTAAACGTGACAAGATACAATTCTTAACTGCTAAACCATCGCTATGAGTTCCAATCAAGAAATATTCCTCTTATAGACTTAGATGTCTCTTTAAAATTAGTTAGTAAAACACAGGTATACTTGCTTTGACTTAGGTTACCAGTCCTGGAGCTTTCAGCACCCCTCTGGAGAGAAAGAGAGATAGAGAGACACTGCTTTCTTCAGGCAGCCCAGGCTGCAACTGCTTATATTTGAAAATGAAAATGAAACTTAATGAAAATGAAGCTTAGCCCCTCCCATTAAGCACATGCCTCTGTCTCTGTCAATCAACCTAATCCAAACTCTACTCTGAAATCCCCGGGGGAACCTAAGTAAACACAAATGCATTTGCTCTGCTTCAATAAACACTCAGGGCTTGACTTTACCTGCCGTTCATGCCACACTCCCGCTGCAGTTAGGTTGGAGAATTTGATAGCCAGCCAAATCTCTGCTCACTGCAGCGGGATGGGAAAATCCTGCCGGCATATACGATGATAAGATTCCAGCCTTCATGTCTAAAATGAGAACTTACCCTTCTCTCCCAGCTATTAATTTAAAGATTTTCCAAGACAAAAAGCTGAATTTTAAACATACCCCCTACAAGAAACATGATATAAATATATTTCTTAAAGGCACAGTGTCACCACACTAGATTAGGAGGGTCGCAACAGGGTTTCGCTCCAGCGCTAAAACATTCACTCGCAATTCTCCGGCCCCATTCAGCTCTAATGCGATCTGTGCCAGGCCTGATGCGGCTGGAAAATGGCGGTGGTGGTGTCATGGCCACCCACTTGCTAAACAATTTAAATGGACAATTAAAGGCTACTTCCCACCTTGGTGCCCACCTTCCCTGGCAGCTCCCAGCAGTACAAGTGGAGCGAGTATCTCCTTTGTAAAGTAAAGTAAAGTTTATTTATTAGTCACAAGTAGGCTTGCATTAACACTGCAATGAAGTTACTGTGAAAATCCCCTAGTCGCCGCACTCTGGTGCCTGTTCGGGTACACTGAGGGAGAATTTAGCATGGCCAATCCAGCTAACCAGCACATCTTTCAGACTGTGGGAGGAAACCGGAGCACCCGGAGGAAACCCACGCAGACACAGGGAGAACGTGTAAACTCCACACAGACAGTGACCCGAGCCGGGAATCGAACACAGGTCCCTGGCGCTGTGAGGCAGCAGTGCTAACCATTGTGCCACCGTGCCGCCCCAAGCATTTTGTAAGCATTTCATGGCTGATGGAGGGACTTTCTGTCAGCGATGACAACTCCTGCAACAATAACATCACCAGTACGCCCTCTCCCTGGAGTTGCAGCAGCAGGACTGGGAGTGGCTGCTATACCTGAATAGAATACATGAATAGGATGAGCTCTGTAAGTGCATACGGTTTTAGTTTAGACAGGCATCATGAAAGGCGCTGGCTTGGAGGGCCGAAGGGCCTGTTCCTGTGCCGAAGTGTCCTTTCTTCTTTCTTTGTTCTTACCCGCGGCTTGGGGTAGGCCTCTAAGCCTAATTGGACAGCAGCCCAGAGATAGCCTTCGAATTGGCCACTGCCAGCATTGCATCACCCCTGGCAACTGCACCTCGCCATGCCTGAGAAAATTCAGCCTCAGGTTTCCGGAGTGGGATTTGAACCTGCAACCTTCTGACTCAGAGGCAGGGCTAGCATCAGCTTAACCGAGCTCATTGTGTGTTGTGTAGGCGCCTCCTATCTATAAGGTTTGGTTGCTGGCTGAAGTAGACTGAAAGGGGACGCTGAAGATTGTCCAGAAGTAACTAGGGGGCATTGTGGGATTTTGGAGCACCGGGGAGGGTAGTCCGGATGGTGCCTGAAGGACCAGGAAAGCTCCTCTTGTCCTTCACTACTGGGGCAGGGGGAGAATTGGATAGCTCATGCTCAGAGCACATTGTGCACATGGTCTATCATAGAAATCAGAGAAACCCTACAATGCAGATGGAGGCCATTCAATCCATCAAGTCTGCATCAACAACAATCCCACCCCAGGCCCTATCCCCACAACCCCACACATTTACCCCGCTAATCCGTCGAGCCTAAAAATCCTGGGACACTAAGGGGCAATTTAGCATGGCCAATCAACCTAACCAGCACGTCTTTGGACTGTGGGAGGAAACCGGAGCACCCGGAGAAACCAACGCATTCACGGGGAGAATGTGCAAACTCCACACAAACAGTGACCTAAGCCAGGAATTGAACCCAGGTCCCTGGAGGTGTGAGGCAGCAGTGCTAACCACTGTGCCACAGTGCCGCCCACTTAGTATAATACGGTTTGGCAAATATATTTTAGAAAGAGAGTTATATAAAAACTGAAAGGGAGAAATCTCAATTGCAAAATCAAAATTTACCCTAAAATTTCAGTGTACCACTGGGCGGTGTTGCTTCCTTCTGTTTGTACGTATCTCAACTCGATCTGCACAACGGTATTCCCACTACAACCCAGTGCAATAATGTTCAGGAAAGCCCCCCAACTTACATGGAGACAAAGGCAGCAGACAGGATCACGCTGTGAGAATAGTGAGCATTCCCTGAAGCAAAGCCGTGGGATGAACCATCGCTGGAAAGATCCTGCAGCGACGGTCTGGATGCTGAGCTTCTGACAAGACCAAGGGATCTTTAAATGAAACTCAACCGCAGCCCAATATACACCAGACAGAGGTTCTCCTTTCACACAGGTAGATGATGGGGTGGCATGGTGGCACAGTGGTTAGCACTGCTGCCTCACAACACCAGGGACCTAGGATCAATTCCGGCCTTGGGTCACTGTCTGTGTGGAGTTTGCACATTCTCCCCGTGTCTGCGTGGGTTTCCTCCGGGTGCTCCGGTTTCCTCCCACAGTCCAAAGATGTGCAGGTTAGGTTGATTGGCCATGCTAAGTTGCACCTTAGTGTCAGGGGATTAGCAGGGTAAATATGTGGGGTTACAGGAATAGGGCCTGGGTGGGATTGTGGTCAGTGCAGACCTGATGGGCCGAATGGCCTCCTTCTGCACTGTAGGGATTCCATGATCATTTGACGTGAATGTTCATGTAACTGTGGGAGGAGAATCGGAAAGAAATAGACTATATTTTTTCAAAGTGAAGTTCTTAGTTGGAAAATAATACACCTCAGCGCAATCAGTTGGATTCTTCTCTATTTAATATTAAACTCAGCATAGCAATGATAACAGAATAAAGAGATAGTATGATGTTTCTCAACTTTGCGCATCATATCACGCAGCACCTCAGCTTGCGTTGCTATGTTGAAGGCAGCTAAGTGAATATAAGCTGTTCTTGCACACAGATACTGTGCATCAACACTTGAAAACCCATCCAGTTAACTGATCCTAGGCAATGCCTGATGTCCCTCCTCCACAGATATTCTGCCCCATTTTAATCAGCTCAGTCCACTGTCATTCTCCGCTGTACTGAGTCCAGTGACACAAGTTCCGTGGGGTTGATATTCATGAGTGATGTCAGCAAGTGTGTTCCCAATAGTGAGTAAGCGAATGGAGTTGAAAGACACAGTGAGTGATGGAGTAGAGGGGAAAGTGCGAGTGAGCGATCGAGTGCAGAGGAGAGTGTGAGAGAGTGATCGAGTGCAGAGGAGAGTGTGAGAGAGTGATCGAGTGCAGAGGAGAGTGTGAGAGAGTGATCGAGTGGAGTGGAGAGTGTGAGAGAGTGATCAAATGGAGTGGAGAGTTTGAGTGAGTGATCGAGTGCAGTGGAGAGTGTGAGAGAGTATCGACTGAAATGGAGAGTGCGAGTGAGTGATCGAGTGCAGTGGAGAGCGTGAGAGAGTGATCGAGTGCAGTGGAGAGTGTGAGTGAGTGATCGAGTGCAGTGGAGAGCATGAGTGAGTGATCAAGTGCAGTGGAGAGTGTGAGTGAGTGATCGAGTGCAGTGGAGAGTGTGAGTGAGTGATCGAGTGCAGTGGAGAGTGTCAGTGAGTGATCGAGTGCAGTGGAGAGTGTGAGAGAGTGACGAATGGAGTGGAGAGTGTGAGTGAGTGATCGAGTGGAGTGGAGAGTGTGAGAGAGTGATCGAATTGAGTGGAGAGTGTGAGAGAGTGATCGAGTGCAGAGAAGAGTGTGAGTGAGTGATCGAATGGAGTGGAGACTGTGAGTGAGTGATCGAGTGCAGTGCAGAGAGTGAGAGAGTGATCAAGTGAAATGGAGAGTGTTAGTGAGTGATCGAGTGCAGTGGAGAGTGTGAGAGAGTGATCGCGTGCAGTGGAGAGTGTGAGTGAGTGATCGAGTGCAGTGGATAGTGTGAGAGAGCGATCGCGTGCAGTGGAGAGTGTGAGTGAGTGATCGAGTGCAGTGGATAGTGTGAGAGAGTGATCGCGTGCAGTGGAGAGTGTGAGAGAGTGATCGAGTGCAGTGGAGAGTGTGAGTGAGTGATCGAATGGAGTGGATCATGTGAGAGAGTGATCGAGTGCAGTGGAGAGTGTGAGAGAGTGATCGAATGGAGTGGAGAGTGTGAGTGAGTGATCGAGTGCAGTGGAGAGTGTGAGTGAGTGATCGAATGGAGTGGAGAATGTGAGTGAGTGATCGAGTGAAACGGAGAGTGTGTGAGAGTGCTCGAGTGCAGTGGATCGTGTGAGAGAGTGATTGAGTGCAGTGGAGAGCGTGAGTGAGTGATCGAGTGCAGTGGAGAGTGTGAGTGAGTGATCGAGTGCAGAGGATAGTGTGAGAGAGTGACCGAGTGCAGTGGAGAGTGTGAGTGAGTGATCGAATGAAGTGGATCATGTGAGAGAGTGATCGAGTGCAGTGGAGAGTGTGAGAGAGTGATCGAATGGAGTGGAGAGTGTGAGTGAGTGATCGAGTGCAGTGGAGAGTGTGAGTGAGTGATCGAATGGAGTGGAGAATGTGAGTGAGTGATCGAGTGAAACGGAGAGTGTGTGAGAGTGCTCGAGTGCAGTGGATCGTGTGAGAGAGTGATTGAGTGCAGTGGAGAGCGTGAGTGAGTGATCGAGTGCAGTGGAGAGTGTGAGAGAGTGATCGAGTGAAACGGAGAGTGTGAGAGAGTGACCGAGTGCAGTGGATCATGTGAGAGAGTGATTGAGTGCAGTGGAGAGTGTGAGTGAATGATTCAGTGCAGTGGAGAGTGTGAGTGAGTGATCGAATGGAGTGGAGAGTGTGAGTGAGTGATCGAGTGCAGTGGAGAGTGTGAGTGAGTGATCGAATGGAGTGGAGAATGTGAGTGAGTGATCGAGTGAAACGGTGAGTGTGTGAGAGTGCTCGAGTGCAGTGGATCGTGTGAGAGAGTGATTGAGTGCAGTGGAGAGTGTGAGTGAGTGATCGAGTGCAGTGGAGAGTGTGAGTGAGTGATCGAGTGCAGTGGATAGTGTGAGAGAGTGACCGAGTGCAGTGGAGAGTGTGAGAGAGTGATCGAGTGCAGTGGAGATTGTGAGAGAGTGATCGAGTGCAGTGGAGAGCGTGAGTGAGTGATCGAATGAAACGGAGAGTGTGAGAGAGTGCTCGAGTGCAGTGGATCGTGTGAGAGGGTGATTGTGTGCAGTGGAGAGTGTGAGTGAGAGATCGAGTGCAGTGGAGAGTGTGAGAGAGTGATCGAGTGCAGTGGAGAGTGTGAGTGAGTGATCAAATGGAGTGGAGAGTGCGAGTGAGTGATCGAGTGCAGTGGAGAGCGTGAGTGTGTGATCGAGTGCAATGGAGAGTGTGAGAGTGATCGAGTGGAGTGGAGAATGTGAGTGAGTGATCGAGTGCAGTGGAGAGTGTGAGAGAGTGATTGAGTGCAGTGGAGAGTGTGAGTGAGTGATCGAGTGCAGTGGATAGTGTGAGAGAGTGACCGAGTGCAGTGGAGAGTGTGAGAAAGTGATCGAGTGCAGTGGAGAGTGTGAGTGAGTGATCGAATGGAGTGGAGAGTGCGAGTGAGTGATCGAGTGCAGTGGAGAGCGTGAGTGAGTGATCGAGTGCAATGGAGAGTGTGAGAGTGATCGAGTGGAGTGGAAAATGTGAGTGAGTGATCGAGTGCAGTGGAGCGTGTGAGAGAGTCATTGAGTGCAGTGGAGAGTGTGAGTGAGACATCGAGTGCAGTGGAGAGTGTGAGAGAGTGATCGAATGCAGTGGAGAGTGTGAGTGAGTGATCGAGTGCAGTGGATAGTGTGAGAGAGTGACCGAGTGCAGTGGAGAGTGTGAGTGAGTGATCGAATGGAGTGGAGAGTGCGAGTGAGTGATCGAGTGCAGTGGAGAGTGTGAGAGTGATCGAGTGGAGTGGAGAGTGTGAGAGAGTGATCGAGTGCAGAGGAGAGTCTGAGAGAGTGATCGAGTGGAGTGGAGTGGAGAGTGTGAGAGAGTGATCAAATGGAGTGGATCGTGTGAGAGAGTGATCGAGTGCAGTGGAGAGTGTGAGAGAGTGATCGAATGGAGTGGAGAGTGTGAGTGAGTGATCGAGTGCAGTGGAGAGTGTGAGTGAGTGATCGAATGGAGTGGAGAATGTGAGTGAGTGATCGAGTGAAACGGAGAGTGTGTGAGAGTGCTCGAGTGCAGTGGATCGTGTGAGAGAGTGATTGAGTGCAGTGGAGAGTGTGAGTGAGTGATCGAGTGCAGTGGAGAGTGTGAGTGAGTGATCGAGTGCAGAGGATAGTGTGAGAGAGTGACCGAGTGCAGTGGAGAGTGTGAGAGAGTGATCGAGTGCAGTGGAGAGTGTGAGAGAGTGATCGAGTGAAACGGAGAGTGTGAGAGAGTGCTCGAGTGCAGTGGATCATGTGAGAGAGTGATTGAGTGCATTGGAGAGTGTGAGTGAATGATTCAGTGCAGTGGAGAGTGTGAGTGAGTGATCGAATGGAGTGGAGAGTGTGAGTGAGTGATCGAGTGCAGTGGAGAGTGTGAGTGAGTGATCGAATGGAGTGGAGAATGTGAGTGAGTGATCGAGTGAAACGGTGAGTGTGTGAGAGTGCTCGAGTGCAGTGGATCGTGTGAGAGAGTGATTGAGTGCAGTGGAGAGTGTGAGTGAGTGATCGAGTGCAGTGGAGAGTGTGAGTGAGTGATCGAGTGCAGTGGATAGTGTGAGAGAGTGACTGAGTGCAGTGGAGAGTGTGAGAGAGTGATCGAGTGCAGTGGAGATTGTGAGAGAGTGATCAAGTGAAACGGAGAGTGTGAGAGAGTGCTCGGGTGCAGTGGATCGTGTGAGAGACTGATTGAGTGCAGTGGAGAGTGTGAGTGAGTGATCGAGTGCAGTGGAGAGCGTGAGTGAGTGATCGAATGAAACGGAGAGTGTGAGAGAGTGCTCGAGTGCAGTGGATCGTGTGAGAGGGTGATTGTGTGCAGTGGAGAGTGTGAGTGAGAGATCGAGTGCAGTGGAGAGTGTGAAAGAGTGATCGAGTGCAGTGGAGAGTGTGAGTGAGTGATCAAATGGAGTGGAGAGTGCGAGTGAGTGATCGAGTGCAGTGGAGAGCGTGAGTGTGTGATCGAGTGCAATGGAGAGTGTGAGAGTGATCGAGTGGAGTGGAGAATGTGAGTGAGTGATCGAGTGCAGTGGAGAGTGTGAGAGAGTGATTGAGTGCAGTGGAGAGTGTGAGTGAGTGATCGAGTGCAGTGGATAGTGTGAGAGAGTGACCGAGTGCAGTGGAGAGTGTGAGTGAGTGATCAAATGGAGTGGAGAGTGCGAGTGAGTGATCGAGTGCAGTGGAGAGCGTGAGTGAGTGATCGAGTGCAATGGAGAGTGTGAGAGTGACCGAGTGCAGTGGAGAGTGTGAGTGAGTGATCAAATGGAGTGGAGAGTGCGAGTGAGTGATTGAGTGCAGTGGAGAGTGTGAGTGAGTGATCGAGTGCAGTGGATAGTGTGAGAGAGTGACCGAGTGCAGTGGAGAGTGTGAGTGAGTGATCGAATGGAGTGGAGAGTGCGAGTGAGTGATCGAGTGCAGTGGAGAGTGTGAGAGTGATCGAGTGGAGTGGAGAGTGTGAGAGAGTGATCGAGTGCAGAGGAGAGTCTGAGAGAGTGATCGAGTGGAGTGGAGTGGAGAGTGTGAGAGAGTGATCAAATGGAGTGGAGAGTGTGAGTGAGTGATCGAGAGCAGTAGAGAGTGTGAGTGAGTGATCGAGTGCAGTGGAGCGTGTGAGCGAGTGATCGAGTGCAGTGGAGAGTGTGAGAGAGTGATTGAGTGCAGAGGAGAGTCTAAGAGAGTGATCAAGTGAAATGGAGAGTGTTAGTGAGTGATCGAGTGCAGTGGAGAGTGTGAGAGAGTGATCGCGTGCAGTGGAGAGTGTGAGTGAGTGAACGAGTGCAGTGGAGAGTGTGAGAGAGTTATTGAGTGCAGTGGAGAGTGTGAGTGAGTGATCGAGTGCAGTGGATAGTGTGAGAGAGTGACCGAGTGCAGTGGAGACTGTGAGAAAGTGATCGAGTGCAGTGCAGAGTGTGAGTGAGTGATCGAATGGAGTGGAGAGTGTGAGTGAGTGAGCGAGTGCAACGGAGAGTGTGAGAGAGTGACCGAGTGCAGTGGAGCGTGTGAGCGAGTGATCGAGTGCAGTGGAGAGTGTGAGAGAGTGATCGAGTGCAGAGGAGAGTCTAAGAGAGTGATCAAGTGAAATGGAGAGTGTTAGTGAGTGATCGAGTGCAGTGGAGAGTGTGAGAGAGTGATCGCGTGCAGTGGAGAGTGTGAGTGAGTGAACGAGTGCAGTGGAGAGTGTGAGAGAGTTATTGAGTGCAGTGGAGAGTGTGAGTGAGTGATCGAGTGCAGTGGATAGTGTGAGAGAGTGACCGAGTGCAGTGGAGACTGTGAGAAAGTGATCGAGTGCAGTGCAGAGTGTGAGTGAGTGATCGAATGGAGTGGAGAGTGTGAGTGAGTGAGCGAGTGCAACGGAGAGTGTGAGAGAGTGACCGAGTGCAGTGGAGAGTGTGAGTGAGTGATCGAATGGAGTGGAGAGTGCGAGTGAGTGATCGAGTGCAGTGGAGAGCGTGAGTGAGTGATCGAGTGCAATGGAGAGTGTGAGAGTCATCGAGTGGAGTGGAAAATGTGAGTGAGTGATCGAGTGCAGTGGAGCGTGTGAGAGAGTGATTGAGTGCAGTGGAGAGTGTGAGTGAGACATCGAGTGCAGTGGAGAGTGTGAGAGAGTGATCGAATGCAGTGGAGAGTGTGAGTGAGTGATCGGGTGCAGTGGATAGTGTGAGAGAGTGACCGAGTGCAGTGGAGAGTGTGAGTGAGTGATCGAATGGAGTGGAGAGTGCGAGTGAGTGATCGATTGCAGTGGAGAGTGTGAGAGTGATCGAGTGGAGTGGAAAATGTGAGTGAGTGATCGAGTGCAGTGGAGCGTGTGAGCGAGTGATCGAGTGCAGAGGAGAGTGTGAGAGAGTGATCGAGTGCAGAGGAGAGTCTGAGAGAGTGATCGAGTGGAGTGGAGAGTGTGAGAGAGTGATCAAATGGAGTGGAGAGTGTGAGTGAGTGATCGAGAGCAGTAGAGAGTGTGAGTGAGTGATCGAGTGCAGTGGAGCGTGTGAGCGAGTGATCGAGTGCAGAGGAGAGTGTGAGAGAGTGATCGAGTGCAGAGGAGAGTCTGAGAGAGTGATCAAGTGAAATGGAGAGTGTTAGTGAGTGATCGAGTGCAGTGGAGAGTGTGAGAGAGTGATCGAGTGCAGTGGAGAGTGTGAGTGAGTGATCGAGTGCAGTGGATAGTGTGAGAGAGTGATCGCGTGCAGTGGAGAGTGTGAGTGAGTGATCGAGTGCAGTGGATAGTGTGAGAGAGTGATCGCGTGCAGTGGAGAGTGTGAGAGAGTGATCGAGTGCAGTGGAGAGTGTGAGTGAGTGATCGAATGGAGTGGATCGTGTGAGAGAGTGATCGAGTGCAGTGGAGAGTGTGAGAGAGTGATCGAATGGAGTGGAGAGTGTGAGTGAGTGATCGAGTGCAGTGGAGAGTGTGAGTGAGTGATCGAATGGAGTGGAGAATGTGAGTGAGTGATCGAGTGAAACGGAGAGTGTGTGAGAGTGCTCGAGTGCAGTGGATCGTGTGAGAGAGTGATTGAGTGCAGTGGAGAGTGTGAGTGAGTGATCGAGTGCAGTGGAGAGTGTGAGTGAGTGATCGAGTGCAGTGGAGAGTGTGAGTGAGTGATCGAATGGAGTGGATCGTGTGAGAGAGTGATCGAGTGCAGTGGAGAGTGTGAGAGAGTGATCGAATGGAGTGGAGAGTGTGAGTGAGTGATCGAGTGCAGTGGAGAGTGTGAGTGAGTGATCGAATGGAGTGGAGAATGTGAGTGAGTGATCGAGTGAAACGGAGAGTGTGTGAGAGTGCTCGAGTGCAGTGGATCGTGTGAGAGAGTGATTGAGTGCAGTGGAGAGTGTGAGTGAGTGATCGAGTGCAGTGGAGAGTGTGAGTGAGTGATCGAGTGCAGAGGATAGTGTGAGAGAGTGACCGAGTGCAGTGGAGAGTGTGAGAGAGTGATCGAGTGCAGTGGAGAGTGTGAGAGAGTGACCGAGTGCAGTGGAGAGTGTGAGAGAGTGATCGAGTGCAGTGGAGAGTGTGAGAGAGTGATCGAGTGAAACGGAGAGTGTGAGAGAGTGCTCGAGTGCAGTGGATCATGTGAGAGAGTGATTGAGTGCAGTGGAGAGTGTGAGTGAATGATTGAGTGCAGTGGAGAGTGTGAGTGAGTGATCGAATGGAGTGGAGAGTGTGAGAGAGTGATTGAGTGCAGTGGAGAGTGTGAGTGAGACATCGAGTGCAGTGGAGAGTGTGAGATAGTGATCGAATGCAGTGGAGAGTGTGAGTGAGTGATCGAGTGCAGTGGATAGTGTGAGAGAGTGACCGAGTGCAGTGGAGAGTGTGAGTGAGTGATCGAATGGAGTGGAGAGTGCGAGTGAGTGATCGAGTGCAGTGGAGAGTGTGAGAGTGATCGAGTGGAGTGGAAAATGTGAGTGAGTGATCGAGTGCAGTGGAGCGTGTGAGCGAGTGATCGAGTGCAGAGGAGAGTGTGAGAGAGTGATCGAGTGCAGAGGAGAGTCTGAGAGAGTGATCGAGTGGAGTGGAGAGTGTGAGAGAGTGATCAAATGGAGTGGAGAGTGTGAGTGAGTGATCGAGAGCAGTAGAGAGTGTGAGTGAGTGATCGAGTGCAGTGGAGCGTGTGAGCGAGTGATCGAGTGCAGAGGAGAGTGTGAGAGAGTGATCGAGTGCAGAGGAGAGTCTGAGAGAGTGATCGAGTGGAGTGGAGAGTGTGAGAGAGTGATCAAATGGAGTGGAGAGTTTGAGTGAGTGATCGAGTGCAGTGGAGAGTGTGAGTGAGTGATCGAGTGCAGTGGAGCGTGTGAGCGAGTGATCGAGTGCAGAGGAGAGTGTGAGAGAGTGATCGAGTGCAGAGGAGAGTCTGAGAGAGTGATCGAGTGGAGTGGAGAGTGTGAGAGAGTGATCAAATGGAGTGGAGAGTTTGAGTGAGTGATCGAGTGCAGTGGAGAGTGTGAGAGAGTATCGACTGAAATGGAGAGTGCGAGAGAGTGATCGAGTGCAGTGGAGAGTGTGAGAGAGTGATCGAGTGCAGTGGAGAGTGTGAGTGAGTGATCGAGTGCAGTTGAGAGTGTGAATGAGTGATCGAGTGCAGTGGAGAGTGTGAGTGAGTGATCGAGTGCAGTGGAGAGTGTGAGTGAGTGATCGAGTGCAGTGGAGAGTGCGAGAGAGTGATCGAGTGCAGTGGAGAGTGTGAGAGAGTGATCGAGTGCAGTGGAGAGTGTGAGTGAGTGATCGAGTGCAGTTGAGAGTGTGAGTGAGTGATCGAGTGCAGTGGAGAGTGTGAGTGAGTGATCGAGTGCAGTGGAGAGTGTGAGTGAGTGATCGAGTGCAGTGGAGCGTGTGAGCGAGTGAACGAGTGCAGAGGAGAGTGTGTGAGAGTGATCGAGTGCAGAGGAGAGTCTGAGAGAGTGATCGAGTGGAGTGGAGAGTGTGAGAGAGTGATCAAATGGAGTGGAGAGTTTGAGTGAGTGATCAAGTGCAGTGGAGAGTGTGAGAGAGTATCGACTGAAATGGAGAGTGCGAGAGAGTGATCGAGTGCAGTGGAGAGTGTGAGAGAGTGATCGAGTGCAGTGGAGAGTGTGAGTGAGTGATCGAGTGCAGTTGAGAGTCTGAGTGAGTGATCGAGTGCAGTGGAGCGTGTGAGCGAGTGATCGAGTGGGGTGGAGAGTGTGAGTGAGTGATCGAGTGCAGCGGAGAGTGTGAGTGAGTGATTGAGTGCAGCGGAGAGTGTGAGAGAGTGATCGGGTGCAGTGGAGAGTGCGAGTGAGTGATTGAATGGAATGGAGAGTGTGAGAGAGTGATCGAGTGCAGTGGTGAGTGTGAGAGAGTGATTGAGTGCAGTGGAGAGTGTGAGAGAGTGATCGGATGGAGTGGAGAGTGTGAGTGAGTGATCGAGTGCAGTGGAGAGTGTGAGAGAGTGATCGAGTGCAGTGGTGAGTGTGATTGAGTGACCGAGTGCAGTGGAGAGTGTGAGAGAGAGATCGAATGGAGTGGAGAGTGTGAGTGAGTGATCGGGTGCAGTGGATAGTGTGAGAGAGTGACCGAGTGCAGTGGAGAGTGTGAGTGAGTGATCGAATGGAGTGGAGAGTGCGAGTGAGTGATCGAGTGCAGTGGAGAGTGTGAGAGTGATCGAGTGGAGTGGAAAATGTGAGTGAGTGATCGAGTGCAGTGGAGCGTGTGAGCGAGTGATCGAGTGCAGAGGAGAGTGTGAGAGAGTGATCGAGTGCACAGGAGAGTCTGAGAGAGTGATCGAGTGGAGTGGAGAGTTTGAGAGAGTGATCAAATGGAGTGGAGAGTGTGAGTGAGTGATCGAGAGCAGTAGAGAGTGTGAGTGAGTGATCGAGTGCAGTGGAGCGTGTGAGCGAGTGATCGAGTGCAGAGGAGAGTGTGAGAGAGTGATCGAGGGCAGAGGAGAGTCTGAGAGAGTGATCAAGTGAAATGGAGAGTGTTAGTGAGTGATCGAGTGCAGTGGAGAGTGTGAGAGAGTGATCGCGTGCAGTGGAGAGTGTGAGTGAGTGATCGGGTGCAGTGGATAGTGTGAGAGAGTGATCGCGTGCAGTGGAGAGTGTGAGTGAGTGATCGAGTGCAGTGGATAGTGTGAGAGATTGATCGCGTGCAGTGGAAAGTGTGAGAGAGTGATCGAGTGCAGTGGAGAGTGTGAGTGAGTGATCGAATGGAGTGGATCGTGTGAGAGAGTGATCGAGTGCAGTGGAGAGTGTGAGAGAGTGATCGAATGGAGTGGAGAGTGTGAGTGAGTGATCGAGTGCAGTGGAGAGTGTGAGTGAGTGATCGAATGGAGTGGAGAATGTGAGTGAGTGATCGAGTGAAACGGAGAGTGTGTGAGAGTGCTCGAGTGCAGTGGATCGTGTGAGAGAGTGATTGACTGCAGTGGAGAGTGTGAGTGAGTGATCGAGTGCAGTGGAGATTGTGAGTGAGTGATCGAGTGCAGAGGATAGTGTGAGAGAGTGACCGAGTGCAGTGGAGAGTGTGAGAGAGTGATCAAGTGCAGTGGAGAGTGTGAGAAAGTGATCGAGTGCAGTGGAGAGTGTGAGTGAGTGATCGAATGGAGTGGAGAGTGCGAGTGAGTGATCGAGTGCAGTGGAGAGCGTGAGTGAGTGATCGAGTGCAATGGAGAGTGTGAGAGTGATCGAGTGGAGTGGAAAATGTGAGTGAGTGATCGAGTGCAGTGGAGCGTGTGAGAGAGTCATTGAGTGCAGTGGAGAGTGTGAGTGAGACATCGAGTGCAGTGGAGAGTGTGAGAGAGTGATCGAATGCAGTGGAGAGTGTGAGTGAGTGATCGAGTGCAGTGGATAGTGTGAGAGAGTGACCGAGTGCAGTGGAGAGTGTGAGTGAGTGATCGAATGGAGTGGAGAGTGCGAGTGAGTGATCGAGTGCAGTGGAGAGTGTGAGAGTGATCGAGTGGAGTGGAGAGTGTGAGAGAGTGATCGAGTGCAGAGGAGAGTCTGAGAGAGTGATCGAGTGGAGTGGAGTGGAGAGTGTGAGAGAGTGATCAAATGGAGTGGATCGTGTGAGAGAGTGATCGAGTGCAGTGGAGAGTGTGAGAGAGTGATCGAATGGAGTGGAGAGTGTGAGTGAGTGATCGAGTGCAGTGGAGAGTGTGAGTGAGTGATCGAATGGAGTGGAGAATGTGAGTGAGTGATCGAGTGAAACGGAGAGTGTGTGAGAGTGCTCGAGTGCAGTGGATCGTGTGAGAGAGTGATTGAGTGCAGTGGAGAGTGTGAGTGAGTGATCGAGTGCAGTGGAGAGTGTGAGTGAGTGATCGAGTGCAGAGGATAGTGTGAGAGAGTGACCGAGTGCAGTGGAGAGTGTGAGAGAGTGATCGAGTGCAGTGGAGAGTGTGAGAGAGTGATCGAGTGAAACGGAGAGTGTGAGAGAGTGCTCGAGTGCAGTGGATCATGTGAGAGAGTGATTGAGTGCAGTGGAGAGTGTGAGTGAATGATTCAGTGCAGTGGAGAGTGTGAGTGAGTGATCGAATGGAGTGGAGAGTGTGAGTGAGTGATCGAGTGCAGTGGAGAGTGTGAGTGAGTGATCGAATGGAGTGGAGAATGTGAGTGAGTGATCGAGTGAAACGGTGAGTGTGTGAGAGTGCTCGAGTGCAGTGGATCGTGTGAGAGAGTGATTGAGTGCAGTGGAGAGTGTGAGTGAGTGATCGAGTGCAGTGGAGAGTGTGAGTGAGTGATCGAGTGCAGTGGATAGTGTGAGAGAGTGACTGAGTGCAGTGGAGAGTGTGAGAGAGTGATCGAGTGCAGTGGAGATTGTGAGAGAGTGATCAAGTGAAACGGAGAGTGTGAGAGAGTGCTCGGGTGCAGTGGATCGTGTGAGAGACTGATTGAGTGCAGTGGAGAGTGTGAGTGAGTGATCGAGTGCAGTGGAGAGCGTGAGTGAGTGATCGAATGAAACGGAGAGTGTGAGAGAGTGCTCGAGTGCAGTGGATCGTGTGAGAGGGTGATTGTGTGCAGTGGAGAGTGTGAGTGAGAGATCGAGTGCAGTGGAGAGTGTGAGAGAGTGATCGAGTGCAGTGGAGAGTGTGAGTGAGTGATCAAATGGAGTGGAGAGTGCGAGTGAGTGATCGAGTGCAGTGGAGAGCGTGAGTGTGTGATCGAGTGCAATGGAGAGTGTGAGAGTGATCGAGTGGAGTGGAGAATGTGAGTGAGTGATCGAGTGCAGTGGAGAGTGTGAGAGAGTGATTGAGTGCAGTGGAGAGTGTGAGTGAGTGATCGAGTGCAGTGGATAGTGTGAGAGAGTGACCGAGTGCAGTGGAGAGTGTGAGTGAGTGATCAAATGGAGTGGAGAGTGCGAGTGAGTGATCGAGTGCAGTGGAGAGCGTGAGTGAGTGATCGAGTGCAATGGAGAGTGTGAGAGTGACCGAGTGCAGTGGAGAGTGTGAGTGAGTGATCAAATGGAGTGGAGAGTGCGAGTGAGTGATTGAGTGCAGTGGAGAGTGTGAGTGAGTGATCGAGTGCAGTGGATAGTGTGAGAGAGTGACCGAGTGCAGTGGAGAGTGTGAGTGAGTGATCGAATGGAGTGGAGAGTGCGAGTGAGTGATCGAGTGCAGTGGAGAGTGTGAGAGTGATCGAGTGGAGTGGAGAGTGTGAGAGAGTGATCGAGTGCAGAGGAGAGTCTGAGAGAGTGATCGAGTGGAGTGGAGTGGAGAGTGTGAGAGAGTGATCAAATGGAGTGGAGAGTGTGAGTGAGTGATCGAGAGCAGTAGAGAGTGTGAGTGAGTGATCGAGTGCAGTGGAGCGTGTGAGCGAGTGATCGAGTGCAGTGGAGAGTGTGAGAGAGTGATCGAGTGCAGAGGAGAGTCTAAGAGAGTGATCAAGTGAAATGGAGAGTGTTAGTGAGTGATCGAGTGCAGTGGAGAGTGTGAGAGAGTGATCGCGTGCAGTGGAGAGTGTGAGTGAGTGAACGAGTGCAGTGGAGAGTGTGAGAGAGTTATTGAGTGCAGTGGAGAGTGTGAGTGAGTGATCGAGTGCAGTGGATAGTGTGAGAGAGTGACCGAGTGCAGTGGAGACTGTGAGAAAGTGATCGAGTGCAGTGCAGAGTGTGAGTGAGTGATCGAATGGAGTGGAGAGTGTGAGTGAGTGAGTGAGTGCAACGGAGAGTGTGAGAGAGTGACCGAGTGCAGTGGAGAGTGTGAGTGAGTGATCGAATGGAGTGGAGAGTGCGAGTGAGTGATCGAGTGCAGTGGAGAGCGTGAGTGAGTGATCGAGTGCAATGGAGAGTGTGAGAGTCATCGAGTGGAGTGGAAAATGTGAGTGAGTGATCGAGTGCAGTGGAGCGTGTGAGAGAGTGATTGAGTGCAGTGGAGAGTGTGAGTGAGACATCGAGTGCAGTGGAGAGTGTGAGAGAGTGATCGAATGCAGTGGAGAGTGTGAGTGAGTGATCGGGTGCAGTGGATAGTGTGAGAGAGTGACCGAGTGCAGTGGAGAGTGTGAGTGAGTGATCGAATGGAGTGGAGAGTGCGAGTGAGTGATCGATTGCAGTGGAGAGTGTGAGAGTGATCGAGTGGAGTGGAAAATGTGAGTGAGTGATCGAGTGCAGTGGAGCGTGTGAGCGAGTGATCGAGTGCAGAGGAGAGTGTGAGAGAGTGATCGAGTGCAGAGGAGAGTCTGAGAGAGTGATCGAGTGGAGTGGAGAGTGTGAGAGAGTGATCAAATGGAGTGGAGAGTGTGAGTGAGTGATCGAGAGCAGTAGAGAGTGTGAGTGAGTGATCGAGTGCAGTGGAGCGTGTGAGCGAGTGATCGAGTGCAGAGGAGAGTGTGAGAGAGTGATCGAGTGCAGAGGAGAGTCTGAGAGAGTGATCAAGTGAAATGGAGAGTGTTAGTGAGTGATCGAGTGCAGTGGAGAGTGTGAGAGAGTGATCGAGTGCAGTGGAGAGTGTGAGTGAGTGATCGAGTGCAGTGGATAGTGTGAGAGAGTGATCGCGTGCAGTGGAGAGTGTGAGTGAGTGATCGAGTGCAGTGGATAGTGTGAGAGAGTGATCGCGTGCAGTGGAGAGTGTGAGAGAGTGATCGAGTGCAGTGGAGAGTGTGAGTGAGTGATCGAATGGAGTGGATCGTGTGAGAGAGTGATCGAGTGCAGTGGAGAGTGTGAGAGAGTGATCGAATGGAGTGGAGAGTGTGAGTGAGTGATCGAGTGCAGTGGAGAGTGTGAGTGAGTGATCGAATGGAGTGGAGAATGTGAGTGAGTGATCGAGTGAAACGGAGAGTGTGTGAGAGTGCTCGAGTGCAGTGGATCGTGTGAGAGAGTGATTGAGTGCAGTGGAGAGTGTGAGTGAGTGATCGAGTGCAGTGGAGAGTGTGAGTGAGTGATCGAGTGCAGAGGATAGTGTGAGAGAGTGACCGAGTGCAGTGGAGAGTGTGAGAGAGTGATCGAGTGCAGTGGAGAGTGTGAGAGAGTGATCGAGTGAAACGGAGAGTGTGAGAGAGTGCTCGAGTGCAGTGGATCATGTGAGAGAGTGATTGAGTGCAGTGGAGAGTGTGAGTGAATGATTGAGTGCAGTGGAGAGTGTGAGTGAGTGATCGAATGGAGTGGAGAGTGTGAGAGAGTGATTGAGTGCAGTGGAGAGTGTGAGTGAGACATCGAGTGCAGTGGAGAGTGTGAGATAGTGATCGAATGCAGTGGAGAGTGTGAGTGAGTGATCGAGTGCAGTGGATAGTGTGAGAGAGTGACCGAGTGCAGTGGAGAGTGTGAGTGAGTGATCGAATGGAGTGGAGAGTGCGAGTGAGTGATCGAGTGCAGTGGAGAGTGTGAGAGTGATCGAGTGGAGTGGAAAATGTGAGTGAGTGATCGAGTGCAGTGGAGCGTGTGAGCGAGTGATCGAGTGCAGAGGAGAGTGTGAGAGAGTGATCGAGTGCAGAGGAGAGTCTGAGAGAGTGATCGAGTGGAGTGGAGAGTGTGAGAGAGTGATCAAATGGAGTGGAGAGTGTGAGTGAGTGATCGAGAGCAGTAGAGAGTGTGAGTGAGTGATCGAGTGCAGTGGAGCGTGTGAGCGAGTGATCGAGTGCAGAGGAGAGTGTGAGAGAGTGATCGAGTGCAGAGGAGAGTCTGAGAGAGTGATCGAGTGGAGTGGAGAGTGTGAGAGAGTGATCAAATGGAGTGGAGAGTTTGAGTGAGTGATCGAGTGCAGTGGAGAGTGTGAGTGAGTGATCGAGTGCAGTGGAGCGTGTGAGCGAGTGATCGAGTGCAGAGGAGAGTGTGAGAGAGTGATCGAGTGCAGAGGAGAGTCTGAGAGAGTGATCGAGTGGAGTGGAGAGTGTGAGAGAGTGATCAAATGGAGTGGAGAGTTTGAGTGAGTGATCGAGTGCAGTGGAGAGTGTGAGAGAGTATCGACTGAAATGGAGAGTGCGAGAGAGTGATCGAGTGCAGTGGAGAGTGTGAGAGAGTGATCGAGTGCAGTGGAGAGTGTGAGTGAGTGATCGAGTGCAGTTGAGAGTGTGAATGAGTGATCGAGTGCAGTGGAGAGTGTGAGTGAGTGATCGAGTGCAGTGGAGAGTGTGAGTGAGTGATCGAGTGCAGTGGAGAGTGCGAGAGAGTGATCGAGTGCAGTGGAGAGTGTGAGAGAGTGATCGAGTGCAGTGGAGAGTGTGAGTGAGTGATCGAGTGCAGTTGAGAGTGTGAGTGAGTGATCGAGTGCAGTGGAGAGTGTGAGTGAGTGATCGAGTGCAGTGGAGAGTGTGAGTGAGTGATCGAGTGCAGTGGAGCGTGTGAGCGAGTGAACGAGTGCAGAGGAGAGTGTGTGAGAGTGATCGAGTGCAGAGGAGAGTCTGAGAGAGTGATCGAGTGGAGTGGAGAGTGTGAGAGAGTGATCAAATGGAGTGGAGAGTTTGAGTGAGTGATCAAGTGCAGTGGAGAGTGTGAGAGAGTATCGACTGAAATGGAGAGTGCGAGAGAGTGATCGAGTGCAGTGGAGAGTGTGAGAGAGTGATCGAGTGCAGTGGAGAGTGTGAGTGAGTGATCGAGTGCAGTTGAGTGTCTGAGCGAGTGATCGAGTGGGGTGGAGAGTGTGAGTGAGTGATCGAGTGCAGCGGAGAGTGTGAGTGAGTGATTGAGTGCAGCGGAGAGTGTGAGAGAGTGATCGGGTGCAGTGGAGAGTGCGAGTGAGTGATTGAATGGAATGGAGAGTGTGAGAGAGTGATCGAGTGCAGTGGTGAGTGTGAGAGAGTGATTGAGTGCAGTGGAGAGTGTGAGAGAGTGATCGGATGGAGTGGAGAGTGTGAGTGAGTGATCGAGTGCAGTGGAGAGTGTGAGAGAGTGATCGAGTGCAGTGGTGAGTGTGATTGAGTGACCGAGTGCAGTGGAGAGTGTGAGAGAGAGATCGAATGGAGTGGAGAGTGTGAGTGAGTGATCGGGTGCAGTGGATAGTGTGAGAGAGTGACCGAGTGCAGTGGAGAGTGTGAGTGAGTGATCGAATGGAGTGGAGAGTGCGAGTGAGTGATCGAGTGCAGTGGAGAGTGTGAGAGTGATCGAGTGGAGTGGAAAATGTGAGTGAGTGATCGAGTGCAGTGGAGCGTGTGAGCGAGTGATCGAGTGCAGAGGAGAGTGTGAGAGAGTGATCGAGTGCACAGGAGAGTCTGAGAGAGTGATCGAGTGGAGTGGCGAGTTTGAGAGAGTGATCAAATGGAGTGGAGAGTGTGAGTGAGTGATCGAGAGCAGTAGAGAGTGTGAGTGAGTGATCGAGTGCAGTGGAGCGTGTGAGCGAGTGATCGAGTGCAGAGGAGAGTGTGAGAGAGTGATCGAGTGCAGAGGAGAGTCTGAGAGAGTGATCAAGTGAAATGGAGAGTGTTAGTGAGTGATCGAGTGCAGTGGAGAGTGTGAGAGAGTGATCGCGTGCAGTGGAGAGTGTGAGTGAGTGATCGGGTGCAGTGGATAGTGTGAGAGAGTGATCGCGTGCAGTGGAGAGTGTGAGTGAGTGATCGAGTGCAGTGGATAGTGTGAGAGATTGATCGCGTGCAGTGGAAAGTGTGAGAGAGTGATCGAGTGCAGTGGAGAGTGTGAGTGAGTGATCGAATGGAGTGGATCGTGTGAGAGAGTGATCGAGTGCAGTGGAGAGTGTGAGAGAGTGATCGAATGGAGTGGAGAGTGTGAGTGAGTGATCGAGTGCAGTGGAGAGTGTGAGTGAGTGATCGAATGGAGTGGAGAATGTGAGTGAGTGATCGAGTGAAACGGAGAGTGTGTGAGAGTGCTCGAGTGCAGTGGATCGTGTGAGAGAGTGATTGACTGCAGTGGAGAGTGTGAGTGAGTGATCGAGTGCAGTGGAGATTGTGAGTGAGTGATCGAGTGCAGAGGATAGTGTGAGAGAGTGACCGAGTGCAGTGGAGAGTGTGAGAGAGTGATCAAGTGCAGTGGAGAGTGTGAGAGAGTGATCGAGTGAAACGGAGAGTGTGAGAGAGTGCTCGAGTGCAGTGGATCATGTGAGAGAGTGATTGAGTGCAGTGGAGAGTGTGAGTGAAGGATTGAGTGCAGTGGAGAGGGTGAGTGAGTGATCGAATGGAGTGGAGAGTGTGAATGAGTGATCGAGTGCAGTGGAGAGTGTGAGTGAGTGATCGAATGGAGTGGAGAATGTGAGTGAGCGATCGAGTGAAACGGTGAATGTGTGAGAGTGCTCGAGTGCAGTGGATCGTGTGAGAGAGTGATTGAGTGCAGTGGAGAGTGTGAGTGAGTGATCGAGTGCAGTGGAGAGTGTGAGTGAGTGATCGAGTGCAGTGGATAGTGTGAGAGAGTGACCGAGTGCAGTGGAGAGTGTGAGAGAGTGATCGAGTGCAGTGGAGAGTGTGAGAGAGTGATCGAGTGAAACGGAGAGTGTGAGAGAGTGCTCGAGTGCAGTGGATCGTGTGAGAGACTGATTGAGTGCAGTGGAGAGTGTGAGTGAGTGATCGAGTGCAGTGGAGAGCGTGAGTGAGTGATCGAATGAAACGGAGAGTGTGAGAGAGTGCTCGAGTGCACTGGATCGTGTGAGAGGGTGATTGTGTGCAGTGGAGAGTGTGAGTGAGAGATCGAGTGCAGTGGAGAGTGTGAGAGAGTGATCGAGTGCAGTGGAGAGTGTGAGTGAGTGATCAAATGGAGTGGAGAGTGCGAGTGAGTGATCGAGTGCAGTGGAGAGTGTGAGTGTGTGATCGAGTGCAATGGAGAGTGTGAGAGTGATCGAGTGGAGTGGAGAATGTGAGTGAGTGATCGAGTGCAGTGGAGAGTGTGAGAGAGTGATTGAGTGCAGTGGAGAGTGTGAGTGAGAGATCGAGTGCAGTGGATAGTGTGAGAGAGTGACCGAGTGCAGTGGAGAGTGTGAGAAAGTGATCGAGTGCAGTGGAGAGTGTGAGTGAGTGATCGAATGGAGTGGATAGTGCGAGTGAGTGATCGAGTGCAGTGGAGAGTGTGAGAGTGATCGAGTGGAGTGGAAAATGTGAGTGAGTGATCGAGTGCAGTGGAGCGTGTGAGCGAGTGATCGAGTGCAGAGGAGAGTGTGAGAGAGTGATCGAGTGCACAGGAGAGTCTGAGAGAGTGATCGAGTGGAGTGGAGAGTGTGAGAGTGTGATCAAATGGAGTGGAGAGTGTGAGTGAGTGATCGAGAGCAGTAGAGAGTGTGAGTGAATGATCGAGTGCAGTGGAGCGTGTGAGCGAGTGATCGAGTGCAGAGGAGAGTGTGAGAGAGTGATCGAGTGCAGAGGAGAGTCTGAGAGAGTGATCAAGTGAAATGGAGAGTGTTAGTGAGTGATCGAGTGCAGTGGAGAGTGTGAGTGAGTGATCGAGTGCAGTGGATAGTGTGAGAGAGTGATCGCGTGCAGTGGAGAGTGTGAGTGAGTGATCGAGTGCAGTGGATAGTGTGAGAGAGTGATCGCGTGCAGTGGAGAGTGCGAGAGAGTGATCGAGTGCAGTGGAGAGTGTGAGTGAGTGATCGAATGGAGTGGATCGTGTGAGAGAGTGATCGAGTGCAGTGGAGAGTGTGAGAGAGTGATCGAATGGAGTGGAGAATGTGAGTGAGTGATCGAGTGCAGTGGAGAGTGTGAGTGAGTGATCGAATGGAGTGGAGAATGTGAGTGAGTGATCGAGTGAAACGGAGAGTGTGTGAGAGTGCTCGAGTGCAGTGGATCGTGTGAGAGAGTGATTGAGTGCAGTGGAGAGTGTGAGTGAGTGATCGAGTGCAGTGGAGAGTGTGAGTGAGTGATCGAGTGCAGAGGATAGTGTGAGAGAGTGACCGAGTGCAGTGGAGAGTGTGAGAGAGTGATCGAGTGCAGTGGAGAGTGTGAGAGAGTGATCGAGTGAAACGGAGAGTGTGAGAGAGTGCTCGAGTGCAGTGGATCATGTGAGAGAGTGATTGAGTGCAGTGGAGAGTGTGAGTGAATGATTGAGTGCAGTGGAGAGTGTGAGTGAGTGATCGAATGGAGTGGAGAGTGTGAGTGAGTGATCGAGTGCAGTGGAGAGTGTGAGTGAGTGATCGAATGGAGTGGAGAATGTGAGTGAGTGATCGAGTGAAACGGTGAGTGTGTGAGAGTGCTCGAGTGCAGTGGATCGTGTGAGAGAGTGATTGAGTGCAGTGGAGAGTGTGAGTGAGTGATCGAGTGCAGTGAAGAGTGTGAGTGAGTGATCGAGTGCAGTGGATAGTGTGAGAGAGTGACCGAGTGCAGTGGAGAGTGTGAGAGAGTGATCGAGTGCAGTGGAGAGTGTGAGAGAGTGATCGAGTGAAACGGAGAGTGTGAGAGAGTGCTCGAGTGCAGTGGATCGTGTGAGAGACTGATTGAGTGCAGTGGAGAGTGTGAGTGAGTGATCGAGTGCAGTGGAGAGCGTGAGTGAGTGATCGAATGAAACGGAGAGTGTGAGAGAGTGCTCGAGTGCAGTGGATCGTGTGAGAGGGTGATTGTGTGCAATGGAGAGTGTGAGTGAGAGATCGAGTGCAGTGGAGAGTGTGAGAGAGTGATCGAGTGCAGTGGAGAGTGTGAGTGAGTGATCAAATGGAGTGGATAGTGCGAGTGCGTGATCGAGTGCAGTGGAGAGCGTGAGTGTGTGATCGAGTGCAATGGAGAGTGTGAGAGTGATCGAGTGGAGTGGAAAATGTCAGTGAGTGATCGAGTGCAGTGGAGAGTGTGAGTGAGACATCGAGTGCAGTGGAGAGTGTGAGAGCGTGATCGAATGCAGTGGAGAGTGTGAGTGAGTGATCGAATGGAGTGGAGAGTGCGAGTGAGTGATCGGGTGCAGTGGAGAGCGTGAGTGAGTGATCGAGTGCAATGGAGAGTGTGAGAGAGTGACCGAGTGCAGTGGAGAGTGTGAGTGAGTGATCGAATGGAGTGGAGAGTGCGAGTGAGTGATCGAGTGCAGTGGAGAGCGTGAGTGAGTGATCGAGTGCAATGGAGAGTGTGAGAGTGATCGGGTGGAGTGGAAAATGTGAGTGAGCGATCGAGTGCAGTGGAGCGTGTGAGACTGTGATTGAGTGCAGTGGAGAGTGTGAGTGAGACATCGAGTGCAGTGGAGAGTGTGAGAGAGTGATCGAATGCAGTGGAGAGTGTCAGTGAGTGATCGAGTGCAGTGGATAGTGTGAGAGAGTGACCGAGTGCAGTGGAGAGTGTGAGTGAGTGATCGAATGGAGTGGAGAGTGCGAGTGAGTGATCGAGTGCAGTGGAGAGTGTGAGAGTGATCGAGTGGAGTGGAAAATGTGAGTGAGTGATCGAGTGCAGTGGAGCGTGTGTGCGAGTGATCGAGTGCAGAGGAGAGTGTGAGAGTGATCGAGTGGAGTGGAGAATGTGAGTGAGTGATCGAGTGCAGTGGAGAGTGTGAGAGAGTGATTGAGTGCAGTGGAGAGTGTGAGTGAGTGATCGAGTGCAGTGGATAGTGTGAGAGAGTGACCGAGTGCAGTGGAGAGTGTGAGAAAGTGATCGAGTGCAGTGGAGAGTGTGAGTGAGTGATCGAATGGAGTGGAGAGTGCGAGTGAGTGATCGAGTGCAGTGGAGAGCGTGAGTGAGTGATCGAGTGCAATTGAGAGTGTGAGAGTGATCGAGTGGAGTGGAAAATGTGAGTGAGTGATCGAGTGCAGTGGAGGGTGTGAGAGAGTGATTGAGTGCAGTGGAGAGTGTGAGTGAGACATCGAGTGCAGTGGAGAGTGTGAGAGAGTGATCGAATGCAGTGGAGAGTGTCAGTGAGTGATCGAGTGCAGTGGATAGTGTGAGAGAGTGACCGAGTGCAGTGGAGAGTGTGAGTGAGTGATCGAATGGAGTGGAGAGTGCGAGTGAGTGATCGAGTGCAGTGGAGAGTGTGAGAGTGATCGAGTGGAGTGGAAAATGTGAGTGAGTGATCGAGTGCAGTGGAGCGTGTGAGCGAGTGATCGAGTGCAGAGGAGAGTGTGAGTGACTGATCGAGTGCAGTTGAGAGTGTGAGTGAGTGATCGAGTGCAGTGGAGAGTGTGAGTGAGTGATCGAGTGCAGTGGAGAGTGTGAGTGAGTGATCGAGTGCAGTGGAGCGTGTGAGCGAGTGATCGAGTGCAGAGGAGAGTGTGAGAGAGTGATCGAGTGCAGAGGAGAGTCTGAGAGAGTGATCGAGTGGAGTGGAGAGTGTGAGAGAGTGATCAAATGGAGTGGAGAGTTTGAGTGAGTGATCAAGTGCAGAGGAGAGTGTGAGAGAGTGATCGAGTGCAGAGGAGAGTCTGAGAGAGTGATCGAGTGGAGTGGAGAGTGTGAGAGAGTGATCGAATGGAGTGGAGAGTGTGAGTGAGTAATCGAGTGCAGTGGATAGTGTGAGAGAGTGATCGCGTGCAGTGGAGTGTGTGAGAGAGTGAGCGAGTGCAGTGGAGAGTGTGAGTGAGTGATCGAATGGAGTGGATCGTGTGAGAGAGTGATCGAGTGCAGTGGAGAGTGTGAGAGAGTGATCGAATGGAGTGGAGAGTGTGAGTGAGTGATCGAGTGCAGTGGAGAGTGTGAGTGAGTGATCGAATGGAGTGGAGAATGTGAGTGAGTGATCGAGTGAAACGGAGAGTGTGTGAGAGTGCTCGAGTGCAGTGGATCGTGTGAGAGAGTGATTGAGTGCAGTGGAGAGTGTGAGTGAGTGATCGAGTGCAGTGGAGAGTGTGAGTGAGTGATCGAGTGCAGAGGAAAGTGTGAGAGAGTGACCGAGTGCAGTGGAGAGTGTGAGAGAGTGATCGAGTGCAGTGGAGAGTGTGAGAGAGTGATCGAGTGAAACGGAGAGTGTGAGAGAGTGCTCGAGTGCAGTGGATCATGTGAGAGAGTGATTGAGTGCAGTGGAGAGTGTGAGTGAATGATTGAGTGCAGTGGAGAGTGTGAGTGAGTGATCGAATGGAGTGGAGAGTGTGAGTGAGTGATCGAGTGCAGTGGAGAGTGTGAGTGAGTGATCGAATGGAGTGGAGAATGTGAGTGAGTGATCGAGTGAAACGGTGAGTGTGTGAGAGTGCTCGAGTGCAGTGGATCGTGTGAGAGAGTGATTGAGTGCAGTGGAGAGTGTGAGTGAGTGATCGAGTGCAGTGGAGAGTGTGAGTGAGTGATCGAGTGCGGTGGATAGTGTGAGAGAGTGACCGAGTGCAGTGGAGAGTGTGAGAGAGTGATCGAGTGCAGTGGAGAGTGTGAGAGAGTGATCGAGTGAAACGGAGAGTGTGAGAGAGTGCTCGAGTGCAGTGGATCGTGTGAGAGAGTGATTGAGTGCAGTGGAGAGTGTGAGTGAGTGATCGAGTGCAGTGGAGAGCGTGAGTGAGTGATCGAATGAAACGGAGAGTGTGAGAGAGTGCTCGAGTGCAGTGGATCGTGTGAGAGGGTGATTGTGTGCAGTGGAGAGTGTGAGTGAGAGATCGAGTGCAGTGGAGAGTGTGAGAGAGTGATCGAGTGCAGTGGAGAGTGTGAGTGAGTGATCAAATGGAGTGGAGAGTGCGAGTGAGTGATCGAGTGCAGTGAAGAGCGTGAGTGTGTGATCGAGTGCAATGGAGAGTGTGAGAGTGTTCGAGTGGAGTGGAGAATGTGAGTGAGTGATCGAGTGCAGTGGAGAGTGTGAGAGAGTGATTGAGTGCAGTGGAGAGTGTGAGTGAGTCATCGAGTGCAGTGGATAGTGTGAGAGAGTGACCGAGTGCAGTGGAGAGTGTGAGAAAGTGATCGAGTGCAGTGGAGAGTGTGAGTGAGTGATCGAATGGAGTGGATAGTGCGAGTGAGTGATCGAGTGCAGTGGAGAGCGTGAGTGAGTGATCGAGTGCAATGGAGAGTGTGAGAGTGATCGAGTGGAGTGGAAAATGTGAGTGAGTGATCGAGTGCAGTGGAGAGTGTGAGTGAGACATCGAGTGCAGTGGAGAGTGTGAGAGTGATCGAGTGGAGTGGAAAATGTGAGAGAGTGACCGAGTGCAGTGGAGCGTGTGAGTGAGTGATCGAATGGAGTGGAGAGTGCGAGTGAGTGATCGAGTGCAGTGGAGAGTGTGAGAGTGATCGAGTGGAGTGGAAAATGTGAGTGAGTGATCGAGTGCAGTGGAGCGTGTGAGCGAGTGATCGAGTGCAGAGGAGAGTGTGAGAGAGTGATCGAGTGCAGAGGAGAGTCTGAGAGAGTGATCGAGTGGAGTGGAGAGTGTGGGAGAGTGATCAAATGGAGTGGAGAGTTTGAGTGAGTGATCGAGTGCAGTGGAGAGTGTGAGTGAGTGATCGAGTGCAGTGGAGCGTGTGAGCGAGTGATCGAGTGCAGAGGAGAGTGTGAGAGAGTGATCGTATGCAGAGGAGAGTGTGAGAGAGTGATCGAGTGCAGAGGAGAGTCTGAGAGAGTGATCGAGTGGAGTGGAGAGTGTGAGAGAGTGATCAAATGGAGTGGAGAGTTTGAGTGAGTGATCGAGTGCAGTGGAGAGTGTGAGAGAGTATCGACTGAAATGGAGAGTGCGAGAGAGTGATCGAGTGCAGTGGAGAGTGTGAGAGAGTGATCGAGTGCAGTGGAGAGTGTGAGTGAGTGATCGAGTGCAGTTGAGAGTGTGAGTGAGTGATCGAGTGCAGTGGAGAGTGTGAGTGAGTGATCGAGTGCAGTGGAGAGTGTGAGTGAGTGATCGAGTGCAGTGGAGAGTGCGATAGAGTGATGGAGTACAGTGGAGAGTGTGAGAGAGTGATCGAGTGCAGTGGAGAGTGTGAGTGAGTGATCGAGTGCAGTTGAGAGTGTGAGTGAGTGATCGAGTGCAGTGGAGAGTGTGAGTGAGTGATCGAGTGCAGTGGAGAGTGTGAGAGAGTATCGACTGAAATGGAGAGTGCGAGAGAGTGATCGAGTGCAGTGGAGAGTGTGAGAGAGTGATCGAGTGCAGTGGAGAGTGTGAGTGAGTGATCGAGTGCAGTTGAGAGTGTGAGTGAGTGATCGAGTGCAGTGGAGCGTGTGAGAGAGTGATCGGGTGCAGTGGAGAGTGTGAGAGAGATCGAATGGAGTGGAGAGTGTGAGAGAGTGATCGAGTGCAGTTGAGTGTGTGAGTGAGTGATCGGAGTGTGAGTGAGTGATCGAGTGCAGTGGAAAGTGTAAGAGAGTGGTCGAATGGAGTGGAGAGTGTGAGTGAGTGGTCGAATGGAGTGGAGAGTGTGAGTGAGAGATCGAGTGCAGTGGAGAGTGTGAGTGAGTGATCGAGAGCAGTGGAGAGTGTGAGTGAGTGATCGAGTGCAGTGGAGAGTGTGAGTGAGTGATCGAGTGCAGTGGAGAGTGTGAGTGAGTGATCGAGTGCAGTGGAGAGTGTGAGTGAGTGATCGAGAGCAGTGGAGAGTGTAAGAGAGTGATCGAGTGCAGTGGTGAATGTAAGAGAGTGATGAAATGGAGTGGAGAGTGTGAGTGAGTGATCGAGTGCAGTGGAGAGTGTGAGAGAGTGATCGAGTGCAGTGGAGAGTGTGAGTGAGTGAACGAGTGCAGTGGTGAATGTAAGAGAGTGATCGAATGGAGTGGAGAGTGTGAGTGAGTGATCGAGTGCAGTGGAGAGTGTGAGAGAGTGATCGAGTGCAGTGGAGAGTGTGAGTGAGTGAGTGATCGAGTGCAGTGGAGAGTGTGAGTGAGTGATCGAATGCAGTGGTGAATGTAAGAGAGTGATCGAATGGAGTGGAGAGTGTGAGAGAGTGATCGAGTGCAGTGGAGAGTGTGAGTGAGTGATCGAATGGAGTGGAGAGTGTGAGTGAGTGATCGAGTGCAGTGGAGAGTGTGAGTGAGTGATCGAGTGCAGTGGAGAGTGTGAGAGAGTGATCGGATGGAGTGGAGAGTGTCTGTGAGTGATCGAGTGCAGTGGAGAGTGTGAGAAAGTGATCGAGTGCAGTGGAGAGTGTGAGTGAGTGAACGAGTGGAGTGGGGAGTGTGATTGAGTGATCGAGTGCAGTGGAGAGTGTGAGTGAGTGATCGAGTGCAGTGGAGAGTGTGAGTGAGTGATCGAGAGCAGAAGAGAGTGTGAGTGAGTGATCGAGAGCAGAAGAGAGTGTGAGTGAGTGATCGAGTGCAGTGGAGAGTGTGAGTGTGTGATCGAATGGAGTGGAGAGTGTGAGTGAGTGATCGAGTGCAGTGGAGAGTGTGAGTGAGTGATCGAATGGAGTGGAGAGTGTGAGTGAGTGATCGAGTGCAGTGGAGAGTGTGAGTGAGTGATCGAATGGAGTGGAGAATGTGAGTGAGTGATCGAGTGCAGTGGAGAGTGTGAGTGAGTGATCGAGTGCAGTGGAGAGTGTGAGTGAGTGATCGAATGGAGTGGAGAGTGTGAGTGAGTGATCGAGTGCAGTGGAGAGTGTGAGTGAGTGATCGAGTGCAGTGGAGAGTGTGAGTGAGTGATCGAGTGCAGTGGAGAGTGTGAGAGAGTGATCGAGTGCAGTGGTGAATGTAAGAGAGTGATCGAATGGAGTGGAGAGTGTGAGTGAGTGATCGAGAGCAGTAGAGAGTGTGAGTGAGTGATCGAGTGCAGTGGAGAGTGTGAGTGAGTGATCGAATGGAGTGGAGAGTGTGAGTGAGTGATCGAGTGCAGTGGAGAGTGTGAGTGAGTGATCGAGTGCAGTGGAGAGTGTGAGTGAGTGATCGAATGGAGTGGAGAGTGTGAGTGAGTGATCGAGTGCAGTGGAGAGTGTGAGTGAGTGATCGAGTGCAGTGGAGAGTGTGAGAGAGTGATCGAGTGCAGTGGATCATGTGAGAGAGTGATTGAGTGCAGTGGAGAGTGTGAGTGAATGATTGAGTGCAGTGGAGAGTGTGAGTGAGTGATCGAATGGAGTGGAGAGTGTGAGTGAGTGATCGAGTGCAGTGGAGAGTGTGAGTGAGTGATCGAATCGAGTGGAGAATGTGAGTGAGTGATCGAGTGAAACGGTGAGTGTGTGAGAGTGCTCGAGTGCAGTGGATCGTGTGAGAGAGTGATTGAGTGCAGTGGAGAGTGTGAGTGAGTGATCGAGTGCAGTGGAGAGTGTGAGTGAGTGATCGAGTGCGGTGGATAGTGTGAGAGAGTGACCGAGTGCAGTGGAGAGTGTGAGAGAGTGATCGAGTGCAGTGGAGAGTGTGAGAGAGTGATCGAGTGAAACGGAGAGTGTGAGAGAGTGCTCGAGTGCAGTGGATCGTGTGAGAGACTGATTGAGTGCAGTGGAGAGTGTGAGTGAGTGATCGAGTGCAGTGGAGAGCGTGAGTGAGTGATCGAATGAAACGGAGAGTGTGAGAGAGTGCTCGAGTGCAGTGGATCGTGTGAGAGGGTGATTGTGTGCAGTGGAGAGTGTGAGTGAGAGATCGAGTGCAGTGGAGAGTGTGAGTGATTGATCGAGTGCAGTGGATAGTGTGAGAGAGTGACCGAGTGCAGTGGAGAGTGTGAGAGAGTGATCGAGTGCAGTGGAGAGTGTGAGAGAGTGATCGAGTGAAACGGAGAGTGTGAGAGAGTGCTCGAGTGCAGTGGATCGTGTGAGAGACTGATTGAGTGCAGTGGAGAGTGTGAGTGAGTGATCGAGTGCAGTGGAGAGTGTGAGTGAGTGATCGAGTGCAGAGGATAGTGTGAGAGAGTGACCGAGTGCAGTGTAGAGTGTGAGAGAGTGATCGAGTGCAGTGGATCATGTGAGAGAGTGATTGAGTGCAGTGGAGAGTGTGAGTGAATGATTGAGTGCAGTGGAGAGTGTGAGTGAGTGATCGAATGGAGTGGAGAGTGTGAGTGAGTGATCGAGTGCAGTGGAGAGTGTGAGTGAGTGATCGAATGGAGTGGAGAATGTGAGTGAGTGATCGAGTGAAACGGTGAGTGTGTGAGAGTGCTCGAGTGCAGTGGATCGTGTGAGAGAGTGATTGATTGCAGTGGAGAGTGTGAGTGAGTGATCGAGTGCAGTGGAGAGTGTGAGTGAGTGATCGAGTGCGGTGGATAGTGTGAGAGAGTGACCGAGTGCAGTGGAGAGTGTGAGAGAGTGATCGAGTGCAGTGGAGAGTGTGAGAGAGTGATCGAGTGAAACGGAGAGTGTGAGAGAGTGCTCGAGTGCAGTGGATCGTGTGAGAGACTGATTGAGTGCAGTGGAGAGTGTGAGTGAGTGATCGAGTGCAGTGGAGAGCGTGAGTGAGTGATCGAATGAAACGGAGAGTGTGAGAGAGTGCTCGAGTGCAGTGGATCGTGTGAGAGGGTGATTGTGTGCAGTGGAGAGTGTGAGTGAGAGATCGAGTGCAGTGGAGAGTGTGAGAGAGTGATCGAGTGCAGTGGAGAGTGTGAGTGAGTGATCAAATGGAGTGGAGAGTGCGAGTGAGTGATCGAGTGCAGTGGAGAGTGTGAGTGTGTGATCGAGTGCAATGGAGAGTGTGAGAGTGATCGAGTGGAGTGGAGAGTGTGAGTGAGTGATTGAGTGCAGTGGAGAGTGTGAGTGAGTGATCGAGTGCAGTGGATAGTGTGAGAGAGTGACCGAGTGCAGTGGAGAGTGTGAGAAAGTGATCGAGTGCAGTGGAGAGTGTGAGTGAGTGATCGAATGGAGTGGAGAGTGCGAGTGAGTGATCGAGTGCAATTGAGAGTGTGAGAGTGATCGAGTGGAGTGGAAAATGTGAGTGAGTGATCGAGTGCAGTGGAGCGTGTGAGAGAGTGATTGAGTGCAGTGGAGAGTGTGAGTGAGACATCGAGTGCAGTGGAGAGTGTGAGAGAGTGACCGAATGCAGTGGAGAGTGTGAGTGAGTGATCGAGTGCAGTGGATAGTGTGAGAGAGTGACCGAGTGCAGTGGAGAGTGTGAGTGAGTGATCGAATGGAGTGGAGAGTGCGAGTGAGTGATCGAGTGCAGTGGAGAGTGTGAGAGTGATCGAGTGGAGTGGAAAATGTGAGTGAGTGATCGAGTGCAGTGGAGCGTGTGAGCGAGTGATCGAGTGCAGAGGAGAGTGTGAGAGAGTGATCGAGTGCAGAGGAGAGTCTGAGAGAGTGATCGAGTGGAGTGGAGTGTCTGAGAGAGTGATCAAATGGAGTGGAGAGTGTGAGTGAGTGATCGAGAGCAGTAGAGAGTGTGAGTGAGTGATCGAGTGCAGTGGAGCGTGTGAGCGAGTGATCGAGTGCAGAGGAGAGTGTGAGAGAGTGATCGAGTGCAGAGGAGAGTCTGAGAGAGTGATCAAGTGAAATGGAGAGTGTTAGTGAGTGATCGAGTGCAGTGGATAGTGTGAGAGAGTGATCGCGTGCCGTGGAGAGTGTGAGTGAGTGATCGAGTGCAGTGGATAGTGTGAGAGAGTGATCGCGTGCAGTGGAGAGTGTGAGAGAGTGATCGAGTGCAGTGGAGAGTGTGAGTGAGTGATCGAATGGAGTGGATCGTGTGAGAGAGTGATCGAGTGCAGTGGAGAGTGTGAGAGAGTGATCGAATGGAGTGGAGAGTGTGAGTGAGTGATCGAGTGCAGTGGAGAGTGTGAGTGAGTGATCGAATGGAGTGGAGAATGTGAGTGAGTGATCGAGTGAAACGGAGAGTGTGTGAGAGTGCTCGAGTGCAGTGGATCGTGTGAGAGACTGATTGAGTGCAGTGGAGAGTGTGAGTGAGTGATCGAGTGCAGTGGAGAGCGTGAGTGAGTGATCGAATGAAACGGAGAGTGTGAGAGAGTGCTCGAGTGCAGTGGATCGTGTGAGAGGGTGATTGTGTGCAGTGGAGAGTGTGAGTGAGAGATCGAGTGCAGTGGAGAGTGTGAGAGAGTGATCGAGTGCAGTGGAGAGTGTGAGTGAGTGATCAAATGGAGTGGAGAGTGCGAGTGAGTGATCGAGTGCAGTGGAGAGCGTGAGTGTGTGATCGAGTGCAATGGAGAGTGTGAGAGTGATCGAGTGGAGTGGAGAATGTGAGTGAGTGATCGAGTGCAGTGGAGAGTGTGAGAGAGTGATTGAGTGCAGTGGAGAGTGTGAGTGAGTGATCGAGTGCAGTGGATAGTGTGAGAGAGTGACCGAGTGCAGTGGAGAGTGTGAGAAAGTGATCGAGTGCAGTGGAGAGTGTGAGTGAGTGATCGAATGGAGTGGATAGTGCGAGTGAGTGATCGAGTGCAGTGGAGAGCGTGAGTGAGTGATCGAGTGCAATGGAGAGTGTGAGAGTGATCGAGTGGAGTGGAAAATGTGAGTGAGTGATCGAGTGCAGTGGAGAGTGTGAGTGAGACATCGAGTGCAGTGGAGAGTGTGAGAGAGTGATCGAATGCAGTGGAGAGTGTGAGTGAGTGATCGAATGGAGTGGAGAGTGCGAGTGAGTGATAGAGTGCAGTGGAGAGCGTGAGTGAGTGATCGAGTGCAATGGAGAGTGTGAGAGAGTGACCGAGTGCAGTGGAGAGTGTGAGTGAGTGATCGAATGGAGTGGAGAGTGCGAGTGAGTGATCGAGTGCAGTGGAGAGCGTGAGTGAGTGATCGAGTGCAATGGAGAGTGTGAGAGTGATCGAGTGGAGTGGAAAATGTGAGTGAGTGATCGAGTGCAGTGGAGCGTGTGAGACAGTGATTGAGTGCAGGGGAGAGTGTGAGTGAGACATCGAGTGCAGTGGAGAGTGTGAGAGAGTGATCGAATGCAGTGGAGAGTGTGAGTGAGTGATCGAGTGCAGTGGATAGTGTGAGAGAGTGACCGAGTGCAGTGGAGAGTGTGAGTGAGTGATCGAATGGAGTGGAGAGTGCGAGTGAGTGATCGAGTGCAGTGGAGCGTGTGAGCGAGTGATCGAGTGCAGAGGAGAGTGTGAGAGAGTGATCGAGTGCAGAGGAGAGTCTGAGAGAGTGATCGAGTGGAGTGGAGAGTGTGAGAGAGTGATCAAATGGAGTGGAGAGTGTGAGTGAGTGATCGAGTGCAGTGGAGCGTGTGAACGAGTGATTGAGTGCAGAGGAGAGTGTGAGAGAGTGATCGAGTGCAGAGGAGAGTCTGAGAGAGTGATCGAGTGGAGTGGAGAGTGTGAGAGAGTGATCAAATGGAGTGGAGAGTTTGAGTGAGTGATCGAGTGCAGTGGAGAGTGTGAGTGAGTGATCGAGTGCAGTGGAGCGTGTGAGCGAGTGATCGAGTGCAGAGGAGAGTGTGAGAGAGTGATCGAGTGCAGAGGAGAGTCTGAGAGAGTGATCGAGTGGAGTGGAGAGTGTGAGAGAGTGATCAAATGGAGTGGAGAGTTTGAGTGAGTGATCGAGTGCAGTGGAGAGTGTGAGAGAGTATCGACTGAAATGGAGAGTGCGAGAGAGTGATCGAGTGCAGTGGAGAGTGTGAGAGAGTGATCGAGTGCAGTGGAGAGTGTGAGTGAGTGATCGAGTGCAGTTGAGAGTGTGAGTGAGTGATCGAGTGCAGTGGAGAGTGTGAGTGAGTGATCGAGTGCAGTGGAGAGTGCGAAAGAGTGATCGAGTGCAGTGGAGAGTGTGAGAGAGTGATCGAGTGCAGTGGAGAGTGTGAGTGAGTGATCGAGTGCAGTTGAGAGTGTGAGTGAGTGATCGAGTGCAGTGGAGAGTGTGAGTGAGTGATCGAGTGCAGTGGAGAGTGTGAGTGAGTGATCGAGTGCAGTGGAGCGTGTGAGCGAGTGATCGAGTGCAGAGGAGAGTGTGAGAGAGTGATCGAGTGCAGAGGAGAGTCTGAGAGAGTGATCGAGTGGATTGGAGAGTGTGAGAGAGTGATCAAATGGAGTGGAGAGTTTGAGTGAGTGATCAAGTGCAGTGGAGAGTGTGAGAGAGTATCGACTGAAATGGAGAGTGCGAGAGAGTGATCGAGTGCAGTGGAGAGTGTGAGAGAGTGATCGAGTGCAGTGGAGAGTGTGAGTGAGTGATCGAGTGCAGTTGAGAGTGTGAGTGAGTGATCGAGTGCAGTGGAGCGTGTGAGCGAGTGATCGAGTGGGGTGGAGAGTGTGAGTGAGTGATCGAGTGCAGCGGAGAGTGTGAGAGAGTGATCGAGTGCAGTGGTGAGTGTGAGAGAGTGATGGAGTACAGTGGAGAGTGTGAGAGAGAGATCAAATGGAGTGGAGAGTGTGAGAGAGTGATCGAGTGCAGTTGAGTGTGTGAGTGAGTGATCGGAGTGTGAGTGAGTGACCGAGTGCAGTGGAAAGTGTAAGAGAGTGGTCGAATGGAGTGGAGAGTGTGAGTGAGTGGTCGAATGGAGTGGAGAGTGCGAGTGAGTGATCGAGTGCAGTGGAGAGTGTGAGTGAGTGATCGAGAGCAGTGGAGAGTGTGAGTGAGTGATCGAGTGCAGTGGAGAGTGTGAGTGAGTGATCGAGTGCAGTGGAGAGTGTGAGTGAGTGATCGAGTGCAGTGGAGAGTGTGAATGAGTGATCGAGAGCAGTGGAGAGTGTGAGAGAGTGATCGAGTGCAGTGGTGAATGTAAGAGAGTGATCGAATGGAGTGGAGAGTGTGAGTGAGTGATCAAGTGCAGTGGAGAGTGTGAGAGAGTGATCGAGTGCAGTGGAGAGTGTGAGTGAGTGAACGAGTGCAGTGGTGAATGTAAGAGAGTGATCGAATGGAGTGGAGAGTGTGAGTGAGTGATCGAGTGCAGTGGAGAGTGTGAGAGAGTGATCGAGTGCAGTGGAGAGTGTGAGTGAGTGATCGAGTGCAGTGGAGAGTGTGAGTGAGTGATCGAATGCAGTGGTGAATGTAAGAGAGTGATCGAATGGAGTGGAGAGTGTGAGAGAGTGATCGAGTGCAGTGGAGAGTGTGAGTGAGTGATCGAATGGAGTGGAGAGTGTGAGTGAGTGATCGAGTGCAGTGGAGAGTGTGAGTGAGTGATCGAGTGCAGTGGAGAGTGTGAGAGAGTGATCGGATGGAGTGGAGAGTGTGAGTGAGTGATCGAGTGCAGTGGAGAGTGTGAGAAAGTGATCGAGTGCAGTGGAGAGTGTGAGTGAGTGAACGAGTGGAGTGGGGAGTGTGATTGAGTGATCGAGTGCAGTGGAGAGTGTGAGTGAGTGATCGAGAGCAGAAGAGAGTGTGAGTGAGTGATCGAGAGCAGAAGAGAGTTTGAGTGAGTGATCGAGTGCAGTGGAGAGTGTGAGTGAGTGATCGAGTGCAGTGGAGAGTGTGAGTGAGTGGTCGAATGGAGTGGAGAGTGTGAGTGAGTGATCGAGTGCAGTGGAGAGTGTGAGTGAGTTATCGAGTGCAGTGGAGAGTGTGAGTGAGTGATCGAGTGCAGTGGAGAGTGTGAGAGAGTGATCGAGTGCAGTGGTGAATGTAAGAGAGTGATCGAATGGAGTGGAGAGTGTGAGTGAGTGATCGAGAGCAGTAGAGAGTGTGAGTGAGTGATCGAGTGCAGTGGAGAGTGTGAGTGAGTGATCGAATGGAGTGGAGAGTGTGAGTGAGTGATCGAGTGCAGTGGAGAGTGTGAGTGAGTGATCGAGTGCAGTGGAGAGTGTGAGTGAGTTATCGAGTGCAGTGGAGAGTGTGAGTGAGTGATCGAGTGCAGTGGAGAGTGTGAGAGAGTGATCGAGTGCAGTGGTGAATGTAAGAGAGTGATCGAATGGAGTGGAGAGTGTGAGTGAGTGATCGAGAGCAGTGGAGAGTGTGAGTGAGTGATCGAGTGCAGTGGAGAGTGTGAGTGAGTGATCGAATGGAGTGGAGAGTGTGAGTGAGTGATCGAGTGCAGTGGAGAGTGTGAGTGAGTGATCGAGTGCAGTGGAGAGTGTGAGTGAGTGATCGAATGGAGTGGAGAGTGTGAGTGAGTGATCGAGTGCAGTGGAGAGTGTGAGTGAGTGATCGAGTGCAGTGGAGAGTGTGAGAGAGTGATCGGATGGAGTGGAGAGTGTGAGTGAGTGATCGAGTGCAGTGGAGAGTGTGAGAGAGTGATCGAGTGCAGTGGAGAGTGTGAGTGAGTGATCGAGTGGAGTGGGGAGTGTGATTGAGTGATCGAGTGCAGTGGAGAGTGTGAGTGAGTGATCGAGAGCAGAAGAGAGTGTGAGTGAGTGATCGAGAGCAGAAGAGAGTGTGAGTGAGTGTTCGAGTGCAGTGGAGAGTGTGAGAGAGAGATCGAATGGAGTGGAGAGTGTGAGAGAGTGATCGAGTGCAGTGGCGCGTGTGAGTGAGTGATCGAGAGCAGTGGAGAGTGTGAGTGAGTGATCGAGTGCAGTGAAGAGTGTGAGTGAGTGATCGAGTGCAGTGGTGAATGTAAGAGAGTGATCAAATGGAGTGGAGAGTGTGAGAGAGTGATCGAGTGCAGTGGAGAGCATAAGAGAGTGATCAAATGGAGTTGAGAGTGTGAGTGAGTGATCGAGTGGAGTGGAGAATGTGAGTGAGTGATCGAGTGGAGTGCAGAGTGTGAGAGATTGATCGAGTGGAGTGGAGAGTGTGAGTGAGTGATCAAGTGCAGTGGAGAGTGTGAGAGAGTGATCGAGTGGAGTGGAGAGTGTGAGTGAGTGATCGAATGGAGTGGAGAGTGTGAGCGAGTGATCGAGTGCAGTGGAGAGTGTGAGAGAGTGATCGAGTGGAGTGGAGAGTGTGAGTGAGTGATCAAGTGCAGTGGAGAGTGTGAGAGAGTGATCGAGTGGAGTGGAGAGTGTGAGTGAGTGATCAAGTGCAGTGGAGAGTGTGAGAGAGTGTTCGAGTGCAGTGGAGAGTGTGAGAGAGTGATCGAATGGAGTGGAGAGTTTGAGTGAGTGATCGAGTGGAGTGGAGAGGGTGTTTGATTGGCGAATGGGTAAGTCCAGAATTGACATTAGGCGAGAGTTTACGGCCTCACTCATCCTGAAACTGTAAAATCCTGCCTGAGGTCACCGGCCTGCCCATGGTCCGACCCTCGCCCGCTCCGAATCCCATGGTCCGGCCCTCGCCCGCTCCGAATCCCATGGCGGGCGGGACAGTAAAATTCCGGCCATTATCTTTACTGCCCTGAATGTGAAAAGTTAGTTGAATTTCTCCACTGAGGAGCCTGGAAAATGTGGGAAGTGCTGAAGGCTCCTTTTGAGTGTCCCTGACATTCGCCAATGGGTTCATGGCAGGAGAGAAGTGTGAACACTGGCGTATCCTGACAGAGCGCACATGTCTAATAAAGCTGGCAAGTGAGGAAACAAACAGTGAACGGAAACACTTTGAAAACCGAGCAGAATGATGAAAAATAGGAGCTGTTGCCAGAACTCTGCAACATCTGCTTTCAATTACAGCCTTATCCAGTCGTGAAGAGCACAGGGCAAGATTTCAAATTTCAGGTGGCCAGTTCCTCAGCTGTTCAAACGGAGGACAATGAGTTCAACAGTTTTGCCGTGCTTGGGAAGAACATTTTGCGTGCTGGCTTCCATCCTAAAAGAAGACAGATACGCATCAAAGCCATTTTTCTTCGGCTCAACAAGTGTTGCCTGTGAACGCTTCTCCTCTTCCTCACCTGGACGTATGATGCCGGAGGGGTGGGATGGGGTGGGGGAAGGGGAGGGTCAGGGGGAGTCAACCTGATCTGCCCATCAAACGACAATAAAGAGGCGATATGAATGGAATGATAATCACCGGGTTCCCCTGGATTTATGGACCATAATCACCATCCTGTGTGAAATGGTTGGGAGGGACAGACAGCTCCCAGCGACAAGGAACTGAGCAAAAGATACTCACTGGCTGATTTGCTGCACTTTGTAGCCCTATACAATCCTACTGGCATTTGTGTAAGGAATCTCATCTAATATTTCCAATCTGTACTAGTTGATCCCCCCCCCCTCCCCCCGACCCCCGCCCCTCCACAAACACCTCTTTATCTTTTTTTAATAGAATTGGGGGGGGAGTTACGAACTTTCCTGGACTGATGGAAGCGAGCTGTCATCATTCCAAACACAGGCAATTAATGGGATAGTGGCGTATCACAATCCAACATCCATCCATAAAGTAATTGCAGGCATCAATCACGGTACGGTTATCCTGAAGGGTGTTCCACTTCTCGCACAGTTGGAGTGAGATTGGTAAGAGTAAGAGAACTGCAGCGCAGGTTCAGCTATTGTCAACGAAAATTTGAAGAAGTTGCTCTATCTCCTCCTCCCATTCAGCCTCTGATAGACGGAGGATGAGGGGTGACCTAATAGAGGTGTATAAAATTATGAAAGGCATCGATAGGGTGAATGGTGGGAAGCTTTTTCCCAGGTCGGTGGTGACATTCACGAGGGGTCATAGGTTCAAGGTGAAGGGGGGGAGGTTCAACACGGATATCAGAAGGACGTATTTTACACAGAGGGTGGTGGGGGCCTGGAATGCGCTGCCGGGCAAGGTGGTGGAGGTGGGCACACTGGGAACGTTTAAGACTTATCTAGGTAGCCACATGAACGGAGTGGGAATGGAGGGATACAAAAGAATGGTCTAGTTTGGACCAGGGAGCGGTGCAGGCTTGGAGGGCCGAAGGGCCTGTTCCTGTGCTGTATTGTTTTTTGTTCTTTGTTCGGGTAAGCGTTCTCCAAGGTGGCCTTCACGACACAAGACAGCGCAGAGTCGCTGAGCAGAAACTGATAGCCAAGTTCCGCACACATGAGGACGGCCTAAACCGGGATCTTGGGTTTATGTCACACTATCAGTAACCCCCACAGCTTGCCTCCTGGACTTGCAGAATCTCACTGGCTGTCCTGTCTGGAGATAATACACATCTCTTTAACCTGTGCTTAATGCTCCCTCCACTCACATTGTCTGTATCTTTAAGACCTGGTTGGCTGTAGAGATTCCCATTCTAATCAGTATTCTGTAACTTGATTTTGTGTCTCTGTATGCCCTGTTTGAGAGCAGATATCCACTCCATCTGACGAAGGAGCAGCGCTCCGAAAGCTAATGGCATTTGCTTCCAAATAAACCTGTTGGACTTTAACCTGGTGTTGTTAAAACTCTTACTACAACTCAAAGGACAGAGGCGATTTCCCTAGTCTCCTGGTCAACATTTATCCTCCAATCAACCTCACTAAAAAGTTCCATCAAAAGCAACTTGACAAATGAACAGTAGCATCAGGCACAGCCACATACTAACTGCATCGCTGTTTGAGTATTCACCAGCCCAGAATTCAATCTGGCGTGAAAACTTGTCAAAAGCCAACACCTCATTCATTTTAACAGCATCTCACGAAGCAGACTTCTTTCAGTGTTAATTTCTATTCTCATCTCTTCTGTCAAGGACGTTGACTCACTAACTGTCAAGAGTTTCTCGAGTGCAGGTTCCTTCCCATTCTGACCCAGGTAGTTGGTAGGCATGTTCAAGCCTCAATGGTGAGTATTGATAACAACTCCAGGAGTCGGCTGTCAAGGAACAGTGCTTAATTGCACAAAATAAAGTAAAGCAAAGCCAACAAGCCTGTGGTGAACACAAACAGGTCCCAACCAGGATAAATGGAATAATGGACCCACTCAGGGGCCTGCTTTATACAGGTCTCGGTATGAGCTCCACCTGGAGAGTTAATGACTCATCCCCAGGGAGCTCGTATTCAACAGTTCCTACAGGAAGGTCAATCAGTGATTCCCCATGCAGGTCATGGATGAGCCATTACCACAGTGCCAGATCCAGTCCTTACTTTGTGCCCACGAATGCACGCTTCCGTGCAGTGGGGGTTTTTACAAGGCGGCCAACCATGGTCATCCACATTGCTGTTAACTCCGTCCCCAAAACAGGGTGGGCCGGCGTCCAATTAAAGTGTCCTTACTGTCTTAGACGCGCTGACAGCACAGACAGGTTGCGTTTCCTGTCCTCTGCAGTGAGAGCTTAAATAGCCAGATGCATGAAATAGGGGTTTTTTCAAATAATTTACTCTTTTATAACAAGATGCTTTATAGCTACGTGGCTCTCTGCCCAGTGGTGGGAACTACTTAAGTGCTCTTAAAGAGCCGAAAGGCACAAGTTAAGTCATTTGCACATGACATTCTGAAGGTTATATCAGGCCATAAAAATGGATGCTGACTACATTTGCCTTCCAACATGTTCCCGCAGGTTATACCAGTTCCAGCAAAGCGGGAAACCAATGGCGACTTTGTGAAAAATGTACTTATATTTCAAGACTTTGCACACGAGAGGATTCGAACCTGCTCCAAAATGTGTTTTCTTTTTAAATGTGAGTAGAACACGTTGACTAGTGGATCCTGCTGGCTGTTTAGAATTTCGGCTGTGTCAGAAGGTGTGTGGGAACTGGCGTGAGAGTCTTCACACCGTTACAGATTTCCACAAAGAAGCCTTCTTTCGCAAGCAGGGCTAAATTTAAGTTGGCAAAATGGGAGATAACAAAGGTGGTCCATTAAATGCCTTGCCCAATTCACCACCATGGAAACGAGATAGGGTGGCACGGTAGCACAGTGGTAAACACTGTAAACGTGGGGTTACGGGGGTAAATTAGGGATTAGGACTGTAAATATGTGGGGTTACGGGGATAGGGCCTGGGTGGGATTGTGGCCGGTGCAGACTCGATGGGCCGAATGGCCTCCTTCTGCACTGTAGGGATTCTATGATTCTATAGTCACAGGACCTTTACTGTGGTTACATATATCATTGAATAACTTCCTGGCAGTGTTGATTGTACTGCTGGCAGGTGGCACACCAACTCTATTGCTTTGAGTGGACTATGAATGCAGCTGATTGTAGCCTTCACAACACTGTCAGCATGAAAACAACAAACAGTACTGCATCAAACAGCGCTGGAACCAATGGTGGATGCAAAACAATCTCGCTTTGAAGTTCCAACAACCTTCACAAACTGCTCGGGCTCCATTTTCACAACCAAACATTGTCAATCTGCAAATCTATTGAAGAACCGAAGGACAGCAGCTTCACACAGTTGTTATGGCCCCACACCTCAGTGTCTGGTATTTTGTTCAGCTAACCGATCCGCACAACCTACTGAAGGCAGCCTTAGTGGAAATGGTTGTGCTTGTTTTCATTACACTGGTACACAGCCCAAGTCTCGAATACTTGGAGCGGAGTGGGCAGGAATGTTACTCGATACACTTTCAATTTGATCGTCAGATTTAATCCTCTTTGTTCCCAGGCTGATGTTCAAACCTCCGGAAGACTGCACACTTGCTTTAGCAATTCTTGCACGTGTCTCATTGTCAATACAGACAGCTGGAGAGCGTGTGCTGCTGAGATAAGTGAATTCTGGTCATGGGCGGCACGGTGGCACAGTGGTTAGCACTACTGCCTCACAGCGCCAGGGACCCGGGTTCAATTCTGGCCTCAGGTCACTGTCTGTGTGGAGTTTGCACGTTCTCCCCCATGTCTGCGTGGGTTTCCTCCGGGTGCTCCGGTTTCCTCCCACACTCCAAAGATGTGCAGGTTAGGTTGATTGTCCATAGTAAATTGACCCTAGTGTCAGGGGGATGAGCAGGGTAAATCTGTGGGGTTACAGGAATGGGGCCTGGGTGGGATTGTGGTCAGTACATACTCGATGGGCCGAATGGCTTCCTTCTGCACTGTACAATTGTAAGATTTTATGACTGAAACCTAAGGCTTGAGAAGGGGCTTTCCTGGAATAGGCTGGTACACAACTTGATGCTGGTCAGAAAGCAAAAGTTGAACTGCTGTTGGAAGTTTCTGAAGGTCAGAACACAGGACAAATTACCAGACACTGTGGTGCTCACCCAGACAGGCATGCCAAGCATGCACACTATACTGAGACAGTCACAACTGAACTGGGCTGGTTATGTAGCCCAAATACTCACTTATCAAAGCAAATCTCCCATGGAGAGCCGGATTCTGCGTTTTGCTCTCAAGGTGGTCAAGGGAGCACTACAGAGAAACTCTGAAGGCTTCATGTACAACTTGGATTCCTGGGAGGAGATCAGCTAGGATCGTTGCATTTGGTGTGACTAAATTTGGTGTGGCTCCTTCGCAAGCAAGCTCCTGAGAGAGCAAGAGAGAACACACAAGGAAAGGAAATCCCGAGCCAGCAACTAGTCGAATACTCAGTCACCTGCTGTATGCTGCCCTATTTGCAGCGGAACCTTCCAGGTGCAGCTAGGCCTCAGCAGTCACCTACACGCCCACTGGAACCCTACCCAACACCACAGAGTCATCATCGTCTCAAAGGGTGAACATGAGGAGAGGATGACCCTGTACGATACTGTTACGGATTTCCTTCTCACCTCACAGTTTCCCTCCTCGGATGGTAGTAAAGTAGAAAGTATTGTCAACGAACCCTCCACCTTTCGCAAGCACTCTCATCAGTAAGTCCTTTCCTGATTTATCCCCATTTTCTCCCTGCCACAAGAGCAGCTTCTCCCAGCATTGTAACCTCTCCTTCCTCCACATGCCCCTCCTCACTATTCCAATGTTCCAGCCAACCTCCCTTTGCACACCTTTTAAAAACGTCAGCTCATCCAGAACGCTACTGCTTGGATTCTACCCCTCAGCCAATCCTGCTCTCCCTTTCCCTCCAGGCCTGGCCTATCAGCATTGGGTATCGCTCCCAGCTGTCTCAAATTAAACATTGTCCCTTTGTATTTAGATCCATTTGCAGCCTCACTGTCCCTGCCTCTATAACCTCCTACATCCCTTTAACCGTGACTCACCTCATCTCACTCAGCCCTGTCATGTTCTATATGGCGGCATGGTGGCACAGTGGTTAGTACTGCTGCCTCACAGTGCCAGGGACCCGGGTTCAATTCCTGCCTTGGGTCACTGTCTGTGTGGAGTTTGCACGTTCTCCCTGTGTCTGCGTGGGTTTCCTTCGGGTGTTCCGGTTTCCTCCCACAGTCCAAAGATGTGCGGATTAGATGGATTGGCCATGCTAAATTGCCCCTTCAGTGTCAGGGGGACTAGTTAGGGTAAATGCATGGGGTTATGGGGAGAGGGCCTGGGTGGGATTGTGGTTGGTGCAGACTCGATGGGCCGAATGGCCTCCTTCTGCACTGTGGGATTCCATGATTCAGCCTTTGCCCTGACACCATTGGGAGTCATGCCCTCAGCTGGTTAAGCCCAGACGCTGAGATTCCCTTGTCAAACCTCTTGGCTGTGTTCCTTCCTCGCTTCTATTAAACTTATCTTAGAAACTGCCCCTTTGACCATGTTCTGGCCTAATACATCCTTCTGTAGTTGAAGCCTTTTTTTTGACTGTGCCTTTGTGAAGTGACATTTTCTTTATTAAAGCTATATTGACTGCAGGTTATATAGATGTTCTTGTGGCTATAGATCATGGATGACAAAATATCAATAGCCTCAGCTCAGTGGATTCTGTCCTCTAATGGATGGGGCCAAGAGTTGACCGCATACCTTGAGCTCAATGCTGCTTGGCATTAGATGTTGTCTATCACAGAGGCTGATTATAAGAGTGGGAGAGATTCCTGGTCAGCCAAGCTTGATGCAGAATGGCGCCCCTCAAGCTATAAGCCCCTAGCGACAGACTGGTGACTTGTGCCATGGAATTATTAGCCATGGAAACAAACACAAGTTTGCCTTACTGCGCTACTAGATGCATGAAGAGAATTTGGAATTGGACAGAAGCTATCATACTGAATTTTGAGGTAGGCCTGTCCTAACTATGTTAGGGGTTGTGGGTTTTAAACAAAAGGAAAAACTGTGTTTGCACATGTAGATTTAAACTAACGCACAACAGATTTAATGAAGAGCTGCTCCCTGCACTGCCCAGAGTACAAACTGAAAGTGAAACAGCAGCCTGTGCAAGTACCCTAATGACATCACCACCAAATCACGTGATCAGCTCTTAAAGCAACCATGCAACCACCTAAATATATAACAACCTGCTAATTAATAATCTTCACATTCAACCACTACATTTCTGCCGTACGATTTCTTTATGCAAATATTATCTGAACCCAATAAGTCAAAACCTTTGTAAAGAGACTAGAATGTAGAACGTATGATGTAGGGTTTATGAGGTTTTCTATCTGGAGCAAGTGGAGAATGAACACACGGAAAATGGTGGGGTATGTCTTCCCATTGATATTACATCATCAGTGGCCTAACCCTAAGAGGCCAGAGAGTTCCTGAGTCAGGCAGTCACATGTTAGGAATTTTTAATTGGCCTGGGGGGTTGGGATAGGGCCCTATGATGGACATAGGTGCCCCATTGTCATTTTAGGACTTTACTGGACAAAGTGTACACTCTGTATACTTTGCACACCATCACCTGGCTTGGAGTCTTGTGGTACAGCCAGAATTCTCGTGGCTTTTTGGTTAATTAACAGCCTTTCATAGGGAACTTTAACAAAAGCATGCTGAAATTCTGTATAAACCACACCCTGGGAATTGCTGCAATTTACCTTGTCTGTAATGTCTCCAAAAAGTCAAAGGGCGGGATTTTACGGTCTCACTCGGGCAAGACTTGAAATTTCCGCCCAAGGTCAACGGAGATTTCCATTGTTGGATCCTCGCCCGCTCTGATTCCATGGCGGGCGTCGTGGTAGAGTCCTGGCGAAAGAGCATTGCCAGTGGTTAGCCCTGCTGTCTCACAGCGCCAGGGAAACAAGTTCAATTCTGGCCTTGGGTGACTGTCTGTGTGGAGTTTGCACGTTCTCCCCGTTCTGTGGGTTTCCTCCGGGTGCTCCAGTTTCCTCCCACAGCCCAAAGATTTGCAGGTTAGGTTGATGATCATGCTAAATTGCCCCTTAGTGTCAGGGGGTTAGCGGGGTAAATATGTGGAGTTATGGGCTAGGGTCTGGGTGGGATTGTTGTTGGTGCAGACTCAATGGGCCGAATGGCCTCCTTCTGCACTATAGGGATTCTATGATTCTATATTGCTGTTCCTTCTAAAATCATTACCACACATGAATCAGGGCCTGGAGTAATGAGGAAGAAAATCTGCTCCTGAAACTTTTTTAACTAGTCCCGCTATATTTCCAATTTGTAATTTCTAAATTTTGAAATTTCTAACCACTGTGCAGCCAGGCCACACACATGGTTAAAACATTCATTGCAATTTTTGATGGTGGGGGATTTGATGATGTCTCAATAAGTGACTTGTGCTCGCAGTCAGATTGGCAGTAAATTAGCTGAAAATATTAAAATGGGAGATACCTATGTTTGATTGTCTCTCCAGATTTAGACACCTGGAATGTCCTAACCTCCCACTGTAACCAGCGGAACTCCAACACAGCGCCTGGAGGAACAGCAAAAACATCTGCTTGCACATCTGATCTTCGGAGATCCTCTGTTGAAGCTATGAAGAGAGATTGAGAGAACTCTGCGGAAATTTGACCCCATTGAGTCTACAACATCAATTCCACTCACTGGCCTTTATGAAGGATTGGAGGGTTAGCTTCCATGACTGTTCTGGAATATCCAGGAATTGAGGCTTAATCTTGTAAAGTGGCAAGGAACCCAGGAAGAAAATCAAAGGGCTGGCAAACCACATTGTGCCTTTCTTTCTTAAGAACTGAGGAAATAGGCCATTGGGCCCCTCGAGGCTGCTCCTCCATTCAACTAGGCTGGCAATCTCCCTCAAGATCAATTTTCAGCACTATCCACATGTTCCTTGACATCCTCAATATTTAGATTTCCATTTATTAATTATTAAAAAAGGCATTGGAGATGGACTCTCTGGGCTGTTTCGCTGCAATGAATCCAATTGAGTAACAAAGGGTGGGATTTTCTGGCCGTGCTTGCCCCAGGGTTCAGATGAATGAGGGGGGAATCTCATAGAGACTTATAAAATTCTAACAGGACTAGACAGGATAGATGCAGGGAGGATGTTCCCGATGGTGGGAGAGTCCAGCACCAGGGGTTACAGTTTGAGGATTTGGGGTAGATCATTTAGGACGGAGATGAGGAGACATTTCTTCACCCAAAGATCAATGAGTCTGTGGAATTCATTACCACAGGAAGTAGTTGATGCCAAAACATTGAATGTAAACAAGAGACGGCTGGATATAGCACTTGGGGCGAATGGGATCAAAGGTTATGGGGAGAAAGCAGGATTAGGGTCATTGAGTTGGACGATCGGCCATGATCGTGATGAATGGTGGAGCAGGCTCGAAGGGCCAAATGGCCTCCTCCTGCTCCTATCTTCTATGTTTCTATGTCTCTATGAAACTGAAAATCCCGCCCGAGGTCAACGGACCTTTCCATGGTCTGCCCCTCACCCGTTACGATTCCCGTGGCAGGTGGAACGGGAAAATTCACCCCAAAGAGTTTGTTCCTCTCCAATTGATATGGAAAGACGATGTGCCTGGAAGAGGGAGCATTGGCGTGAGGGAGAGAGTTTGGGGCTGTTGGAAATCGGAGACCATGTGCTGAAACATCCAGGAATGTTCCCATCCAAAATACCCAAACCCCCAAGCCAATTAAAAATTCCTAACATTTAACCTTATTTCAAGAGTGGCCCAGGAAAATGGCAACAACCATAGCAAGGACATAGATGGTGAGTTCTTCACACACCACTCTTGGGGTCTTGCTGCTTTGCTGACAGACGCCTGAAAGTTGGCCCCCGGCTTAAAGCAGCAAAAAAAGACAAACAGGATAAAACATTCAAGTCAAGAAGTAACCGAGTATCCCCGGTTAGACAACCAGAAATTGATTCAGATTCCTGATTTCCCTGATGACGCACCCAGTGCTTTGCAAGGTTCAGCAGTGACCTTTCTGCAGAATCTTAATTACAAACCGAATCGGCATTGATGAAAGGCTGCATTGAATAGAGAGCTTGGTGAAAATTAACCCAAGTTATCTCCAGAGATCAATATGACAACAGCCCCCAACCCCATGGAAATGCTCTTAGTCCAATGCCATCCAAAGGTCACAGTGACCTTTGTACATGTCGTGCGACATTACCTGTTGTCAGCACTTGTCACTGCACAGTCTCCTGACATCCATAGCATCACTTCGCCAGCAATAAACTGGCAAAAAGCAGGGATTCAACGCACAGAACCAAACGGGGTGTCAGTGATTCTTTGTATAATCTTCCAGGGGCGGAATTAGATGGATTTATCAACAACATTTGGTCAAATGGTGTCTTGTCATACTGCCACAAGACATTAGCTTCAGACTTGAATCGTAGAATCATACAGAAGAGGCCCTTCGGCCCAGCGAGTCTGCACCAACACGCGAGAAACACCTGGGGTGAAACTTTCCCGTCCCGCTAGCCACGGGACTTGTAGCAGGTGGGACAGGACCACGCAAGGGTCCCTTGACCTCAGGCGGGATTTTCTGGTCTTGGGGCGAGCGCAGCCGGAAAATCCTGGCCCTGACCTCCCCCTAATCCCATTTACCAGCACGTGGCCCCTAGCCTTGACTGTTATGTTGTGTTCGTCCAGATACTTTTGAAAGGATGTGAGGCAACCGCCCTCTACCGCCCACACAGGCAGTGCACTCCAGGCTGACAACACTCTCTGGGTACAAAAGCTCTTCCTCACATCCCCCCCTAAATTTCCTGCCCCTCACCTTGAACCTATGCCCCCTCGTGACTGACCCTTCAACTAAGGGGAATGGCTTCTCTCTCTCCGCCCTGTCCATGCCCCTCATAATCTTGTACACTTCAATCAGGTCACCCCTCAGTCTTCTCTGCTCTATGCCATTTGCCAGCTGGCAAATCTCCAGAAAAACAGCTGTTCCAGCTTTCCACCAACCTTCCACCAAAGCTATAGTCGGGGGTTCAAAGATCCCCCACAGGAATTCAATCCCTCCCACTCTAGGGCCTGTGTGAAAGTTTGTCCATGTGTGGTAATGTGGTACAGAGACGCTCCGGCCTTTTCTCATTGAGGAAGCCAAGGCCATTGGAACAGGACAATAATGTTTCGCAACTTCAACCAATCGATTCCCAGAGGAATCTGCACCTCCAATCTGTCCATTCCATTAACCAGATCCCAGAAACAAGACAAAAACAATTCTGTCAATCATCCCCCCGGAGATCATGGAATCATAGAATCCCTCCAGTACAGCAGGAGGCCACTCAGCCCATCGAGTCTGCACCGACCACAATCCCACCTCGGCCCTATTCCCGTAACCCCACATATCTACCCTGCTAATTCCCCTAACACTAGACTCAACTTAGCATGGCCAATCCACCTAACCCGCACATCTTTGGAGTGTGGGAGGAAACCGGAGCACCCGGAGGAAACCCACGCAGACACGGGGAGAAGGTGCAGACTCCACACAGCCAGTGACCCGAGGTCGGAATTGAACCCGGGTCCCTGGCATTGTGAGGCAGCAGTGCTAAGATCAACAAACCCAAGGAACTGAATTTAATCCATGACACTAGTGAAAAATAAATGGTCAAGCCTTCACATTTTTATCACCTTTGCTTTAAAAATCAAAGGCGTATCAAAATGAATTAAATCTGAATTAACAGGCACATCACAGTCAACATAAATTACAAATTATGCATTAAATAGCAGATATGACAAAGATAGATTTATCAGGCAGCTCACTGGCCATATATGGCACCAATTTCAGTCACAATGTCCTACAACACTCCACTCACTCGCAGGTAGAATTCCAGCTCCTTTTCTCCAAGGCTTTAACCATTAATTCTCATTTGACAGCAGTCCCCATTCAATACAATTTCCACTGGTACATTCATAGAATCCCTACAGTGCAGAAGGAGCCCATTCGGCCCATCGAGTCTGCACTGACCACAATCCCACCCAGGCCCTATCCCCATAACCTCGTATATTTATCATGCCAATCCCCCTGACACTAAGGGAGAATTTAGCATGGCCAGTCTACCTAATCAGTACATCACTGGACAGTGGAAGGAAACCGGAGCACCCGGAAGAAACCCACACAGACACAGGGAGAAGGTGCAGAGTCCGCGCAGACAGTGACCCGAGGCCGGAATCGAACCCGGGCCCTCAGCGCTGTGAGGCAGCGGTGCTAACCACTATGCCGCCGTGTTGCTTCATTCTTCCACAAAATAGCACTGCCATGATCTTATTGAATAGTGGAACAGGCCCAAAGGTTTGAATTGGCGCCTCGTGTTCCATAAGATAGGCTTGTCCTCCTTAGTTTTTTAAAGTTTGTTTGACAAGGACATGGGCATCGCTGGCTGGGCCAGCATTTATCGACATCCCAAGTTGCCCTTGAGAAGGTGGTGGTGAGCTGCCTTCTTGAACTGCTGCAGTCCCTGAGGTGTAGGTACACCCACAGTGCTGTTAGGGATGGAATTCCAGGATTTTGACTCAGCGAATGAAGGAATGGCGATATATTTCTAAGCCAGGATGGTGAGTAACTTGGAGGGGAACCTCCAGGTGGTGATGTTCCCTGGAACATCCGATCCATTATGATGGAAAACATGACGAAAAAGGAAAGACTTGCATTTATATAGCACCTTTCAAAACCACTGGACATTTCAAAACACTTTACAGTCAATGAAATACAATCACTGGTGGAAAACGAAGGAGGTAGTCATCAACTTCAGGAAGTGTAGTGGAGAACATGCCCCTGTCTACATCAACGGGGACAAAATGGAAATGGTTGAGAGCTTAATGTTTTAGGTGTCCAGATCACCAACAGCCTGTCCTGGTCCCCCCATGTCGACACTATAGTCAAGAAAGCCCACCAACACCTTTACTTTCTCAGAAGACTAAGGAAATTTGGCATGTCAGCTACAACTCTCGCCAACTTTTACAGATGCATCATAGAAAGCATTCTTTCTGGCTGTATCACAGCTTGGTATGGCTCCTGCTCTGCCCAGGACTGCAAAAAACTACAAAGGGTTGTGAATGAAGCCCAATCCATCACTCAAACCAGCCTCCCATCCATTGACACTGTCTACTGCTGCCTTGGAAAAGCAGCCAGCATAATTAAGGACCCCACACACCCCAGACATCCCCTCTTCCACTTCTGTCAGGAAAAAGATACAAAAGTCTGAGGTCACGTCCCAACTGACTCAAGAACAGTTTCTTCCCTGCTGCCATCATACTTTTGAATGGGCCTACCTCACATTAAGTTGCTCTTTCTCTCCACCCTAGCCATGACTGTAACACTACATTCTGCACTCTCTCCTTTCCTTCTCTATGAATGGTATGCTTTGTCTGTATAGCATGCAAGAAACAATACTTTTCATTGTATACTAATACATGTGACAATAATAAATCAAATCAAATCAAAGGTTCCTATTTACACACAGCAAGATTCCACCAACAGCGAGGTGATCATGGCCAGGTAGGCAATGTGGGTTGATGGATCAATATTGACCAGAGCTCCATGGAGGGCTCCCCTGCTCTTCTGCCAGACAGCACCATGTGATCTTTCACATCCACCCGAGCAGGCAGACAGGGCCCCAGTTTAGCCTCTTATCCAAAGGACAGCACCTCCAGCAAGGCCACAGTCCCTCATAGTGCACTGAAGTATCAGCCTTAATTTCTTGTGCTCATGTCCTGGAGTGGGAGTTAAACCTAGAACCTCGCAACTCAGAAACAAGAGTGTTACCAACACCAGGCAGGAACTGACACAGATCTTAACTCATTCTACTCCTGACTATCCCAACATGATGGAGAGATGGTTATGTTGTGATAATGACACTAGGCCAGTAATCCAGAGGACAAGACGAATGCTCTGGGGACATGTGTTCAAATCCCACCAGGCTGGAACATAAATTTAATTAATAAGTCTGGAATATAAACTAGTCTCAGTAATGGTGACCATGAAGCTATCATCAGTTGTCATCAAGGCCTCTCTGATTTTCTAATGCCCCTTTAGGGAAGGAAATATGCCATCTTTACCCGGTGTGGCCTAAATGGGCGGCACGGTGGCACAGTGATTAACACCAGGGACCCAGAAACCCAGGTTCGATTCCAGCTTTGGGTGACTGTGTGGAGTTTGCATGTTCTCCCCATCTCTGCGTGGGTTTCCTCCAGGTGCTCAGGTTTCCTCCCACAGTCCAGATGTGCAGGTTATGTGGATTGGCCATGCTAAAATGCCCCTTAAGTGTCCCACGATAGGGGAATTAACGGGGTAAATACGTGTTGTTCAGTGTGTAAGCCTGGGTAAGAGTCGGTGCGGACTCAATGGGCTGAATGGCCTCCTTCTGCACCATAGGAATTCTATGATTCTGTGACATGTGACTACAAACCCAGAGCAATGTGGGTAACTGTCCCTCTGACATGGTCTCAGTTCAAGGGCAATTAGGGATGGGCAAAAAAAGTGGCCTAGCCAGCCACATCCACATCTGATGAAAGGACAAAGCAAGCAATGCTTTAGAGAACAAATCACACTACCAGATCCCGTAATTCTCAATGTCCAAATACTAAATCTTATCACAGCCCAAGTGCGCTGTCTTACTGCAGAAAGGATTATCAACGGAAAACTGCATCATCCTGGAAAATGTAGTAATGTCCACATATATTCTGCTGATGCAAACAGTGGATTATTCACAGATGACGTTGGGAGTTAATTTCAGACATCTGGTTAGATTAAGGAATGAGGATGGCTTACTCTAAAGATCCACTGCCCGACATAAGCGCCAAAGTGTCGAGATTATATCAGCTTCTCTTAGCTTCTCTGTAATTCCCCAGACAGGATTTACAACACAACCTGAGAGCCATTCCTCACTGCAGACATGACATCTCTGCTTCTCTCAGTCTGACTGCTTGGGAACCTGTGATTTCCGAGCTAAAGGCAAGCTCTTGCCGTAGATTTTCAATCACTCGTTAGTGAATTGCAGACTTCAGACTTATTTCTCTGGCTGTTGCTAACAGCAATCCGTCAGGGATGACTGATGGGCACTCTCCGAGATTAAGGTTGCCAACTCTGATTAGGAGTATTCCTGCAGGATTGGTCAGGTGACATTTGATCACACGACGCTTGCCATTATCGGAGTGCTAAGGAGCCAAGGCTCATCCTGCTCACTCAGCTCGACCGGACATTACTCTTCCTGAAGGATTGTGGCCCTGTTGCCTTAGTGAGCAAACCTTTCAAAGGGAGAAAAAAGGACCTCCCACACTGACGGTGCCTTGACGTTTTACAATCCCTACAGTGCAGAAGGAGGCCATTTGATCCATCAAGTCTGCACCGACCCCAATCCCACCCAGCCTCTATCCCCATAACCTCATGCATTTACCTTAACTAGTTCCCCCTGACACTAAGGAGCAATTTAGCATAGCCAATCCATCTAACCCGCACATCTTTGGACTGTGGGAGGAAACCGGAGCACCCAGAGGAAACCGATGCAGACACGGGGAGAATTTGCAAACTTCACACAGACAGTGACCCAAGCCGGGAATCGAACCCCAGTCCCTGGCGCTGTGAGGCAGCAGTGCTAACCACTGTGCCACCATGCCGTGCGGAAGAAGGAAATTTTCAAATTGACGGGATGGACAAAACAGCCCTCAAGTGAAACCCTGTGACAAACAGTTGATGTTTTATATCTTTAGATATTCCCATATTCCCCTTTAATTAATCCTTAAATACAATAATAAAACAAACCCCCAAGCTCTAGCTTTACACAGATCCAGCCTCTTGACCTCCCCCACCTGTCAAAGATTGGCATCTCCAACTGAGAGGAGAGACGCATGATCCCCATCCTTTCAGTCAGCTCCATCTTTGGCCCACTCACTCAGGCTTTGGCCCACTCACTCAGGCTTTGCCTTCCCACTGACAACAATAAATAAATAAATGGCACTCCGTGATAGCAGGAGCATAATGGGAGACCATTCCTTGGAAAGCACCAGTGCCCAGATAACACATTCCTCAAAACGGCAGTGGTAGATATTTGCCCTCTTCTGTTGCTGGGACGCACTGGGATAGAATTTGGGTTCAATGGCTCAGAATATGCGGGGAAGGAGGAGGAGGAGGGCATAGAACAGACAAAACGCAGCAAACACTTTGAAGGTGGAGTGGGGGAAGGGGAGTGGGATAAACACACGAGGGATGGTGGAATATAAGGTGAGCTGAAGAGAGTTGGGCTTGTCTCAGTACCAACATGAACTAGTTGTGCCAAATGGCCTGTTTTTCTCCTTCTGTACATTTGAGGTTGTAAGTAAAACACCGATACCAAGCTGACAGCAGGTTCAATTCCTGGTCTGTTCAGGAGTCAGCAGGGATAGTCAGCTGGGATAGCAAGTGATAAAAAATGGTGGTAAAAATATTGTTTATTCCAGAAGCCCCTGTGGTCAATATTCTTGGAGAAAAGAGTGTGGGGAAAACCGAGGATCCTGGGAGCTGGGAATTAAAGGGACAGGCCATAAAGTTACCATAGAACCCCTACTGTGCAGAAAGAGGCCATTTGGCCCATAGAGTCTGCACCGACCACAGTCCCACCCAGGCTCTATCCCCGTAACCTCTCATATTTACCCTGTTAACCCCCCTGATGCTAGGTCAATCAATCTAACCTGCACATCTTTGGACTGTGGGAGGAAATCCACGCAGACACTGGGAGAATGTGCAGACTCCACACAGACAGTGACCCAAGCCTGGAATCGAACCCAGGTCCCAGACGCTGTGAGGCAGCAGCGCTAACCACTGTGCCACCGTGCTGCCCTTCTCGTACCTTCCTCTTGACTCAGGAGAAAATTTCACTGGTGCACTTAAGACAGCAGGACAGAAATCAGGCAATGAATTATTCACCAAGGTCAGTATTAATGGCAAGATAAAGCTTTTTCAACATATATTATTCATACCAAAAATGCCTCTTAGTTACAGATTAAGTGCTTCGTGCTTGAATGAAGAACACGCGTTGTATGGTAACAGAGTGCTTTCAATTCCAGTCAGCAAGGGCAGCTTTCCCCCTCCAAACAATTTTCCCTTTTCCACTTCAAGCCACGCCCACTAAAGTAGAATCAAAATGGGACATTATAATCAAGTCTCTCTCTCTGCTCCTCCACTCCGCCGCCCACTTTGGTTACTGTACCAGCTGCTCCTTCGAAGTGCGGCACGGTGGCACAGTGGTTAGCGCTGCTGCCTCAGTGCCAGGGACCTGGGTTCGATTTTCGGCCTTGGATCACTGTCTGTGTGGAGTCTGCACGTTCTCCCCATGTCTGCGTGGGTTTCCTCCGGGTGCTCCGGTTTCCCCCCCACTCTCCAAAGATGTGCAGGTTAGGGTTGATTAGCCATGCTCAATTGCCCATTAGTGTTGGGGGATTAGCAGGGTAAATACATAGAATCATAGAATCCTACAGTGCAGAAAGAGGCCATTCGGCCCATCGAGTCTGCACCAACCACAATCCCACCCAGGCCCTGTCCAAATATCCCTACAATATGTAGGGATCCCTCTAACCTATGCATCCCGGGACACTTAGGGGCAATTTAGAATGGCCAATCAACCTAGCCCTCACATCTTTGGACTGTGGGAGGAAACCAGAGCACCCGGAGGAAACCCACGCAGGCACAGGGAGAATGTGCAAACTCCACACAGACAGCGAACCGAGCCGGGATTCGAACACATGGGGGTAACGGGGATGTGGCCTGGGTGGGATGGTTGTCAGTGCAGGCTCAATGGGCCGAATGGCCTCCATCTGCACTGTAGGGATTCTATGATCCTTCATTAGTTAAAGCTTCAAGCCGTTTCCAGATAGTAAAAGAATGAAGCAGCCAAAGGGGGGGCTTTACCCGTCCCGCCCGCCACGGGAATCATAGTGGGCAGGGGGAGTGGACCATGCAAAGGTTCGGTGACCTCGGGTGGGATTTTCCAGTTTTGGGATGAAGCATGGCTGGAAAATCCAGCCCAAAGAGTGTGAAGTACACCGTGAGAAAGTGCCCGGGGAGTGCAGATGGAGTTAATCCCAGATCAAACACACATCCATCCTGAGAGCGAGCCTTTCACTAGACAAAATGGAGTAACCTCACTTGGAGCTATTTAAGATTCTGAAAGGAGCTGGCCACGCGATGGTGTGATCACACAATCACTGTTCAGTCTCTAACTGAGGGTGTGACTGATAAACTCAAGATCTTTGCTGGTGAAATCATCGACAGAATTGTTAACGCATCGTTAAAAAAGAAATCTCTCAGAATGGAGCCCTGTAACATTCAATAGGTCGTGACAGTGATAATAAAAGGGCCAGTGAAACCAGTATAATGTGCAGAATGAAATCACATTTTCGAAAGCATTTGCACAGAGCCAGACATTGTGAGAAATCTCACACCAGATAGGTTTTGACTTGCTCTGTAATTTTTACTTTCTGCCCCCTTCGAAGCCTGAATTTGTTTGGATAATGTTTCACAGCCGCGTATGAGAACCCGCCCCCCCCCCCACCCCCCCCCCACCCCCACCCCCCCACCCCCCCCCCCCCACCCCCCCCGCCACCCACCTCAATACCGTTACTTTGCCCAAGTGATCATTCCAACAAAGCAAACATTGGCAGCAGCATTCAATGCATTATTCAGCCACAGAGACAAGGGTGGCACGGTGGCACATTGGTTAGCACTGCTGCCTCACAGTGCCAGGGACCCGGGTTCGATTCCAGCTTCGGGTCACTGTCTGTGTGGAGTTTGCCCATTCTCCCCATGTCCGAATGGGTTTCCTCCGGGTGCTCCAGTTTCCTCCCATAGTCCAAAGATGTGCGGGTCAGGTTGACTGGCCAAGCTAAATTGCCCCTTGGTGTCAGGAGGACGAGCAGGATAAATACACGGGGTCAAGGGGATAGGGCCTGGATGGGATTGTGGTCGGTGCACACTCGATGGGCCGATTGGCCTCCTTCTGTACTGTAGGGATTCTATGATTCTATGAAGGACCAGAAAAGTAATTGCCATTGCGGCCATTTTGCAGGCATCTAACTGGTGCCTAAGAGTGAAACATGACAGGCCGCATCCATTCTCCACCAGAACCTCGCTATTCACCATATTGGATTGGGCTCCTCCTTTGGAACTGGAGGCTGATGCTGAGCAGCTAAGGAACCACGAGAGAGCAGGTCACACGGGGGGTGGGGGGTGGGGGGGGGACTTCCCAGCTGCGCTCACCCCAAAACCAGAAAATCCCACCCGATGTCAATGACCCTTTCCATGGTCTGCCCCTCACCTGCTCCGCTTCCCGTGGCGGGCAGAACGGGAATATCAGTCCCCAGGTGTCTTCCTTTCACAAAGGCTGCTTCCAACAATCTGTATCGTCTGCTGTAGTCAATTACAATGAAGGATCAAGGGTTAGCTTTTTTTAAAAAGAAGATTTGCATTTGAAAAGGGCCTGTTTCAGTGCAATATTTTGGAAGTCAAATGACTGTTGTAATGTGGGAAACATGGCAACCAATTTGCACACTGCAGCTGGAATTCTCCAACCTGATTTGATTTGATTTATTATTGTCACTTGTATTGGTATACCGTGAAAAGCATTGTTTCTTACGTGCTATACAGACAAAGCATACCGTTCATAGAGAAGGAAATGAGAGAGTGCAGAATGTAGTGTTAGAGTCATAGCTAGGGTGTAGAGAAAGATCAACTTAATGCGAGGTAGGTCCATTCAAAAGTCTGACGGCAGCAGGGAAGAAGCTGTTCTTGGGTCAGTTGCTACGTGACCTCAGACTTTGGTATCTCTTTCCCAATGGAAGAAGGTGGAAGAGAGCATGGCCGGGGGGGGGTGGCGTGGGGTCTTTAATTATTCTGGCTGCTTTTCTGAGGCAGCGGGAAGTGTAGATGGATTCAATGGATGGGAGGCTGGTTTGCGTGATGGACTGGGTTCATTCACAAGTCTTTGTAGTTCCTTGCGGTCTTGGTCAGAACAGGAGCCACACCAAGCTGTGATACAACCAGAAAGGATGCTTTCTATGGTGCATCTGTAAAAGTTGGTGAGAGTTGTAGCGGACATGCCAAATTTCCTTAGCCTCCTGAGAAAGTAGAGGCATTGGTGGACTTTCTTAACTATAGTGTTGGCATGGGGGGACTAGGACAGGTTGTTGGTGATCTGGACACCTAAGAACCTGAAACTCTCAACCAATTCTACTTTGTCCCCATTGATATAGACAGGGGCATGTTCTCCATTACGCTTCCTGAAGTCGATGACTATCTCCTTCATTTTGTTAACATTGAGGGAGAATCCCTCAATCATTGACATTGAGGGTGAGTCCCCCAGTCCCGCCGCAGTGAATGGAGATTTGGCTGAGCCCCAAATTCTCTGTTCTCGCTGGCAGCGGCACGTGCGAGATCGGAGAATTCTGGCCTGCAGGTTCCCACCAACAGAAATGTGGGCTGGAATTCTCCAATGTCAAACGCCCTGCCACCGCTGCCAGCGAGAACGGAGAATTTGGCGCTCAGCCGAAACTCCATTGACTGCTGCGGGACTGGAGAATCCCAGCCGCGGGCGAGGCCGGAGAATCCCGGTCTATGTCTCTGGCGTGAGGCTTGAACCCAAAACACTCTGGCACAGGGGCAAGTATGCTGCCAACTGAGCCACAGCCACTGTGCGGGCAGAGCAGAGGAAAATACTGGCTGGTAAAAGCAGTTGGCGCGCAGAGTGTGGTGGGCGAGACAGGAGTACAAAGGGTAGAAGAAGGTTTGAATAAACTCAATACGTTATGACTGTTCCCCTGCCTGTCTACTTTCATCCACAAGGGAAAGGGTGCACTGATACAGGTCATGTGCAACCTTTTCCTGCAAAAGTGACTTACTGGCAGTCGTGGGAGGTGTGTGGAAAATGTGCCAACATCGTCAAATAGTTGGCGCGCAACATGTAAGATGTGGGTGTGGGAAAAATTAATATTGGTGAGTGTGGAGTGAGATGTGATTGCAGGAGATGAAGAGATAAGTTTATTTATTTTTTTAAGTTTATTCATTAGCCACAAATAGGCTTACATTAACACTGCAATGAAGTTACTGTGAAAATCCCCTCGTCGCCACTCTCCGGCGCCTGTTCAGGTACACTGAGGGAGAATTTAGCATGGCCAATACACCTAACCAGCCTGTCTTTTGGACTGTGGAAGGAAACCGGAGCACCCAGAGGAAACCCACGCGGACACGGGGAGAACGTGCAAACCCCGCACAGACAGTGACCCAAGCCAGGAATCGAACCCGGGTCCCTGGTGCTGTGAGGCAGCAGTGCTAACCACTGTGCCTCCGTGCTGCCCCCCAATGGGGCGGAAACGGGGGAGGAGAGTATTGTACCGCCAAGAGACTGGGTGTGTGAGCAGAGAATAAAAAAGAGAAATATTCATACCTTGACAACTCTGGTGACATCACTGAACATCTTTCACTATCACAGCCATGGCCTGAGAGGCAAGCCTCTGCCATCAATCTCCCACTCATAGAATCCCTACAGTACAGAAGGAGGCCATTCGGCCCATTGAGTCTATACTGACTCTCTCTGACAGAATATCTTACCCAGGCCCTCTCCCCCATCCTAACCCCATAACCCCACCCATTTACCATGGCTAATCCACCTAACCTATACCCCTTAGGTCACTAAGGGGCAATTTAGTATGGCCAATCCACCTAATCTGTACATCTTTGTGGGACTGTGGGAGGAAACCAGAGCGCCCGGAGGGAACCCACGCAGACACGGGGAGAACATGCAAACTCCACACAGAGAGTCACCCAAGGCTGGAATTGAACCCGGGTCCCTGGTGGCGTGAGGCAGCAGTGCTCACCATTGTGCCACCGTGCCACACCTCTTCTCACTTGCAATAGAAGTGTTGCTTCATGTGGAGAAACCAGAGGTCCCACCTCTTGTTCATTACCTGGACAAGGACCTCCGACACTGCATATGAGAAGGTTTAGCTCAGTTGGCAGAGCAACTGGTTCATGATGCAAAATGACGCCATCAGCGTGTGCTCAATTCCTGTACTTGCCTGACGTGTGGTAATCCTCTGGTTAAATCGCCACCAGCCATCACCTTTAAGGGAACAGGCAGCCTATGGTCATCTGGGACTATGGCGACTTCAGCGTAGAGAACCAGGGTCATATTCCCACCTTGTCCAGCCATTTCCTTCAACGTGGGGTGAGTTTCCCCATTGTCCACCTTTAAGAGGTGCTAGCTATCTTTAAGTAATGCCAAAAAGGCCAGACTTCTCACCTCCCCTATACAAGGGGTGCAGACAATGATCAGAATGACACAGCATGGAGGAGGCCATTTTGCCCATCCTCACTGTGACAGCTCTTTAAAAGAAATATCCAATTAGTTCCTCTCTTCTGCTCTTTCTTCATAGCCCAGACAATTGTGTCCTTCAAATATTATCCAATTCCCTTTTGGGAAGTTGGGAAGGAGCAAAGGTTGTTACAACATTTAGTTTTGAACATTCTCTGGGTGTACTTTTGTTACAATGAAAAAGGTTGGTGATAGACATTACACATCTCGATGTATCTGGATCCACCATGGTTTGGATCCACTTGGATGTTAGCTACCAGCAGCATCATGTCATACGTTGCTCATGAAAAGATGTTCATGGGCAAAACCATTGGAAGTTAGATTTAAAGCAAAATATTTCTTTATGCATTGTAAACCATGTGGAGTCAGTTGTGAATTTTGGACACCTGTGGGACACTGTGCGGAGGGTCAAAAGGAGGCAGCGATTCTGAGGCTCCTGTCTCACTTACATCAAGGCCAAAAGCTGAGGGATGCCAAGTGGCTGTTACATAGAACCCTACAGTGCAGAAGGAGGCCATTCGGCCCGTTGAGTCTGCACCAACTCTCCCAAAAAGCTTCATACCCAGGCTCTCACCTCTGCCCTATCCCCATTACCCCTTGCATTTACCTTGGCTAACCCACCCAACCTACACATCGTTGCATTCTAAGGGGCAATTTAGCAATGGCCAATCCACCTAACCTGCACATCTTTGGACTGTGGGAGGAAACTGGAGCACCCCGGAGGAAACCCATGCAGACACGGGGAGAATGTGCAAACTCCACACAGACAGTGACCCAAAGCCGGAATTGAAACCTTGGTCCTTGGGCGCAGTGAGGCAGCAGTGCTAACCACTGTGTCACCGTGCCGCCTGGCTCCATGTTTTAATACTGGCCAACATCAGGCCAAAGGTGAGGATTCTCCTGGAGTACCAAAGCCCCTCTGGGCCTCAGAAATAAATTTCCAACTTAACCTTTGTAAAGGCTGGATGGTCTTAATCATTCCTCTCACCATCTTTTACCGATGCACCATAGGAAGCATTCTTTCTGGTTGTATCACAGCTTGGGGTATGGCTCCTGTTCTGCCCAAGACCACAAGAAACTACAAAGGGTTGTGAATGAAGCCCAGTCCATCACGCAAACCAGCCGCCCATCCATTGACTCTGCCTACACTTCCCGCTGCCTCGGAAAAGCAGCCAGCATAATTAAGGACCCCACGCACCCCGGGCATAATCTCTTCCACCTTCTTCCGTCAGGAAAAAGGTACAAAAGTCTGAGGTCATGTATCAACCGACTCAAGAACAACTTCTTCCCTGCTGCCATCAGACTTTTGAATCAACCTACCTTGCACTAAGTTGATCTTTTACTACACCCTCGCTATTGAGTGCCAAAGGGTGGGACCTGAGGGGGCGGCACGGTAGCACAGTGGTTAGCACTGCTGCTTCACAGCTCCAGGGACCTGGGTTCGATTCCCGGCTCAGGTCACTGTCTGTGTGGAGTTTGCACATTCTCCTTGTGTCTGCGTGGGTTTCCTCCGGGTGCTCCGGTTTCCTCCCACAGTCCAAAGATGTGCGGGTTAGGTTGATTGGCCATGCTAAAAAATTGCCCCTTAGTGACCTGGGATGCGTAGATTAGAGGGATTAGCGGGTAAAATATGTAGGGATATGGGGGTCGGGCCTGGGTGGGATTGTGGTCGGTGCAGACTCGATGGGCCGAATGGCCTCTTTCTGTACTGTAGGGTTTCTATGACTGTAACATTACATTCTGCACTCTCTCCTTTCCTTCTCTCTGAACGGTATGCTTTGTCTGTGCAGTGCATAAGAAACAATACTTTTCACTGTATACTAATACATGTGACAATAATAAATCAAATCAAATCAAAAATTCAGTGAGTCACTGTCATCAATTTAATGTGGTGGCCAGGCTGAGAATGACTACATTCACACTGCACATCTCTATTCAGGCACAATCACCTTTCCAGGCCTAGTCTGAGCCCAATCTTGTCCTCACCCAAAGTCTGCACACATATTAAAAGGGTAGGTAGCCAGTCAGGAACAGGAATTGAGAGGCTACCGTCCCTCTTTGCCCTGCCTCACATTGTAATGCTGGCCTTACTGCCACTGTAGCTTTGAGTGGCTCATAGCACAGGCTAGGCCTCGCTGGCCCCTGTGGGCCAATGCCACGCCAAGCATTGAGCCACCGAGACACATTCCTCCATTCAGTTGGGAAATTGCAAACCAGCCAATTGAATGGAGAGCACCAGTCGTGTTTTACCTCACTGTGACACTCTATAACCTCTTGATTCTTCGCAGGCAAAACTGCGATGGCCTTCACTGCCACCCTCTAGAAATTCAAAATGCAACGTGGGGGCAATGTCTAGAGAGCTGCATTTGTTTTTAACATGGGCGCGATTTTTCTGCCTCGCTGTGCTGGTCGAGTGATGTAGCGGCCTGGGAAATTTAAGCGGGAGCCAAAAACGGGAATTGCGACTGGAGTCTGGCCGATCGTGAATCTCCCAGGCCGCTATTTATGAGATTATCAGCCTCGCGCCGGGGAACGGCACAACGCTGATTTAAATATTTATAACTTCATTTGCATCTCATTAGCAAGCCTGGGATGCGGTTGTCCGAGCCCACTTATGTTTCGGACCTCGCCGGTGGAAATCCACACCAACGGGGATCACAGATGGTCCCCAATAATCAGGATCTGATGTGATGGCCTAGCTGGTGGGACCGGAGACCATTAAGGCCCCCAGGGACTATGGGGAATGGGGGTGCCTTGGGAAATTACCCCCTTGGGCAATGCCAGCCTGGCACCCTGGCACTGTCCACCAGCACCGGGCAGTGCCAAAGGGTGGGACCTGAGGGGGCAGTGCCTCACGAGGGAAGGGTTAGGGGGGCAGACTGGAGGTAGAACAAAGGGGAACGAAGGGGGGGACTCTGCATCGGGGGCCCGACAATCAGCGGTTGGGGGCCGGCCATTGGGAGGCTGGCGATCAATGGGAGGTCAACCGTCCTAAGCACATGCCCAATGGCCCCGCGAGCAGTCTGATGTGTAAATACCCTGATGGCCTCCATGCTGCACGGAGTGCCATGAATTCATTCACTAAACCCACCCAAAAAACTAATGAGAAAACCTCCCGCTTTCCCGCCTGTTGGGCACTTGGATTTTTTGGGGATAATCGTGTCCATGGCCTTCTGTGCCATTCCATAGGTGGGATTTTCCAGTCCCACTCACCCCGAGACCAGAAATTCCTGCCCGAGGTCAACGGATCTTTCAATGGTCCATCATATTTTCCGTCCCGCCCCCAATGATTCCCTCGGCGAGCGGGACTGGAAAATTTACCCCCAGTTCTTACAGCAAAATGAAGAGCACTGCTGTGGCAGTCAGCTTAAGCAGAATCCATCCACCTGTGTGACACGGCCTCAAGTCTAGCAGAGTGAAGGGTATGGAACTCTCCACCTTGAACAGTTCTGTGGATAAGATGTTGGTTTTATGGTAAGTCTTGGCCCCGTTTCTCAATGATGTTAATTGGTCTGCCAGGGAACTATTACACGAAATGGCATTCCCCGTGGAGAGCTGTGCTCGTAGGGGATGCTGGCTGTCGGAGAGCCACTTACTGAGCCAGGCTTACACCTGAAAAATAATTGTTCATCTGACACTGGCAAAACCTCACCTCAGGGTGGCTCGATGCCTTCAGGAACAGAAACCGGAGGAACAGGGGGACAAAAGCCTTACATCACAAGAAAGGTAAAGTCGCGATAGTCCCAGATGACAATAGATGCTCTCCCTCTGAGGAGGAGGGCTGATTGGTCGCGATTTAACCTGAGGGTCACCACACCTCAGATAAGGGGCAAGGTCTAGAAGGCTGGGCCTTTGTGGATAACCTCAGCCAGTACGGGAATTGAACCCACGCTGTTGGCATCGCTCTGCATCACAAACCAGCCAAGTCTCTGGTTTCAATTCTTGATACAACCGCCCCGTCAGCGGGCAAGCACAGCTGGGTGTAGAGAAGACAGCCAAAAGCAATGTTCTGAGAATGCAACGCTCAAATCTTTGCTTCTCAAGTGCTACGCGATCCATCCCATAATACAAGTGGGTGATTTTTATAGAACCCTCAATTATGGGGCTTGCGAAACCATGGCTTGTTGATGTGTGCTGAATTAAGGTCAGATCTAGTTATCTATAGAAAACGGGGATTTCAGTGTCACATCTTACTGACCAAGAATCTTTCCAGCTCTGCCTTAAAGACTCTGCTCCCTCAGCTTTTCAGGGAGAATGTTCCAAAGACTCACAACCCTCTGAGAGAATATTATTTTGACTCATCTCTATTTTAAATGGATGACCCCTTAATTTAAACAGTGACCCCTAAGTTCTAGATTCTCCGACAAGAGGGTCTTTTTGATTTATTATTGTCACATGTATTGGGATACAGTGAAAAATATTGTTTCTTGTGCGCTAAACAGACAAAGCATACCGTCCATAGAGTACACAAGGGAGAAGGAAAGGAGAGAGTGCAGAATGCAGTGTTACAGTCCTAGCTCGGGTGTAGAGAAAGATCAACTTAGTGTGAGGTAAGTCGATTCAAAATAGCAGCAAGGAAGAAGCTGTTTTTGAGTCGGTTGGTATGTGACCCCAGACTTTTGTTTCCTTTTCCCAACGGAAGAAGGTGGAAGAGGTTATGTCTGGGGTGCGTGGGATCCTTGATTATGCTGGCTCCTTTTCTGGGGCAGTGGGAAGCATAGACAGAGTCAATGGTTGGGAGGCTGGTTTGCGTAATGGACTGGGCTATGTTCACAACTCCTCTCCACGTCTACCCTGACAAGACCCCTCAGGATCTTAAGTGCTTCAGAACAATTTCCCTCACCTCCATTTTGTTTTCTTTTGCTAATTATATGTAATTATATTCATAAGAGCTAGATTGATCTATCTTAGCACAAAAAGAGCACAAGTCAAACAGTTTAATTTTCAACAATACTTCCATTGGTATGTCAGTTATGGGAATAGTTTTCTCTCTAAATTGGCAGTGACAGCAGGTGCAAGTTTTAAGTGTTAAGCTTCTCCCTGCTCATCATAATAACAACACTCCGGAGTGTAACAGAGACACCTTTGCACAAAAGAAATCCAATTTTAACTTGCCCAGGCCACCTGACACTCGACAACAAACTGAGCAGCGATATGTTCACCAATGGCAAGAAGACTAGTATGAATAACAAATTGTTGATATTGTTTAATATTTTTGCCCCTCCCAATGTTCCCTCATCCCAGCGGCACGGCGGCACAGTGGTTAGCACTGCTGCCTCACAGCGCCAGGGACACACAGTGGTTAGCACTGCTGCCTCACAGCGCCAGGGACACACAGTGGTTAGCACTGCTGCCTCACAGCACCAGGGACACAGATTTGATTCCCGGCTTGGGTCACTGTCTGTGTGGAGTTTGCACGTTCTTCCCGTGTCTGCGTGGGTTTCCTCCGGGTGCTCCGGTTTCCTCCCACATTCTGAAAGACGTGCTGGTTAGGGTGCATTGACCTGAACAGGCGCTACACTGTGGCGACGAGGGGAATTTCATAGTAACTTCATTGCAGTGTTAATGTAAGCCTTACTTGTGACTAATAAATAAACTTTACTTTAAAGCTGAGAAAAAGACTGACATTTAACAGCAGCATCCTTGGCCTCAGGATGTGTCCAAGTGCCTCACAGCCAATGAAGAACATTTTTAAAGTGTGGTCACCGTTGCAATCTCGGAAACATGGCAGAGTAAGATCCCACAAACAGCAATGACCGTATGGCCTGTTTTCTTTTATCAGTGATGCTGGTTAAGGGATAACATTCTCGGGGGCTGTTAGAGACAGAGTACAGATGCTGGCCTTGCAAGCGACGCCCACATCCCATGAAGGAATATTTTTAAAAATTGGCCAATACAGCGGGATAACTCACCTCCAAACTGCTGTGGTGGGAACTTTAGCATCCAGCTCATTAAACACCTCACCAAACAGATGAGGAGCTAAGTGTTCCGGCCCTGCCCACCGCAGGATTTGACGTGGGCGGGATGGATAATTTGATGGACCAATGAAACGTCCGTTGACCTCGGGCAGGAATTTCTGGTCCTGGGATGGACGGAACTGGATAATCCCGCCCGAGATGTGGTTCGATTGAAGTCAGTGACCCCCTGAATTTTTTTTATTACATACTTTATTCACATATAATCTGAAAAATATTACAGGGACATTTCCGATCGGTTTTTTTTTGTACTTTTCCAATTCAATCAAATCAAATCCAATTCAGAGTCTCAACAAGTTGAGACATTTCCGATCCAGGCTGACAAGACAGGGCAAGCGACCAAATTACCCCGTCCTGGACCTGATCTACATGAGCCAAGCTGATTGGAGGAGCAAAGCAATACCTCCTCCAAGACTTGAGCTCATTTGCATCCTAGCCAAAAGGCTGAGACACCGCTTTTAAAAATTGCTTCATATGAAACATATGAAGCTTCAATGTAACCTAATGACCTCAACCAAGTGCAGCATCCAATCCATACTACACTTGATCTTAGCCAAAGGATCGTTACAACAGTAAAAAGCGATCATCCATTTTTCCTGAGCTCAAAATTCACACTGTGTTCAGTCTAAGAACATTACATATGTTTCAATACAATTCAGAGGGATATGGGGGTCACGGTGAATGTTATTTAATTAATTGGTTAAATTAAAGGCATTTTTGTGTTTTAATATCCAAACCTCAGCAAAGAAAGTCAAAGAAACATAGGAAATTGGAGCAGGAGGAGGCCATTCAGCCCTTCGACCTGTTCCACAGCCATTCATTATGATCATGGCTGATTGTCCAACTCAATAGCCTGATCCCGCCTTGCCATATCCTTTGATCCCCTTCGCCCCAATTTAAATGCTGCTGGCATCACCAAGCAGACTGGGTATAAGCCGCCATCTTGTGTCGGACATGTTTCTCTCACATTTTTTTCACACGGGGGCCTTCACTCGCAGACAGTGGGCAACTCCTATTAGTCACAAATCAACAAACAGCAAATTCACATGCCACACTTATCTTTAAAACAAAACTACAAGCTAACGTAGATGAATAAGTCCAAAGCAAAAATGTTATCATTTAAATTTATTTTCACACCTTGATTCACCCTCAGTATGAGGTACTAAAGCCACAGTAATAACTCAGAAAGTAAAAGTCCAGCATACTCATTCCAGGATTTCTACAGTGCAGTGTGACTTCACATCAAAGGTAGCTAATACTTTCTGACTGAAGATTTACGGAAATCTGTGCAGATATGTTTACAAAGTAGATTTATTGGAATTATTTTGCCACAAAGCTGCACACAAAGCCATGACAGTTATTGTGGTATCACCCACACAGTGCTTTCATGGGACTCACCATCTTCGTAGGCAGTCCCTCGAGGTCGAGGGTGATTCACTTCCACACTGACACTGAGTTCTCAATCGACTGAGGAGACCAGTGTGTGACCCACAGTCTCTGTCACAGGTGGGGCAGGCAGTGGGTTGGAGGAGTAGGTGGGTGGAGTGCCCAGGTGCGTTGGGGGGGGGGGGGGGTCGGGTGTGTGGGGTGCCTGGTTGGGTGGGGTGCCCCGTGTGGGGGCAGGACTGTGTGGCAGGGGCAGTGCTGTGTGTTGGGGAGAGTGCTATGTACTGGGGGCAGTGCTGTGTGTCGGGGGCGATGCTGTATGGCAGGGGAAGGTTGGTAGAGAGCCTTTATCTTAGGGATGGTTGCTGTAAGGCTCATGCTTTTCAATGCCATTCAGTGAAGGTGTTACGATGGCTAGGAGTGCAGCTTCAGAGTGTTTGCAGACACAAGCATCATCTACGCATTGTAGTTCAAAAACAGAGGAAGGAATCGCCTTGGATCTGGCCTACAGAGGCTGAACAGATTCCCATTTGTTCTGTAGAATGATAGAATAATACAGTGCAGGAAAGGCCCATCGGCCCATCAAGTCTGCATCGACACATGTGAAACACCTGACCTCCCAAATGTTCCCATTTATCAGCCCTTGGCCCATAGCCCTGAATGTTATGGCGTACCAAGTACTCATCCAGGTACTTTTTAAAGAATATGAGGCAACCCGCCCCACTACCCTCCCAGACCCTCACCACCCTCTGGGTAAAAAGACATTTCCTTTACGGCAATCATAGCAGGCGAGGGGCGGGCCATGGAAAGGTCTGTTGACCTCGGTGGGATTTTCCAGTTTCGGGGTGAGCATGGCTGGAAAATCCCACCCTCTGTCTTCACCACGAATGTCTTCACTGCTATCTTGCAGCAAGCTACCCATCAAGCACTAAAACATGGCGGAGAAGCACAATTGGTGCGAATACATGACCTTGTTTCCCTTCTCTGGATGGAGGAGAATGCACAGTAAGAAGTCTCACAACACCAGGTTAAAGTCCAACAGGTTTATTTGGTAGCAAATACCATAAGCTTTCGGAGCGCTGTCCCTTCGTCAGATGGAGTGAAAATCTGTTCTCCAACAGTGCACAGAGACACAGAAATCAAGTTACAGAATACTAATTAGAATGCAAATCTCTACAGCCAGCCAGGTCTTAAAGGTACAGATAATGTGGGTGGAGGGAACATTAAACACAGGTTAAAGAGATGTGTATTGTCTCCAGACAGAACAGCTAGTAAGATTCTGCAAGATCAGGGGGAAAGCTGTGGGGGTTACTGATAATGTGACATAAATCCAACATCCCGGTTTAGGCCGTCCTCACGTGTGCGGAACTTGGCTATCAGTTTCTGCTCAGCGACTCTGCGCTGTCGTGTGTCGTGAAGGCCGCCTTGGAGAACGCTTACCTGAAGATCCAAGGCTGAATGCCCGTGACTGCTGAAGTGCTCCCCCACAGGAAGAGAACAGTCTTGCCTGGTGATTGTCGAGCGGTGTTCATTCATCCGTTGTCGTAGCGTCTGCATGGTTTCCCCAATGTACCATGCCTCGGGACATCCTGGAGAATGGCCAGGAGATCTCAGAGATAACGTCATTGTGACCAACCTCAAGAAAGGTGACAAGCCTGAATTCAGTAAGGAGCTTACCTGCTGTCAATTGCAAGGAAGTTCATTGCAAGAGTCCTCCTTAATCATCTGGCTGAAGAGCTCCTTCCAGAGTCGCAATATAGATTCCACCCACTGAGGGATACTACGGACATGATTTTCACTGCGTGGCAACTACAGGAGAAACACAGGGAACAGCACCTCCATGGGCCTTCTTTGACCTCACAAAGGCCTTCACACTATCGAACATGAGGGGTTATGGAGGGTCCTCCTCCGTATTGGCTGCTCTCAAGTGTTTGTCACCAGGCGATGCAATGTGAAATGGGCTATTTACTGCCTTAATTACCTTGTTTTGTGTGGTGGAAGAAAAGGTTTAGTTTATTTATCAGTGTCACAAGTAGGCTTGCATGAACACCGCAATGAAGCTACTGTGAAAATCCCCTAGTTGCCTGTTCGGATACACTGAGAGAGAATTTAGCACGGCCAATGCATCTAACCAGCACGTCTTTCAGACTGGGGCAGGAAACCGGTGCACCCGGAGGAAACCCACGCAGACACGGGAAGAACATGCAGATTCCACACAGCCAGTGACACAAGACAGGAATCGAACCTGTGAGGCAGCAATGTTAATCACTGTGCCACCGTACCGTCCCCAATGTTCCGTTTTTGCATTGGGTACAGGAAATTGTGGTGAGTTGTGAGAAACCAGGCAAATGGCAGCCAAGGATGTTGCAGTATTAGGCAAAATACTGCAGTTATCAAATACCATCAATGTCAATGGGTGACACGGTGGCACAGTGGTTAGCACTGCTGCTTCACAGCCCCAGGGGCCCCAGTTCAATTCCAGCCTCGGGTGACTCTCTGTGTGGAGTTTGCACATTCTCCTCGTGTCTGTGTGGGTTTCCTCCGGGTGCTCCAGTTTCCTCCCACAGTCCAGAGATGTGCGGGTTCGGTTGATTGGCCATGCTAAATTGCCCCTTAGTGTCAGGGGGATTAGCAGGGATAATACGTGGGGCTAGGTGAGATTGTGGTCGATGCAGACAGAATGGGCCAAATGACCTTCTTCTGCACTGTAGGGATTCTATGATTCTATACTTTCCCCACAAGACGTACAATGCGAGACCCCCCAGTTTTGTTTGGGACAACTCAATCAGTGAATTCCCATTGAGAAGCATCTAGTTCTCTTTACAGCAATGTCAACATGTACATAAAGTAAGTCACATTGGCATCAGAGTAAGGAGCAGCAAGGGTTTAATTACTGCTCTGTTAGCCTATCTCAGTGGGTGGCTCTGGGGAAAGGGCAACTTTCCTCTGCAGTAGTTGCAAATCAGCCGCTGCCTCTGTTTTGGGAATGTGTGGATGGGGAGCAAGGCCGGAATCGGACTTGGCTACCCATGACAAATAGTCTGCAGATGCCCACACAGCTCATCGCAGGAAATGGTCCCTGGGGCAAAGGTAGCCGGGATCCACCCAGCTGGAGTCAGTGTGGTCAGGACAAAAGCAGGAGCAAATTGGAAAACACCAAAAGAAAAACAAACACGCTGACTCCCGGGAAGGGGAAGGAGCTTCTCACATTAGTGTCAACGCTGACTGATCACAGCTGCCTATAATTTCCCTCAGCCTCTGACAAACCATCTCAGGAATGGGAGCTTTCATGGGACTTCACTCTGGCCGATGGGCCTCGTTCAGTTATTTTGAACTATTTTGGAGATAGATTAATTCGCACAACCTGAGATTTTCCATCCCTGAGTGTTAAGAAGGTGAGGAAATCATTCTTCAAGGCTCTCGCCATTCAGTAACTGGAAATTTGGAAGTGGCACATTGGGTGGATTGGCCATGATTAATTGCCCATTAGTGTAAGGGGGAATTAGCAGGGTAAATTACAGGAAGGATGTGGAGGCTTTGGAGAGGGTGCAGAGGAGGTTTACCAGGATGTTGCCTGGTATGGAGGGGAGATCCTATGAGGAGAGGCTGAGGGATTTGGGATTGTTTTCGCTGGAAAGGCGGCGGCTAAGAGGGGATCTTATTGAAACATATAAGATGATTAGAGGTTTAGATAGGGTGGATAGTGATAGCCTTTTTCCTCTGATGGAGAAATCCAGCACGAGGGGGCATGGCTTTAAATTGAGGGGGGGTAGTTATAGAACCGATGTCAGGGGTAGGTTCTTTACCCAGAGGGTGGTGAGGGATTGGAATGCCCTGCCAGCATCAGTAGTAAATGCGCCTAGTTTGGGGGCGTTTAAGAGATCCGTAGATAGGTTCATGGACGAAAAGAAATTGGTTTAGGTTGGAGGGTCACAGTTTTTTTTTTAACTGGTCGGTGCAACATCGTGGGCCGAAGGGCCTGTTCTGCGCTGTAATGTTCTATGTTCTATGTTCTATGTTCTAAATATATAGGGTTGCAGGGATAGGGCCTGGGTGGGATTGTTGTCAGTGTAGGCTCGATGGGTCGAATGGCCTCCTGCTGCACTGTAGGGATTCTATGAAGGGAGGCAGGTAGATATCAGTTAACGACAGACCTACCGGTTGAGGAGAAGTTACAGAAATCGCTAATCAGAGACTGTCGGGGTCAACTTCAACTAGCGCAGACATCTCAGGCACCGTGGCACAGTGGTTAGCACTGTTGCCTCACAGCACCAGGGATGCAGGTTCAATTCCCACTTGGGTCACTGTCTGTGTGGAGTCTGCACATTCTCCCCGTGTCTGCGTGGGTTTCCTCCGGGTGCTCTGGTTTCCTCCCACAGTCTGAAAGATGTGCTGGTTAGGTGCATTGGCCATGCTAAATTCTCCCTCAGTGTACCCGAACAGGCGCCGGAGTGAGGCGACTAGAGGATTTTCACAGTAACTTCATTGCAGTGTTAATGTAAGCCTTACTTGTGACAATAAAAAATCAACTTGTAAAGCAAAAACAGGCCATTTAGATTTCTTTCTCCCTTCCTTATTCCCTGCTCCTCATCATATAGCTGGTGGAAAGGGCTGTCACCTCACGATATTTGTTTTATTTCTCTTATGGGGGTGTGGGCATATGCCCATTCCAAACTAAGGGGCAATTTAGCATGCCCAATCCACCTAACCCGCAGATCTTTGGACTGTGGGAGGAAACTGGAGGAAACTCACACTGACACGGGGAGAATGTGCAAACTCCACACAGACAGTGACCCAAAGCCAGGAATCGAACCCAGGTCCCTGGCGCTGTGAGGCAGCAGTGCTAACCACTGTGCCACTGTGCCACCCATATAGAGGTGCTTGGTTCATGATTACTTGTTGTATAAACGCACACGGCTCGACAAGCACTCAGAGAAAGGTGCTCCTGTCTCCCCTCCATCCGAGAACATTTCTAAAGGATTAACAAATACTCAGACGTTTCCCTTTAAGAAATCTTTAGTACTCACACAGCTCATTTATTTATACCTTCATTGATGGTAAAGGTGCAACAGGCCCACACCCGCACAAGAAAGAATGTTTCCACTCTGGGGATCAGTGGGGTGCTTTTAATCTGAGCCCCTGCCTCATGCAAATGTTTAATAAACAAACTGAAAAAGGATAGTCTTGTCACGTTGTCCAGGGATTTAATGTTTCTCAGGTTGCTGGAGGTCATGGCCAGTTGGGATTAATGGACTTTCCATTATGCTAATGTCTTTCAAGTGTGCAAGCAGATGCTGGGGTCCAGTCCCTCCCACCAGATCACACAGAGCATGTTGAAGTCCAGTGCCCGACCTGTGCCTCAGAGGGAATAAATTCAAAATGAACCTATGGACAGGATATTCAGTGAATGAGTGGCCAATCTCCGGAAAGGGTTCCCTTAAGAAATAGCGAAAGCAATTAGTATTGATTCATTCCAATGCAAATTAGATGGAAATCATAGAAATCATAGAAACCCTACAGTACAGAAAGAGGCCATTTGGCCCATCGAGTCTGCACCGACCACAATCCCACCCAGGCCCTACCCCCACATCCCTACATATTTACCCACTAATCCCTCTAACCTACGCATCTCAGGACACTAAGGGGCAATTTTAGCATGGCCAATTAACCTAACCGGCACATCTTTGGATGTCTTTCATAAAATATCCAGTTTGGGATTCGGGAATTTGACAAGTGATGCGTTATGGGTAACCTCTGACAAAGGAAAATGGAGACTTTGGACTCTTGGGCTGGAATTTTACCGCCTCGCCCACCCAAGGCTCGTAAAACCCCACCCAAGGCTAACGGAGAATGACATTCTGTGAGCCTCGCCCGCTCCGAGGCAGGCATGCCGGTAAAATTCCAGCCTTGGTTTCCAAAGCTTTTCATTGCTGGGATATTTCTGGCATCATTGTTGTAGACTAAATGATAGTGGTAGATTGCTATGAAAAGTCATTTTTTCCATTATCATTAGATTATAACATTTACCAGGATGGGAGAAGGAGGACCTAATGTACCTCGGTCTTTTTCTGTATAGTGACTCCACTATTGTTATAAACTTCCATTACCATTGATAGGTAAGTATACAATTCTCAAACGTACCATCCCTCTGGGCATGTTGTATCTGGTTAGGTGCATTGGCCATGCTAAATTCTCCCTCAGTGTACCCGAACAAGTGCCGGAGTTTGGCAACTAGGGGATTTTCACAGTAACTTCATTGCAGTGTTAATGTAAACCTACTTGTGGCCCTAATAAATAAACTTTTAAAAAACGCTTTAACTTCATCTAAACCTGACTGCTACGGGAAGGTGTAATTGGACGCCAGGGCAGAGATTTCCACTGGCTTCACTGAGCGTAGAGGGTGGGAGAATCTCAAAAGGCATCAGGAAAATTTACTGCCCCATTTTCCCATTCCCAATCTGCCCGTCATCATCCTATTGGGAGATAGAGTCCTCCCTCTTTTAGGAAGCAAGGCCCTTTTAACACACAGAGCAGAAGTGGAAAGGCTCTCCATCAAGATTCAGCCTTTACTGAATAGCTCGATAAGTGCCAAAGTATGAAGGAAAGAAAGATATGCATTGATATAGCATCTTCACAGCCTCAGGGCGTCTCAGGGTACCTTATGGTTAATGAAGTATTTTTGAAGTGGAATCACTTACGTGGGCACCAAGCCCCCACAAACAGCAATGTGGTGATGAGCCGTTCATCTGTCTTAAGGATGTTGGTTGAGATATAAATATTGGCTAGGACACCGGGGAGAACTCCGATTTCTCCTTTGTACAGTTGCTGTGGGAATTATTTGTCCATCTGAGAGGGTGGCTTAGTCTAACGTCTCATCCAAAAGCTGCTGCATAACACTTTCTCAATATTGTAGTGTCAGCCTGGATTCTGTATTCAATAATGTACCATAGAATCATAGAACATTACAGCACAGAAACAGGCCTTTTGGCCCTTCTTGGCTGTGCCGAACCATTTTTCTGCCTAGTCCCACTGACCTGCACCTGGACCATATCCCTCCACACCCCTCTCATCCATGTACCTGTCCAAGTTTTTCTTAAATGTTAAAAGTGAGCCCGCATTCACCACTTCATCTGGCTGCTTATTCCACACTCCCGCCACTCTCTGTGTGAAGAAGCCCCCCCTAATATTCCCTTTAAACTTTTCTCCTTTCACCCTTAACCCATGCCCTCTGGTCTTTTTCTCCCCTAGCCTCAGCGGAAAAAGCCTGCTTGCATTCATTCTATCTATACCCATCATAATTTTATACACCTCTATCAAATCTCCCCTCATTCTTCTAAGTTCCGGGGAATAAAGTCCTAACCTATTCAACCTTTCTCTGTAACTCAGTTTCTCAAGTCCCAGCAACATCCTTGTAAACCTTCTCTGCACTCTTTCAACCTTATTAATATCCTTCCTGTAATTAGGTGACCAAAACTGCACACAATACTCTAAATTCGGCCTCACCAATGTCTTATACAACCTCACCATAACATTCCAACTCTTATACTCAATACTTTGATTTATAAAGGCCAATGTACCAAAAGCATTCTTTACGACCTACCTGTGACGCCATTTTTAGGGAATTATGTATCTGTATTCCCAGATCCCTCTGTTCTACTGCACTCTTCAGTGTCCTACCATTTACCTTGTATGTTCTACCTTGGTTTGTCCTTCCAAAGTGCAATACCTCACACTTGTTTGCATTAAACTCCACCTGCCATTTTTCAGCCCATTTTCCTAACTGGTCCAAATCCCTCTGCAAGCTTTGAAAACCTTCCTCACTGTCCACTACACCTCCAATCTTTGTATCATCAGCAAATTTGCTGATCCAATTTACCACATTATCATCCAGATCATTGATATAGATGACAAACAACAATGGACCCAGTACTGATCCCTGTGGCACACCACTAGTCACAGGCCTCCACTCAGAGAAGCAATCCTCCACTACCACTCTCTGGCTTCTTCCATTGAAAGAAGTTTAACAACACCAGGTTAAAGTCCAACAGGTTTATTTGGTAGCAAAAGCCACACAAGCTTTCGGAGCTGCAAGCCCCTTCTTCAGGTGAGTGGGAATTCTGTTCACAAACAGGGCATATAAAGACACAGACTCAATTTACATGAATAATGGTTGGAATGCGAATACTTACAACTAATCAAGTCTTTAAGAAACAAAATAATGTGAGTGGAGAGAGCATCAAGACAGGCTAAAAAGATGTGTATTATCTCCAGACAAGACAGCCAGTGAAACTCTGTGGGGGTTACAGATAGTGTGACATGAACCCAATATCCCGGTTGAGGCCGTCCTCGTGTGTGCGGAACTTGGCTATCAGTTTCTGCTCAGCGACTCTGCGCTGTCGTGTGTCGCGAAGGCCGCCTTGGAGAACGCCTACCCGAATATCAGAGGCCGAATGCCCGTGACCGCTGAAGTGCTCCCCAACAGGAAGAGAACAGTCTTGCCTGGTGATTGTCGAGCGGTGTTCATTCATCCGTTGTCGCAGCGTTCTTCCATTGAGCCAATGTCTAATCCAATTTACTACCTCTCTATGTATACCTAGCGACTGAACCTTCCTAACTAACCTCCCATGTGGGACCTTATCAAAGGCCTTACTGAAGTCCATGTAAACAACATCCACTGCCTTCCCTTCATCCACTTTCCTTGTATCCTCCTCGAAAAACTCTAATAGATTGGTTAAACATGACCTACCATGCACAAAGCCATGTTGATTCTCTCTAATAAGTCCCTGTCTATCCAAATATTTGTAGATCCTATCTCTTAGTACTCCTTCCAATAATTTACCTACTACTGACGTCAAACTTACCGGCCTATAATTGCCCGCATTACTTTTTGATCTTCAAGAGGACCAATTTTATCCCTTACTATCCTTTTGCTCTTAATATACCTGTAGAAGCTCTTAGGATTATCCTTCACCTTGTCTGCCAAAGCAACCTCATGTCTTCTTTTAGCCCTCCTGATTTCTTTCTTAAGTAGTTTCTTTTTAAACAACGGAACAACATGAGCTATCCTCCAATCATCTGGCACCTCACCCGTGGATACCGACATTTTAAATATATCTGCCAGGGCCCCTGCAATTTCAACACTAGTCTCCTTCAAGGTCCGAGGGAATACCCTGTCCGGTCCTGGGGATTTATCTACTCTGATTTGCCTCAAGACAGCAAGCACCTCCTCCCCTTTAATCTGTATAGGTTCCATGACCTCCCTACTTGTTTGCCTTATTTCCATAGATTCCATGCCAGTTTCCTTGGTAAATACGGATGCAAAAAATCCATTTAATATCTCCCCCATTTCTTTTGGTTCCATACATAGCCGACCACTCTGATCTTCAAGAGGACCAATTTTATCCCTTACTATCCTTTTGCTCTTAATATACCTGTAGAAGCTCTTAGGATTATCCTTCACCTTGTCTGCCAAAGCAACCTCATGTCTTCTTTTAGCCCTCCTGATTTCTTTCTTAAGTAGTTTCTTGCACTTTTTATACTCCTCAAGCATCTTATTTGCTCCCTGTTCCCTATACATGTCATACATCTCTCTCTTCTTCTTTATCAGAGTTCCAATATCCCTCGAGAACCAAGGTTCCTTGTTCTTATTCACTTCCTTTTAATCCTGACAGGAACATACAAACTCTGCACAATCAAAATTTCTCCTTTGAAGGCCTCCCACTTACCAATCATATCCTTGCCAGAGAACAGCCTGTCCCAATCCACGCTTTTTAGATCCTTTCTCATTTCTTCAAATTTGGCCTTTTTCCAGTTTAGAACCTCAACCCGAGGACCAGATCTATCTTTATCCATGATCAAGTTGAAACTAATGGCGTTATGATCACTGGAACCAAAGTGTTCCCCTACACACACTTCCGTCACTTGTCCTAACTCGTTTCCTAATAGGAGATCTAATATTGCATCCTCTTTAGTTGGTACCTCTATATATCGATTTAGAAAATTTTCCTGAACACATTTTACAAACTCTAACCCGTCTAGACCTTTAACAGTATGGGAGTCCCAATCTATATGTGGAAAATTAAAATCCCCTACTATCACAACTTTGTGTTTCCTGCAGTTGTCTGCTATCTCTCTGCAGATTTGCTCCCCCAATTCTCGCTGACTATTGGGTGGTCTATAATACAACCCCATTAATGTGGTCATACCTTTCCTGTTTCTCAGCTCCACCCACATAGCCTCGGTAGACAAGCCCTCTAATCTGTCCTGCCTGAGCACTGCTGTAACATTTTCCCTGACTAGCAATGCCACCCCCCCACCCTTCATCCCTCTGCCTCTATCATGTCTGAAACATCGGAACCCTGGAACATTGAGCTGCCAGTCCTGCACCTCCTGTAGCCAGGTTTCACTAATGGCTATAATGTCATAATTCCACGTGTCAATCCACGCCCTCAGCTCATCTGCCCTCCCCACAATACTCCTGGCATTGAAATAGACACACCTCAGAAGATTATTACCACCACACACAACCCTTCTATTTGTGATTTTGCATGAACTATTAACATCATTTATTTTCACCCCCACTCCACTATCTGCTCTGGCACTCTGGTTCCCATCCCCCTGCAAATCTAGTTTAAACCCACCCCAATAACACTAGCAAACCTCCCTGCAAGTATATTGGTCCCCTTGTAGTTCAGGTGTAACCCGTCTCTCTTGTACCGGTCCCACCTGCCCCAGAAGAGGTCCAATGATCTAGAAATCTGAAACCCTGCCCCCTACACCAGTTCCTCAGCCACGTGTTCATAGAACAAAGAACAAAGAACAAAGAACAGTACCAGCATAGGAAACAGGCCCTTTTGCCCTCCAAGCCTGTGCCGCTCCTTGGTCCAACTAGACCAATCGTTTGTATCCCTCCATTCCCAGACTGCTCATGTGACTATCCAGGTAAGTCTTAAACGATGTCAGCGTGCCTGCCTCCACCACCCTACTTGACAGCGCATTCCAGGCCCCCACCACCCTCTGTGTAAAAAACATCCCTCTAATATCTGAGTTATACTTCGCCCCTCTCACCTTGAGCCCGTGACCCCTCGTGAACGTCACTTCTGATCTGGGAAAAAGCTTCCCACCGTTCACCCTATCTATCCCCTTCATAATCTTGTACACCTCTATTAGATCTCCCCTCATCCGCCCAAGCATCCTATCTTACCCTTACTGGCACGTGGCACAGGTAGCAATCCTGAGATTACTACCCTCGGGGTCCTGCTTTTTAACTTCCTACCAAGCTCTCTATACTCAGACTTCAGGATCTCCTCACTCTTCCTTCCTACGTCATTGGTACCGATGTGTACCACGACATCTGGCTGATCACCCTCCCACTTCAGAATGCTGTGCACGCGATCAGAGACATCCCTGACCCTGGCACCCGGGAGGCAACAAACCATCCGGGAGTCTCTGTCCCGATCACAGAACCTCCTGTCTGTACCTCTGACTATCGAGTCCCCTATCACTGCCGCTCTCCTCTTCTTCCACCCTCCCTTCTGCGCTGCAGAACCAGACTAAGTGCCAGAGATCCAGTTGCCGCAGCTTGCCCCAAGTAAGGCATCCCCCACAACAGTATCCAAATCGGTCTACCTGTTGTGGAGGGGAATGGCCACAGGGAAACCCTGCTCTGCCTGCCCTTTCCTTTTCCCTCGCTTGACGGTAACCCAATTACCTGTACTCTGTGCCTTTGGCGTAACTGCCTCCCTGAAGCTACTATCTATAAACTCCTCATTCTCCCGAATGATCCGGAGGTCATCCAGCTCCTGCTCCAGTTCCCTAACGTGGTTTGTTAGGAGCTGCAGCTGGATGCACCCCCTGCAGGTGTCGTTGTCAGGGACACCGGAGGTCTCCCTGATTTCCCACATCCTGCAAGAGAAGCATTCCAACATTCTGCCTGGCATTCTTTCTACTCTGAAGAAACAAAAACAACTTACCGGAACCTACCCTCGCGTCTGCCTGTTCACGCCGAAGCCTGTTTGAGCCAAAGGCGTCCCACTCTGCTCCCTCTCACTCCGCCGCCTGCTGGATAGAGTGGCCTGCTTTTTAAACCTGCCTCCCTTGCTCCGACTCAAAAAATTGGGGCCTACTTCCGGTTTTACACTCCCGGCTGCCTTAGGGAAAAAAAAACTCAGAAAAAAAAGAGTAAGTTAAAAATACCTCTTACCTACTAGCTCTCCTCACTTGAACCACCACTCTCCTCTGGAACAATATATACAAGGAAAAATGTTAGTCCGATTCCTGGTAATCTGTTCACTGATCTTCATCAGGGCTATTAGGAACATCGGAACATAGGAATTAGGAGCAGAAGTAGGCAATTCAGCCCTTCGAGCCTGCTCCGCCATTCAATCAGATCTCCCTGGTCTCAAGTCTATCTCTACCCGTATCCCTTTAATCTGTTTGTTTTTCAGAAATATATCTATCTCCTTCGCGCTATGGGGCAGTGAGTTCCACAAATTCACCACCCTCTGCGAGAAGTAGTTCCCCCTCATCTCAGTTTTAAATCTACCGCCTCCCAACCTATCCCTGTGACCTCTTGTTCTAGATTGCCCCACCAGGGGAAACAGTTGGTCTACGTATTCTAATTGGCCTCAGTATCCTGGTCTGGGAAAGGGGGGAAATCAGTTCCTCTTCCTTATCCGGTGACTCTGGCTGGGGAGCGTACACATATGAATGCCGGCCATGGAGAGGATCGTACATAGCTGTCACATTGTCCACAACCCGCTGGCGCTGGACTCCCACAGGAAGACTATCAGGCACCGGAAGGCATCGTTGGTTTCACACCGAATGATGAAGCAGAACCTTTGGGAAAAGAGGAAAGAAAACCAGAGAAAAAAATCCATCAACAGAACTTTACACGGATATGTGTCCCAGGCACCACAGGGAGGAGGAATCAGAAATAAACGGAAGCCATTCCAAAGGATGTATTGGAGGGGCAACAACAAACCTGGTCAAAGAGGTGATTTTGAGCAGGGCTTTACTGGAAAAGAGGGAAGTGGGGAAGTAGGGCAGGGTGGGGAAGTGGGAAGGGGAGGGGAAGTGGGAAGGGGTGGGGAAACGGGGAGGGGTGGGGAAGTGGGGCAGGGTGAGGAAGTAGGGCAGGATGGGAAAGTGGGGAAGGGTGGGGAAGTGGGGCGGGGTGGGGGAGGGGGTGGAGAAGTGGGGAGGGTGGAGAAGTGGGGGGTGGGGAAGTGGGATGGGGTGGGGAAGTGGGGAGGGGTGGGGAAACGGGGAGGGGTGGGGAAACGGGGAGGGGTGGGGAAGTGGGGCAGGGTGAGGAAGTAGGGCAAGGTGGGGAAGTGGGGAAGGGTGGGGAAGTGTGATGGGGTGGGGAAGTGGGGAGGGATGGGGAAGTGCGGAGGTGTGGGGAAGTGCGGAGGGGTGGGGAAGTGGTGCGGAGTGGGGAAGTGGGGCAGGCTGAGGAAGTGGGGAGGGGTGGGGAAATAGGGAGGGGTGGGGAAGTGGGGAGGGGTGGAGAAGTGGGAGGGGTGAGGAAGTGGGGCAGGGTGGGGAAGTGGGGCAGGGTGGGGAAGTGAGGCAGGATGAAGAAGTGGGAGGGGTGGGGAAGTGGGGAGGGGTGGAGAAGTGGGGCAGGGTGGGGAAGTGAGGCAGGATGAAGAAGTGGGGCAGGGTGGGGAAGTGGGGCAGGGTGGGGAAGTGAGGCAGGATGAAGAAGTGGGGCAGGGTGGGGAAGTGGGGCAGGGTGGAGAAGTGGGGCAGGGTGGGGAAGTGAGGCAGGATGAAGAAGTGGGGCAGGGTGGGGAAGTGGGGCAGGGTGGGGAAGTGGGGCAGGGTGGGGAAGTGAGGCAGGATGAAGAAGTGGGGTGGGGTGGGGAAGTGAGGCAGGATGAAGAAGTGGGAGGGGTGGGGAAGTGGGGAGGGGTGGAGAAGTGGGGCAGGGTGGGGAAGTGGGGCAGGGTGGGGAAGTGGGACAGGGTGGGGAAATAGGGAGGGGTGGGGAAGTGGGGAGGGGTGGGGAAGTGGGGAGGGGTGGAGAAGTAGGGGGGTGGGGAAGTGGGGAGGAGTGGAGTGGCACGGTAGCACAGTGGTTAGCACTGCTGCTTCACAGCTCCAGGGACCTGGGTTCAAACCCTGGCTCGGGTCACTGTCTGTGTGGAGTTTGCACATTCTCCCCGTGTCTGCATGGGTTTCCTCCGGGTGCTCCGGTTTCCTCCCACAGTCCAAAGATGTGTGGGTTAGGTTGATTGGCCATGCTAAAATCACCCTGTGAGCCCTATTTTACCATTTTGATTCCAAGTGCTGGGTGGACTTGAAACTGGGAGTGTTTCAGATCCAATTTTTAGACCCGTTCTCAGATGCCCCCATACGCACCCTGCCTGAAAAAATAGCAGCGATTCTGAATCGTGCTGCAGAAGTCTGTGGGCGGGGCTTAACGCACCCAAAATCCTGCAGCTCCGATCGGCGCCTCCAACGGCGCATGTGCAGAAAAAAAATGATAGAATGCTGCTCCCCTGTCACAGCCCTCCCGGGTTGGATAATGCCTCCCTGGCCCCCACAGACATTGCCTCACTCCCCCCCAACATTACTGACCCCCTTATCATCTGACCCCCTCCACCAGCCAGACTGATCTCAGCCCCTTCCCCCCTTCCCCCTCACTGATCTCAGGCAGAGTGGCAGCGGACCCCCCCTTCCCCCTCACTGATCTCAGGCAGAGTGGCAGCAGACTCCGCCCTTCCCCCTCACTGATCTCAGGCAGAGTGGCAGCAGACCCCCTTCCCCCCACTGATCTCAGGCAGAGTGGCAGTGGACACCCCCTTCCCCCTCACTGATCTCAGGCAGAGTGGCAGTGGACACCCCCTTCCCCCTCACTGATCTCAGGCAGAGTGGCAGCGGACCCCCCCTCCCCCACCGATCTCAGGCAGAGTGGCAGCGGACCCCCCCCCCTTCCCCCTCACTGATCTCAGGCAGAGTGGCAGCGGACCTCCCCTTCCCCCTCACTGATCTCAGGCAGAGTGGCAGCGGAGCCCCCCTCCGTCACTGATCTCAGGCAGAGTGGCAGCGGAGGCCCCCTTCTCCCCTCACTGATCTCAGGCAGAGTGGCAGTGGAGGCCCCCTCCCCCACCGATCTCAGGCAGAGTGGCAGTGGACCCCCCTTCCCCCTCACTGATCTCAGGCAGAGTGGCAGCGAATTGCGCTACTTGCCTCACACCCAACTTTACCAAGTTTCCGTGCCCGCAAAAGGGGGGCAACTTGATGGTAAAATCGAGTCCTTAGTATCAGGGGGATTAGCAGGGTGTATACCTGGTGTTACAGGGCCTGGGTACGATTGTGGTCATTGCAGACTCAATGGGCTGAATGGCCCTCTTCTGCACTGTCAGGATCCTATGATTCTATTAATATATTTGCATCCCCAAATGTAGACGTTTCCTGTCTACATCCCTCAGGGACTTTGAACGGTTCAAGATGAAGATTTGTTCTTGGGTGAAGTTGATTTAAACTGTGCCAAGGATCTGTTGTGTTCTCAGCCTGTCCCCCACCCCACCCCACCCTCCTGCCCCTTGTTACCTGGGGTGGGTTGTATCAGAGTGAGTGGTGGCAAATATTTAATATTTACTGTTAGGGTTAGCGCTGGCATTTTATCGAAATTTGTACTAAATCCAACCTCTGTTGTAAACATAGAGAAACCAGGATCCAATCAATAAACGAGCCTTTGGTTTTGAATAGTTATTCTTCCTGAATAAAACACTAGATCTGACAACACCATTTCATTTATTGACATGATTTGAATGTCATATCTTTAAAGCAGAGAGATTTCTTTCCAATACAAACTGCACTGCCGCAGCCTACTGCAGACACTGTACTTACTCTCTTGCCTGCGTCAGCTAAGTGCTTTGCTTCCTTGCTGGAACTGCGACAGACAGGCCAGGTTATCAAATTACATTTAATTAATCTCCGCATGCTAAATTAGCCGGGCTTCCGGTTTCCCGGCCCGCTTTATTGTTCATTCTTTCCAGACCACAGTGCTTAGGATTTGACCCCAGTTACAAATTGTCTCTCATTAGTGCCCGGCACAAAGGCACGCTGGATGGGGATGAGTCATGTTCTCTAACTGAGTGCTCAGATCACATAAATAGCTGCCCCTTGCCGATCTCTGTAGCCTCATCCATTGATTTGGGGAAATCACCTGACGGATGTTCTGGATGCTGCCACTGAGTGCAACACACGCTGAAACATGATGCAATCTCCCGTAACTACTGCACTGCATTCAGAGGGCCCGCTTCCTGAAACACAGAGCAAGGTCGAGGGACTTATCTCTTGAGGGTCTTCAATTCTCATTGGTGTCGCATTACCTCATGTTCTTAAAGCAAACAGATGCTTACTGCTCATTGCATCAGACGGATGATCAGCTGGCTCAGATGGCACCTACTTGCTGCTTCTAGAAAGACAGAATAGAAGAAGTATTGTGGAGGGAAGCTACATCCATTATAGAACATAGAACATAGAACATAGAACATTACAGCGCAGAACAGGCCCTTCGGCCCACGATGTTGCACCGACCAGTTAAAAAAAAAACTGTGACCCTCCAACCTAAACCAATTTCTTTTCGTCCATGAACCTATCTACGGATCTCTTAAACGCCCCCAAACTAGGCGCATTTACTACTGATGCTGGCAGGGCATTCCAATCCCTCACCACCCTCTGGGTAAAGAACCTACCCCTGACATCGGTTCTATAACTACCCCCCCTCAATTTAAAGCCATGCCCCCTCGTGCTGGATTTCTCCATCAGAGGAAAAAGGCTATCACTATCCATCCTATCTAAACCTCTAATCATCTTATATGTTTCAATAAGATCCCCTCTTAGCCGCCGCCTTTCCAGCGAAAACAATCCCAAATCCCTCAGCCTCTCCTCATAGGATCTCCCCTCCATACCAGGCAACATCCTGGTAAACCTCCTCTGCACCCTCTCCAAAGCCTCCACATCCTTCCTGTAATGTGGGGACCAGAACTGCACACAGTACTCCAAGTGCGGCCGCACCAGAGTTGTGTACAGTTGCAACATAACGCTACGACTCCTAAATTCAATCCCCCTACCAATAAACGCCAAGACACCATATGCCTTCTTAACAACCTTATCTACTTGATTCCCAACTTTCAGGGATCTATGCACACATACACCTAGATCCCTCTGCTCCTCCACACTATTCAAAGTCCTCCCGTTAGCCCTATACTCAACACATCTGTTATTCCTACCAAAGTGAATTACCTCACACTTCTCCGCATTAAACTCCATCCGCCACCTCTCGGCCCAACTTTGCAACCTGTCTAAGTCTTCCTGCAAACTACGACACCCTTCCTCACTGTCTACCACACCACCGACTTTGGTGTCATCAGCAAATTTGCTAATCCACCCAACTGTACCCTCATCCAGATCATTAATAAATATTACAAACAGCAGTGGCCCCAAAACAGATCCCTGAGGTACACCACTTGTAACCGCACTCCATGATGAATATTTACTATCAACCACCACCCTCTGTTTCCTATCCGCTAGCCAATTCCTGATCCAATTTCCTAGATCACCCCCAATCCCATACATCAGCATTTTCTGCAGAAGCCTACCATGGTGAACCTTATCAAACGCCTTACTAAAATCCATATATACCACGTCCACTGCCTTGCCCCCATCCACCTCCTTGGTCACTTTCTCAAAAAACTCAATAAGGTTAGTAAGGCACGACCTACCTGCCACAAAACCATGCTGACTATCACCTATCAATTCATTACTCTCCAAATAACTATAAATCCTATCCCTTATAATTTTTTCCAACATCTTGCCGACAACAGAAGTGAGACTCACCGGTCTATAATTCCCGGGGAAGTCTCTGTTCCCCTTCTTAAACAATGGGACAACATTCGCTAACCTCCAATCTTCTGGTACTATACCAGAGGCCAACGACGACCTGAAGATCAGAGCCAGAGGCTCTGCAATCACTTCTCTTGCCTCCCAGAGAATCCTTGGATAAATCCCATCCGGACCAGGGGATTTATCTATTTTCAGACCCTCCAGAATATCCTGCACATCCTCCTTATCAACTGTAATACTGTCTATTCTACTCCCTTGCAACCCAGTGTCCTCCTCAGCTATATTCATGTCCCCTTGCGTGAACACCGAAGAGAAATATTGGTTCAATGCTTCACCAATCTCCTCCGGTTCCACACATAACTTCCCTCTGCCATCTATAACTGGCCCTAAACTTGCCCTAACCAACCTTCTGTTCTTGACATACCTATAGAACGCCTTAGGATTCTCTTTAACCCTATCCGCCAAAGTCTTCTCATGTCCCCTTTTAGCCCTTCTAAGCTCGCTCTTCAACTCCCTCTTAGCCAATCTAAAGCTTTCTAGTGCACTACCCGAGTGCTCACGTCTCATCCGAACATAAGCCTCCTTTTTCTTTTTAACCAACAAAGAAACTTTTTTGGTGCACCACGGTTCCCTAGCCCTACCAATTCCTCCTTGCCTGACAGGGACATACCTATCACAGACTCGCAGTAGCTGCTCCTTGAAAAAACTCCACATGTCGGACGTTCCCAGTCCCTGTAATCTCCTAGTCCAACCTATGTTTCCTAATTCTCTCCTAATAGCCTCATAATTACCCTTCCCCCAGCTAAAACCACTGGCCCGAGGTTCATGCCTATCCCTTTCCATCACTAAGGTGAACGTAACCGAATTGTGGTCACTATCACCAAAATGCACACCAACTTCCAAGTCTAGCACCTGGTCTGGCTCATTTCCCAGCACCAGATCCAATATAGCCTCACCTCTAGTTGGCCTGTCTACATACTGAGTCAAAAAACCTTCCTGCACGCTTTGAACAAAAACTGACCCCTCTAACGAGCTAGAGCTATAACAATTCCAGTCAATATTAGTCAAGTTAAAATCCCCCATAACAATTGCCCTATTACTTTCACTCCTAAGCAGGATTGACTCCGCAATCCTTTCCTCAACCTCTCTAGAACTTTTAGGAGGTCTATAAAAGACTCCCAACAGGGTGACCTCTCCTCTCCTATTTCTAATCTCCGCCCATACTACCTCAACAGATAAGTCCTCATCAAACCTCCTCTCCAATTATAGATTGAAACTGTCCGACGGATCGCAACATTCAGTTTAAGCACCTCATGCTTCAGAGAATCACATTACCTGAGTGTCCATGTTTACCTGTTACACTTGTAGGTGGCGTAGTGTTGTGGGTTGTCTGTGTTAACCATTCTTACACTCCAATGCCTTTGGAACAAAGGTGTTGTGGATAAACTCAACAGGTCTGGCAGCATTTGCGGAGAGAGAAACACAGTTAACGGGTGAAATTTTCCCACCATTCGTGCCGGTGGGATTCTCCGGTCCCGCTGCAGCAAATGGAGATTTGGCTGAACGCCAAATTCTCCATCCTCGCTGACAGTGGCGGGGTAATCGACCAGAAAACTCCGGCCAACGCTTTCGAATCCATTGACCCTTCGACAGAACTGGAAAGGGGTAGAAATGCGATGAGTTATGTGGTCGGAGAGGGGTGGCCAGAACGGAAAGTCAGTGAAAGGTTGGAATTAAGGAGATATAGAAGTCTCACAACACCAAGTTAAAGTCCAACTGGTTTATTTGGAATCATGAGCCACTCACCTGAGGAAGGAGCAGCGCTCCGAAAGCTCATGATGCCAAATAAACCTGTTGGACTTTAACCTAGTGTTGTGAGACTTCTTACTGTGCCCCATCCCAGTCCAACGCCGGCATCTCCACATGAAGGAGAGATTGACAAAGAGATTATGGACATGCAGCAAAAGGTTGTTAATGGTAACATTAGGGACTGAAGAATGTTAATAGCGGCAAAAGTCAGATAGCAGAATGCGTTAATAAGAAAATGGAGAGTAATGTGCAGTGGGAACAAAACTGAAGCACAGGGGAGAGTGGACACGTGGAGGAGGGGAAGGTCACGTTGGGATAAGTCAGGGGCACCGAGAAACAGAAACAAAAGGGGGGGGAGTCAAGATGGAGGGGAAAGTTTACAGTCTAAACTTCTTGAACTCAATATTGAGTCCTGAGGACAGTAACATGCCTAATCGGAAGATGAACATACGGTCCAGCTCCCATGCCCACATGTTTGTCCTTGGCTTGCTGCAATGTTCCAGTGAAGCTCAACGCAAACTGGGAGAACAGCATCTCATCTTCCGGCTAGGCCTTCCGGTCTCAACATTGAATTCAACAACTTCAGATGATTAGCTCTACCCCACCTCAACCCCTTTGTTTTCATTTTATTTAATTTTTAACTGTTCTCTACCTTTTATTTCTTTATTGTCTTTCTTTATTTTTCTTGCCCCCCCGCTCTTTCCCCCTATTTTATCCCCCCTTTCCTTACCTTTTCTCCCCCTATGCTTCCCCTTCCCCCTTTTTCTCAATTTTACCTCTCTCCCACCCATCTCCCACTTCCCCCCACATCTTCATCTATCACAGTTTACCTTCTGATTTCAGTTTCTCTGCCGTTTGGCCATTTACACCCTTTATTCTCTCTATGGACTGCCATTAGCAGCTTTTCCCCTGGTTTCTGAGGCTATGACTCATCCTTCATTCCCTCACCCTGCAGTGTAAATATCTCCCACTTTCTATGCTTTTTTTTTAGCTTTGACAAAGAGTCATCTGGACTCGAAACATCAGCTCTTTTCTCTCCTTACAGATGCTGCCCGACCTGCTGAGATTTTCCAGCATTTTCTCTTTTGGTGGCAGAACTTGAGGTATTGTTCTTTCAGTTCACATTGGGTTCACTCTATAGTTTTAACCTGTAAATAAATAAGCTGTGTTTTCACTAAGCTGGTTAACGACATTTTTGCTTGTGTGTAATTACCACCCTCCAACTCTGCTGGAGCTGTTAGACAGCACTTGCTCTGGAATAGCCATGTGCAAGGCCATAGGATGGAAACTATAGTGGGATAAATGTCAATGAATATTAAAGGAGCAAAGAAAAATGCCCCCTTTCCATTAACTCGATGGATAAAGGCAACATCTGGTATCGAACCAAAGGTCCCATTTTATCCTGAATTCACTGATTTCAATTGGAAGAACCAATTGGCTTTTATGCTGGAGGATTGGAGTTGGGGTATTGGGGTTTGGGGGGGGGGGGGGCGCGGAGAGAGGGGTAGTGAACAGCCAGTGATCCCAGTCCTAATTGTGATCTAGTGTGGTTGCTGAGTATAGGGTCAGTAGTGACATGCCCAAAAGTGAGATGATGTATGAGCATTCTCTGTGTGGGCAGAAACACATTATCACATGTAGCGGGGAGGCAGGGGGATAGCGGTATTGTCCAGTCATGGGGGTCAGTTAGCTCAGTTGGCTGGACAACTGGTTTGTGATGCAGAGCGATGACAACAGCTCATACAATTCCCGTACCGGCTGAGGTTATTCATGAAGACACCGCCTTCTCAGCCTTGCCCCTCGCCTGAGGTGTGGTGGTCCTCAGGTTAAATCACCAGTCAGCTATAGCCATCTGGGATTATGGCAACTCTACCTTTTATTGTCCTGTAATTTGAGTTATTATCCACCATTATCTGGTAATCCAGAGATCCAGGATACCCCTCTGGGGACCAGGGTCCGAATCCCACCAGGGCAGATGTGAAATTTAAATTCAATAAAATCTGGAATCAAAGAATGACCACAAAACCATTGTCGATTGTCGGGAAAAATCCACCTGGTTCACTAATGTCCCCTTTAGGGAAGGAAATCTGCTGTCCTTACTAGGTCTGGCCTACACTTGATTCCAGATCAACCGCAATGCGATTGACTCTTAGCTGCCCTCTGGTCTGGCAAGCCACTCAGTTCAAGGGCAATTAGGGATGGGTAATAAACGTTGGCCTCGCCAGCGACACCCACATCCCATGAACGAATTTTTAAAAAGACTTGGAAGAGGCGATGGAAGGAAGTGGCAGGAATGTCTCGTCACGACAAAAATCAAGGAAGGGTAAATGAGGCAGGGAAAGTGTGAGTGAGAAGGATCTAAGGGAGCGGCTTCAAATGCACGTGACCTCCATGTGCCTAGTAGCAGTGGGGGCACAGCATGGGGAATGAGAGGGACTCTGCCCATCATCCTCAACAGCAAAGCAGGGTGGGCAGACTGCGTAGCACGTGGCAAAGCAGATTCCAGGCTGAATGGGCCCTCAGTGTTCTTGGCGGGCAACCTTCAGGTTTCCAGCAAGTTTATTTTGGAACAGATGCCGGCGGCGCGAGACTCATTAGATAGCAACCCAAACACCTCGCTCGCTCCAATAAACAAACTGCTCCAAGTTGCAGTTTATTAGTCACTTTTGTGTGCTTTCTGAAATGGGGAACAGCCATTAATTTATTCGAGGTGAATGTGGCTATCACGCTGACGACAGCTGAAACCCAACAGATTTAATAAGTGACTAGAAATGGAAGGCTCCAGGTCTCCAGTGGTAAATGAGTGACTTCAAACCCGTCGCGCCGCGATCTCTTCATGTACAGTGGACACAAGTTGTACCGAAACTGAAAATGGAGAGTTGCCTTTGCCCGACAGCGCGTCGCAGCATGTTATACCAAAATCCACGTTTAAAAAAAACAAAATCACACGGAATCATACAATCCCTACAGTGCAGAAGGAGGCCATTTGGCCCATCGAGTCTGCATCAACAACAATCCCACCCAGGTCCTATCCCCGAAATCCCACATATTTACCCCGCTAATCCCTTAACGTACACATCCCAGGACACTGAAGGTTAATTTAGCACGGCCAATTAACCCAACCCGCACATCTTCGGACAGTGGGAGGATACTGGAGCACCTGGAGGAAACCCACACAGACACGGGGAGAATGTGCAAACTCCACACAGACAGTGACTGACAGGGGCAGCACGGTAGCACAGTGGTTAGCACTGCTGCTTCACAGCTCCAGGGGCCTGGGTTCGATTCCCGGCTTGGGTCACTATCTGTGTGGAGTTTGCACATTCTCCCCATGTCTGCGTGGGTTTCCTCCGGGTGCTCCGGTTTCCTCCCACAGTCCAAAGATGTGCGGGTTAGGTTGATTGGCCATGCTAAAATTGCCCCTTAGTGTCCTGGGATGTGTAGATTAGAGGGATTAGCGGGTAAAATATGAAGGATATGGGGGTAGGGCCTGGGTGGGATTGTGTTCGTGCAGACTCGGTGGGGTTGCTATGATTTCTATGACTCAAGCCGCGAATCAAACTGAGATTCCTGGCGCTGTGAGGCAGCAGTGCTAACCATTGTGCCACCATGCCACCCATATCATCAGTTTTCTTCTCTACTTCTCTTGCTCGCACCTGCTCCTTGCTGGGATACAGCGATGTGGCCATTACAACACCACCTTACATTGATACAGCACCTTGGACAGAATGAAACGGCCCGAGGCACTCCACGGGAACTTTGATAAAACAAAGTACGGCACATGGCCACTTTTGGAGATATTGGGTGGGATATTATGGCCTCGCTCATTCCGAAAACACAAAATCCCACCCAAGGCCAACGGGCTTTCCCACTGTCCGCCCCTCGCCCGTTCCAATTCCCGTGGCAGGCGGGGTAGTAAAATTCCGGAGAGGTGATGGCCTAGTGGTATTATCACCAGACTATTGATCCAGAACCTCAACTAATGCTCTGAGGACATGGGTTCAAATCGCATCACGGCAGAGGGTGGAATTTGAATTCAATGAAAGATATCTGGAATTAAGATTCTACTGATGATCATGAAACCATTGTCAATTGCCGGAAAGACCCATCTGGACCACTAATGTCCTTTAGGGAAGGAAATCTGCCATCCTTACCTAGTCTAGCCTACATGTGACTCCAGAGCCACAGTAATGTGGTTGACTCTCAACTGCTCTCAGACGACTAGGGATGGGCAATAAGTGCTGGCCAGCCAGCAACGCCCATGTCCCATGAATGAATAAAATAAATTAGGCCAAAGGGCCAAATTGGTGTGTGTTGATGGTCCTGAGCATGTGCGGGTTTTTGGAGGGCTTTTCAGTCTGCAAGAGAATGTTCTACAAGCAAAACCTGTTTTACTAGTGCTCCTGTTTAGTTATTACTAATCATACTATTCTGCTAAGTTACTGTTATTGTAAACTTTGTTGTTTTATTATATAAAGATCCTCCTTTTAAACAACACATTCGACTACCTTTATTGTGGTCCCAGGTTTCCACACTCCAGTTGAGATAATTAGTGAAGGCGGACAGTGCTGGATGTGGAGGTGAAGGCTGTGGAGTCCAGGCAGAATTGGGTGCCATCAGGATACAGGTGTGAGCTGAGCTAACCCCTAAGGAAAATGGCACTGATAGATGTTGAATAGGTGAGGGGAAGCAAGGATACCAGGCGACCAGGTGGGAGAGCAGAGAGGAAGCCATTTCAGGGAAGATCATATAACGTAGGACATAGTCCCCTGAACTCTTGTGTGTGAACAGAAGAGGAATGGAGCGCATTCATAAGGGCAGCGCAGTGGCACAGTGGTTAGCACTACTGCCTCACAGTGCCAGGGACCCAGGTTTGATTCCAGCCCCGGTTCACTGTCTGTGTGGAGTTTGTACATTCTCCCCGTGTCTGCATGGGTTCCTTCCGGGTGTTCCAGTTTCCTCCCACAGTCCAAAGATGTGTGGGTTACGTTGATTGGCCATGCTAAATTGACCCTAGTTTCGGGGGATTAGCAGGGCAGATGTGCGGGGTTGCAAAGATAGGGAGGGATTGTCGTTGGTGCAGACTCGATGGGTCAAATGGCCTCCTCCTGTACTGTAGGGATTCTATGATTCTGTGATAAATCTTTGACCCTAATCTTGACACGATCAATGTAACACAGCGATCGTTCAGGCAAAAAGAAAACTTTCTGAATAAAAGCAACTTACTGCGGATGCTGGAATCTGAAACGAAAAGGGAAAATGCTGGAAAATCTCAGCAGGTCTGGCAGCATCTGTAAGGAGAGAAAAGAGCTGACGTTTCGAGTCCAGATGACCCTAAGTCAAAGCTTCCTGATCAGAAAACTTGCTGATTGCAAATGGCAAGGTATTATCATGCTTTTTATTCTTATTGTTTCCTGTCAGAATCAGACACCATTGGTTCTGACTGGGAGGACTGATAGTACACATAGTAAGACCACAGCTGGTGTACTGCGTGCAGTCTCCGCATTACAGGAAGGACGTGATCACACGAGAGCAGCTATAGTAGAATTTTACGCTGTGTTGATGTGAATGGAGAACTTCAGCTCTGAGGAAAGATTAAATAAGCTGGGATTGTTTTCTTCAGAACAGAGGAGCCAGAGGGGAGATCTAACTGAGGTGTTTAAAATTGTGAGTGGGTTTAGGTGGAGTGATGTGTTGCAGTTCACTCAAGGTGTCCGAGTTGCCGTGCTAACATGGATGTTGTATTCCGGAGCTATGGTGGAGGCCCCGGCTTTCTTTCTATCACATGGTGGACCACTGGACAGTGCTGCTTCAGTCAGGGTGGGCAAGAGGGACCAAATGGCTTCCTTCGGTGCTGCAAATGTTTCACGTTTCTTCCAGTGTTGCCATGCAGATATCTTTAGTCTACCATCCAGGCTGTAGGGGGTGCTAATGTTCAACTCAAGGCAAGAAGACTTGCATTGAATTGGGGAGGGCGATGTTCGGCCCAGGTGGGCGGTCTGCGAGATTGCTGGTACGGCGAGGGGGGGTCATCCAGCGAGAATCAGGAGACGCGGTTCTCGCCAGCGAGATCGCATTTCCCCATTTTCCACGCCCCTAGCCAGTGACATCACAAAGGCCAGGCCCACAAGGGGCGAGAACCTCATTTTAATGAATTTGAATAAATTTAAATCTCATTACCCAGCTCCCCCGTCACATGGTCCCTCCTCACTGAACATTCAAACATTGTCGACATGACGTGACGACGATGAGATTTACAACAGCTGTCTAAAAATGAGGTTCAGTCAAGGCGATGTCCCGGGTGGAGGGGTGGTGGGGGGAGGGGGGGGGTGTTGCAAAGGTAAGTATAGGCCCCAGGGGGAGAGAGACATGCCCGGGCAATGCCCTGCCACTTCACACAGGTTGGCGCTGCCAGCCAGATTGGCACCAACCTGGCACAGCCAACCTGTGCCGGGGGCAGTGCCAGGGTGGGTCCACTGAGCAGCCCCTTGGAGGACTTCCCCTTTTGTGCATTAGGGAGGGTTGATGCCTGTGAGGGCGGGGCCGGGGGGGGGGGAGGGTGGAGGGGGGGTGGGGAGAGTTCCCCTGAGACTGAAGTGATGGAGTTGGTGGGGCATGGTGATGGTTGCCATGATGCCTGCAAGGGGGGTGGGGGTAACATGGGCGGACCCTGCTGCCTGCAAAGGAGGGGTGGGGAGGGGGTATAATGCCCCGATCTTGTCTGCATACAGCATGCATGTGCTCCAGTTTCCTCCCACAGTCCAAAGATGTGCAGGTTAGGTTGACTGGCCATGCTAAGCTGATCCTTAGTGTCCAGGGGTGGAGGGTTGGTGGGGGGGTGGGGGGGGGGGTGGTTAGCAGGGTAAATACATGGGGCTACAGAGATAGGGATTGGGTAGGATTGTGGTTGGTGCAGACTTGATGGGCCAAATAGTCTCCTTCTGCTCTGTAAGGATTCTATGATTACATGTTCCACTCTGATATCTAATATAGTGGGTGGCACGGTGGCACAGTGGTTAGCACTGCTGCCTCACAGCGCCAGGGACCCGGATTCAATTCCTGGCTTGGGTGACTGTCTGTGTAGAGTTTGCACGTTCTCCCTGTGTCTGTGTGGGTTTCCTCCGGTTGCTCTGGTTTCCTCCCCCACACTAAAGTGCGGGTTAGGTTGATTGGCCATGTTAAATTGACCCTAGTTTTGGGGGGGAATAGCAGAGTAAAATATGTGGGATTATGGGAATAGAGCCTGGGTGAGATTGTTGTTGGTGCAGGCTCGATGGGCTGAATGGCCTCCTTCTGTACTGTAGGGGTTCTATGATAGTTTCAATCCTCTTGATGCTTACAATATACATCCCCATTATTTCATCGGTCTCTCATTTGAAATATCGAGCCCTATATTTGAGAAGGGAAGCAGAAAAGGTTCAGGCCGCTGCCACCAGGCCCCAGTAAATGCTCCCACATTCATTTTTGCTGTGAGGAAAATGGCAGGGATGGTTGCCCAGAGTCAGTAGAGCCAACAAATTTCCTGGCACTCATCACCCCAGGGCCACTTGCCTTGGCAGCTACTTCGAGTGGAGTTGAAAGCATAACAGGCCTATCCTTCAGGCTCCACCAAGCTGGCTAAGCATAGAAACTAGAAGCAAGAGTAGGCCATTCGGCCCTTCGAGCCTGCTCCACCATTCATTTTGATCATGGCTGATCATCGAATTCAATATCCTGATCCCCCCCTTTCCTCCATTTCCCTTGATCCCTTTAGCCCCAAGAGCTATATCTAATTTCTTCTTGAAATCACACAATATTTTGGCCTCAACTTCTTTCTGTGGAGAGATTTCTCCTCACCTCAGTCCTTATCCTCAAACCATGACCCCTAGTCTTGGACTTCCCCACCATCAGGAACATTCTTTATGAATCTACCCTGTCTAATCCTGTTAGAATTTTATAAGTTCCTATGAGATCCCCTCTCACTCTTCTAAACTCCAGTGAATACAATCATAACCAATTTAGTCTCTCCTCATATGACAGACCTGCCGTCCCAGGAATCAGCCTGGCAAACCTTGGCTGCACTCCCTCTATAGCAAGGACATCTTTCATCAGATAAGGACACCAAATCCGCACACAATAGTCCAGGTGTGGCCTCACTGACGCCCTGTACAATTGCAGTAAATCAATTCACCAAGTCCTAGAATACCATGAATCGTCCGTACTCAACTATTGGATCACAGTCTGTCACAGAGGCCTGACTCAAGTCCAATCGGTGATCTTTAGGCATTTCACATTGGAGCTAACTTGTTCCAAAAGGAGTCCCAAGTACCGCCTTCCCTTTCCTGTCCATCACATATCCTTCAGAACAAGTACTTCACGCACAGAGGCAAAAGAGGATTTACAGTTTATATATAGATTTGTCTTCTCAAAATAAGAGAATTTCAGAGTGGTGGCTGATCCCTTATCACACCCCATCCATCCAGCCAATCCATGGAGCAAGCAGCCCATTTTTTGGAATACTCATCTACTTTTTAATTCTCCCTATTATACTCAACAGTTTCCTCTCACAGTCCCAGAAATGTGCTGGTTAGGTGCACTGACTGTGCTAAATTCTCCCTCAGTGTACCATAACAGGCACCGGAGTGTGGCGACTAGGGGATTTTCACAGTAACTTCATTGCTGTGTTAATGTAAGCCTACTTGTGACTAATACATAAACTTTAAACGTTAATTAATTTAATTTAATTATTTATTAGTGTCACAGTAGGCTTACATTAACACTGCAATGAAGTTACTGTGAAAATCCCTTAGTCGCCACACTCCGGCACCTGTTCGGGTACACTGAGGGAGAATTTAGCATGGCCAATGCACCTAACCAGCACATCTTTCAGACTGTGGGAGGAAACCAGAGCACCCGGAGGAAATCCACACAGACACGGGGAGAACGTACAAACTCCACACAGACAGTGACCCAAGGCCGGAATTGAACCCGGGTCCCTGGCGCTGTAAACAGTAAGAAGTCTCACAACACCAGGTTAAAGTCCAACAGGTTTGTTTGGTAGCACAAGCTTTCGGAGTGTCGCTCCTTCTTCAGGTGAGGAGCGACACTCCAAAAGCTTGTGCTACCAAATCAACCTGTTGGTCTTTAACCTGGTGTTGTGAAACTCCTTACTGTGCCCACCTTAGTCCAACGCCGGCATCTCCACATCATGGCTTTAAACAGTCTCAGAGGAAATGAAGGAGAGTCAGAGGAGAGGCAGGATTGTTTGAGTTTCACAGACGCAAATTGCTGAAAGCAAACAACAACAAGAATGAATCAAGTGGCCTGATTTTACCATTTTGAGCCTAAGTGCCGAATCCGGGTGTCAAATAGATCCGAGCCCGGAATCCTCTTTCCAGCGCGCCCATGCGCGTTTTGCTGGCTCCGGTCCAATTCGCGCTGTGGGCGAGGCGTAGCGCTGCCGGAACGATCGGAGCTCTGAACTGCGTATGCGCAGTTCGAACAAAATCCGACGCAGCGCGCCCGGGCGGGGAGAAAAAAGCAGAGAGAGCGGCTCTCTGACACAGATCATCTGAGGGGGGGGCGGGGGGGGGGGGGAGGGTGGAAGGAGGAGAGGGGGCGGGACCCAGATCACCCTCTGAGGGGGGCGTTGGGGGAGGGGGAGGAGGAGAGAAGATGTGGTGGATCTGGCTCACCAAGTCAGTTACAATACTGCGTTCAGCATCTACTGAACCATCTTGGATACAAAGGATAATGGCATTAGGGTTCTGCGTGTAAGCCTTGCTTATGCTAAAAATTATATCCTTGGTGTCGGCAGCCATTCCTGGTGTTACAGTACTGATAACACCAGGAAGATCGACCAATACCATTCATTATCCTTTGCATCCAAGATGGTTCAGTAGATGCTGAACGCAGTATTGTAACTGACTTGGTGAGCCAGATGGACCCACAAGGCAGAAGGACCATCTTTGTGTTGACCAAAGTGGATCTAGCTGAGGAACATACAGCTTATCTTGCTGACGGAAGGATGGTGGAGGGAGACCAGTGATCGAAGTGGGTTGGGGGTGTGCTCTGCCGGGGGGGCCTGCCTCCCAGGGGGGTTTGATCCCGGGCGGTGGGGGGGGGGGGGGGGGGGTCTGCCGGGGGGGCCTGCCTCCCAGGGGGGTTTGATCCCGGGCGGTGGGGGGGGGGGGGGGGGGTCTGCCGGGGGGGCCTGCCTCCCAGGGGGGTCTGATCCGGGGGCGGGGTGGGGGGGTCTGCTGGGGTGGTTAGCGGGGGGGGGGGGGTCCGCGAAGGATGGTCGAGGAGGATGGCGACTTCACAAGGGCAGAGAGGGCTTCGGAGGTTCCCCTGCAGAATAGAAATCCGCTTCGGACTTTTATTCTTCAGGTCTCTAAAGGCGCGGATCCGGAACGGGCCAGAAGGCGGTAAAGTGGGATTTGGCGGTAGTGTTGGGTGCGCGGTTCATTTAAGTCGATTTAAATGTATGCTCATGCATTTAAATCGTCGGGCCGCCTGATTCAGGCGCTGGCCAGGACCCGCACTCGAATCGGGTGTCGGTAAAGCCGCGATCTGCTCGGAATCGGGTGCAGATCGCGGTATAGGCCCGACGCCCAACTTTACCGCGATTTCGCGCCCGAAAACGAGCACAAAGCTTTGGTAAAATCGGGCCCAACATGTGCACAACACACACAATTCTGCCTATCCCGATAATGATAGCAAATCATTCAAAGCTAACACACAGAAATGATTCAAGATTCAAGTGAATACAGAGACCTCTCTCAAAGAAGCACTTTGATTTTATTTTATTTCATTTGATTTATTATTGTCACATGAATTGGGATACAGTGCAAAATATTGTTTCTTGCGTGCTATACAGCCAAAGCATACCATTCATAGAGTACATAGAGAAGGAAAAAGAGAGTATGCAGAATATAATGCTGCAGTAGAGAAAGAGCAGCTTAATATATGGTAGGACCATTCAAAAGCCCGACTACGTAGTAAGCTGGTCCTTGTATCTCATATAATGCAATCCAACCCTTAAAACACAACAGGACTTGTGGTTATCTTACACTGCTGATATGGTTAAATGGATGCCCCCAAATTTAACAGACGTGTTGATTTGCTAATGATCAGATTAGTGGGCTGGGAGTCCCAAAGTTCCAGTAACAGAGCACAAAAATGACATTCTACCTTCCATATCTCTGCCTGCTCAATCAGGAAAGGTAAGGGCGGCATGGTGGCACAGTGGTTAGAACTGCTGCTTCACAGCGCCAGGGACCCGGGTTCGATTCCCAGCTTGGGTCACTGTCTGTGTGGAGTCTGCATGTTCTCCCCGTGTCGGTGTGGGTTTCCTCCGGGTGCTCCGGTTTCCTCCCACAGTCTGAAAGATGTGCTGGTTAGGTGCATTGATCTGAACAGGCGCCGGAGTGTGGCGACTAGGGGAATTTCACAGTAACTTAATTGCACTGTTAATGTAAGCCTACTTGTGACTAATCAATAAAATTTTTTAAAAAACATAAATGTCAAACGCAAACCTACTCGGCTCCAGTTCAGGGCTAATTAAACTAGAGAACATCTTTCCCTCTTACCAATACCGCAATATTCCTGAAGCTTTTAAATTCAGCTGATACAGCTCAATTATACATGATGGTTCTCTGACTACAAGCAAGCCATACCCTGCTTGCTGGTAACAACCTATCTGAGAATACAAAGGACCCACTCAGCAGACTTTGTGCTTCTCTAATCATTCACAGATCACCGTGTCCGATGTTAACAGAATTTCAATTAGATTCTGTCGGTAATTCTCCTGTCGCTGTGCGCAGACCCGTTTTAAAAGAAATAGACTTTGATTTCTCCTCTCCTGCATGTTCCAGAACCTGAGGAAATCATAACCCCAGAAAGCTTGAAAAATGAGAAACCAATCAAGCCCACATTTTCCACAGAGCAGGTACAAATTACTCTCTAATGCGTTTTGTCCACATAATCTCCTGAGGGAAGGAGTTGTTTGAACACAAGATAAAAGTGAGTTGAATGGAAAGTGAATTTGCAAGGCTCAGATAATGGCTGACAAATTAAATCATTTGATGCCTGTGCTTCAGTGCACACACACTGGTTCTGTCTCTGTACAATAATTACTTGTAGACAATTAAGAAAATCTTCTCAACACTTCCCCATTCCCAAAAATCTGTACTATTCAACTAATGGGCGTGAAGGGGCGGCACGGTGGCACAGTGGTTAGCACTGCTGTCTCACAGCGCCAGGGACCCGGGTTCGATTCCCGGCTTGGGTGACTCCCTGTGTGGAGTTTGCACTTTCTACCCGTGTCTGCGTGGGTTTCCTCCGCGTGCTCCGGTTTGCTCCCACACTCCAAAGATGTGCAGCTTAGGTGAATCGGCTATGCTCAATTCTCCCTCAGTGTACCCGAACAGGCACCGGAGTGTGGCGTCTAGGGGATTTTCATAGTAAATTCATTGCAGTGTTAATGTAAACCTACTTGTGACACTAATAAATAAACTTTAAAGTACAGTGCGTTATATACATTTCAAGCAAGGTTCCATTTGTCTTTATTGATCAAAGAATAAGAAATATTAGCATTTATGTCAAATTTTTCATCATTTCAAGATACCCTTATTTTAAATTATTTGTTCTTGGGACATGGGTATCGTTGGCTAAGCCAGCATTTATTGCCCATCCCTAATCACCCTTGAGAAGGTGGTGGTGAGCTGCCTTCTTGAACCGCGGCAGTCCATGTGGTGTAGCTGCATCCGCAGTGCTGTGGGCTTGGAAGGTGCTGTTTAAGAAACTGTGTTGAGTTTCTGCAGTGCATCTTGTAGATGGTACGCACAGCTTCCACTGTGCATCAGTGGTAGAGGGAGCGAATGTTTGTGCGTGGGGTGCCAATCTAGCGGGCCGCTTTATCCTGGATGGTGCCAAACCTTTTCAGTGTTGTTAAGAGCTGCACTCATCCAGGCAAGTGTAAAGTATTCCACCACACTCCTGACTTGTGCCTTGTGGATTGTGGACAGGCTTTGGGGAATCAGGAGATGAGTTACTCGTCTTGGATTCCCAGTCTCTGACCTGCTCTTGCGGTTGCAGCATTTACATGGCTGGTCCAATTCCGTTTCTAATCCATGGTAACCACCCCCCCAAGGATGTTGGTAGTGGGAGATTCAGTGGTGGTATTGCCATTGAATGTTGGTGATGGTAATGCCATGGAATGGGGATGGTTAGATTCTCTCTTGTTGGAGATGGTCATTGCCTGGCACTTGTGTGGCCCACGTGTTGCTTGCCACTTGGCAGCTCAAGCTGGGATATTATCCAAGCCTTGCTACATATGGTCATTGACTGCTTCAGTATCTGAGGAGTCTGGGTAATGCTGAACGTTGCGCAGTCATCAGTGAACATCTCCAGTTCTGACCTTATGATGGAGGGATTGTCACTGACAGCTGAAGATGACATTTTGAAGCAGTTTACAGCCAATAAAGTACTGTAGAAGTATAGTTACTGTTGCAATGTAAGAAACACAGTGGGCGATTTGCTCTCAGAAAGGCCCAGAAAACAGCAATGAGATCATGATAAGACCTTTTTATTGTATGATGTTTGTTGAGAGATAAATATTGGCCAGACACTGGGGAAACTCCCCAACCCTTCTTGGAATAGGGTTCAATTGCGGCACAATGGCCTAGTGGTATTATCACCAGACTAATAATCCAGAAACTCAGCTAAAGTTCCGAGTTCAAATCCCGCCTCGGTAGATGGTGGAATTTGAATTCAATAAAAAACAATCTGGAATTAAGAATCTACTGATGAATATGAAGCCATTGTTGATTGTCGGAAAAACCCATCTGGTTCACTAATGTCCTTTAGGGAAGGAAATCTGCCCTCCTTACCTGGTCTGGCCTACATGTGACTCCAGAGCCACAGCAATGTGGTTGACTCTCAACTGCCCTCCAAGGGCAACGAGGATGAGCAAGAAATGCTGGCCAGCCAGCGACGCCCATGTCCCACAAATGATTTTTAAAAAGAGGACAGATAGAGGATCAATTTAGCTTCTGACCTGAAAGACAGCACCTCTGACTCTGCAGCACTCCCCATACTGCACTGAAGTGTCAGTTTAGAATATGTGCGCAAATCTCAGGATTGGAACTTAAATCCCAATGTCTTACTCAGGGACATGACCATAAGACCATAAGACCATAAGACATAGGAGCGGAAGTAAGGCCATTCGGCCCATCGAGTCCACTCCACCATTCAATCATGGTTGATTTCAACTCCATTTACCCGCTCTCTCCCCATAGCCCTTAATTCCTCGAGACATGATGCTGCTATTGAGCCAAGGGTGGCAGAACTGGCATCATTAGTCATAGAATCAATAAAGAGCAGAAAGAGGCCACTTGACCCATCGAGCCTGCACCGACCACAATCTCGCCGAGGCCCTATCCCCGTAACCCCAGGTATTTACCCTGCAAATCCCCCTGACACTAAGGGTCAATTTAGAATGGCCAATCAATCTAACCCGCACATCTTTGGACTGTGGGAGGAAACCGGAGCACCTGGAGGAAACCCACGCAGACACGGGGAGAATGTGCAAACTCTACACAGAGTCACCAAGGCCGGAATTGAACCTGGGTCCCTGGCGCCGTGAGGCAGCAGTGCTAACCACTGTGCCGCCGTGCCAATAGTGCTAAAGATTATTTCTGATAGTCAGTGGGACGGAGTGAAACTTCCCGAAACCTGACCACCAGGTTAGACACACACGAGAGCTGGCGGTTACACTTTCAAATCTCGTGTCCTGTTTCTGAGAATTAAAGAATTCAAAGCAACAGATATAAAGCCCACCTTACACAGTTGGATGCCTGTGAAGATGTCAACTAATTCAGGCAGTTGAGAACGATGCAGCCAGTTCCTTCAGTCAGGCAGTCAAGGAAAGGATAACTTTAGCACCAGTCACGGAGAAGGTTGGATAGGTTCAGAACATTTCTAACTTCCATTCACATTGCGGTGCGAATCGGATTAAACACAGGGTACAAACTGACCCAAACACAATTGAACCTTGAGATGAGTAGTTAACAAGCTTACAAACTACCTCACATTTACAGTACATGCAATAAATTAGAAGCAGAGACAGTAGCATTTGACAAGTTTAATTTTAACATTCAAATCTCACAAAATTGATAGCATGCTGATTAGTGTTTGATTAATTGTGGTCAGATTTGATTTTAAAATAACACTTTTAGGAACTGCCTTAAGTTGAGTACTTGTAACCTTCCTAGCGTAACGTGAGGATGAAGGTTGGAACTCTGACAGAACCTCCGCAGTTTTTAGCATCAAGGCTATCAAGAATCTGATACGATAGGATTTGAGAAGGGGCTGCTTTTTTTTTTAGCACTCTGCTCATGTGCGACTATCAATGGTTCATGGTACAATTTGTGCACCAGTGATTACTTGATCTCATCATTGCGGCTGTGAGGTTTTGTGAAACAGAGGCCATGCGGCTCCCCAGAGAACATGATGGGGAAAACCAGAAAGATCTGAGACAGCGCTGCCCTGGGCACATTTCTCTACAATACACAACCCTGGCTTGGGCAGCATTCACCTGCCATGCTTCCCTCCTACACTCTGACACCCTTTAGATCAGGATACACCAGAATGACACAATTAAAGACTGGGGTCTGAGCAGTGTGAGGAGCCATGGGCTTGTTAGTGTGCTAACCCATTCTCTCCTTAATATATCCAAGAAGGTTAGTGTTTTTTTTTAACATGGTTAATGATTGCTGCAGCTAAAAGTTGTTTTATACATTACGGTTCACAGTTGGATTAAGTGGGAAACAACAAAATCACAGACCCACAGAACTGGTACAGCACAGATAAAAGCGTGATTGGGAAGTTTATCAATATTTTTAACTTTACTTTTAATGTTAACTTGTGCCCTGAAATTGGACCATGTCAATTATTGGGCATTGAGAATGGCTGCCTAAAAGAAGGAGTAGCGCTCCGAAAGCGTTTGCTACCAAATAAACCTGTTGGACTTTAACCTGGTGTTGTTAGACTCCTTTCTGTGTTTATCCCAGTCCAACGCCGGCATCTCCACATCATGCCTAAAAGAAGTGTCAGGGCCCTTGCATTTGCGATCCTTCACATGTGGTTGAAGGTATTTCAGAAGGAACTGTTGAACAAATACGATATCATCATATACAGGGCAGCATGGTGGCAGTGGTTAGCACTGCTGCCTCACAGCACCAGGGACCCAGGTTCGATTCCCAGCTTGGCTCACTGTCTGTAGGGAGTTTGCACATTCTCCCTGTGTCTGCATGATCTGGATGCTCCAGTTTCCTCCCACAGTCCAAAGATGTGCTGGTTAGGTGCATTGGCCATGCTAAATTCTCCCTCAGTGTACCCGAACAGGTGCCGGAATGTGGTGACTAGGGGATTTTCACAGTAACTTAATTTCAGTGTGAATGTAAGCCTACTTGTGACAGTAATAAATAAACTTTTATAAGTTTAAAACTGAACTCCCACAACCTATCCTATTTTCACCGAGGGAATGTTTGAGAAGTTGTGCGGCCTTGACATTCAGGCAGGCACGACCGAGAGAGGGAGGAGATTCAGTCGCAAGTGTATTCCAATGGTAGCCAAACCCAATACCTCACACGGGCCTTGCTTGCACCAGCAGAGATGGAAAATGCAGCAAGGTATTCCAAGCATGTTCGAAAGTTCAGAGTTCAGACTTTGTCCCTTCTCCTAAATGTTCCACTTTCAGGGTTGCAACCACAGGCTCACCCAACAGAAAATGCACTGCTGGTGATATCATAGAATTGCTACAGTGCAGAAGACGGCCATTCGGCCCATCGAGTCTGCACCGACCACAAGCCCACCCAGGCCCGATTACCGTAACCCCACATATTTACCCTTCTAATCCCCTGACACTAAGGGGCAATTTTTCAGAGCCAATCAACCTAACCCGCACATCTTTGGAGTGTGGGAGGAACTGGGAGCACCCGGAGGAAACCCACGCAGACACGGGGAGAACATGCAAACTCCACACACATAGTGGCCCAAGCCAGGAATTGAACCCATGTCCCTGGCACTGCTGGCAGTGCTAACCACCGTGCCACCATGCCATCCTGAACTGCAAAAGGGCTCTAAAACTCCTGCACTGCGCCATTGACGCCAGAGTTGGTGTTGGATACGGGCGTTAATTGAGAAGGTGCCTGAAACAGGTTTCCAGATATTCTCAGTGAACATTTATAATCATTTATAATCAGCATTTTCTGCAAACCGTTCTTAAGATCTGACATATACGTTCTAGCCTTTGAGAATCCCCCTCACTGTTTATCATTTGCTCCTTAAATACCTGAAGAGAATGTCTCACGTTTCAGACAGTGCTCTCTGTTACTCTGTGCACCGCGTGTTTCAGTCATCTCCCTGACAGGAGCTTCCATGTTGTATCCTCCCAGTGGCATTCTCCGTCCTGCTGACGTACGAAATGTGTGAACAACTCAAGCTTTGCATTCCACTGACACTTACACATCAGTGACTTACTCAGTCCACTCCCCTAATACTCTTCAAATGATTTCACAGGTTTCCAATTCACTGAAAATAAAATCTTTTTTTTCTCTGTTTCCCAGGGTGGGAACATCACATATGTATTCTGAGTTGAATTATCTGGAAAGCCCCTACTATACCCCACGGCGGCACAGTGGTTAGCACTGCTGCCTCACAGGGACCTGGGTTCGATTCCTGGCTGGTGTCACTGTCTGTGCAGAGTCGGCACGTTCTCCCCGTGTTTGCGTGGGTTTCCTCCGGATGCTCCGGTTTCCTCCCACAGCCTGAAAGATGTGCTGGTTAGGTGCATTGACCCGAACAGGCGCTGGAGTGTGGCAACTAGAGGAATTTCACAGTAACTTCATTGCAGTGTTAATGTAAGCCTTACTTGTGACTAATAAATAAACTTCAACTTTAACTTCAGTACCAATGCACATTTTACTAAACTTTAAGTCATATAGAATCACAGAAATAACCCCTCCAATCCACTAAAACCTCCTCCTATCCCTCACTCTTCTTCCAACTCTATCAGTATAACTTTCTATTCCTTTCTCCCTCATTTGTTTATCTAAAGTTTAAAGTCTCACAAATAGGCTTACATTAACACTGCAATGAAGTTACTGTGAAAATCCCCTAGTCACTACACTCCAGCGCCTGTTTGGGTACACTGAGGGAGAATTTAGCAAGGCCAATGCAACTAACCAGTGCATCTTTCAGAATGTGGGAGGAAACCAAAGCACCCAGAAGAAACCCACGCAGACACGGGGAGAACATGCGGACTCTGCACAGACACTGACCCAAGACGGGAATCGAACCCAGGTCCCTGCGCTGTGAGACAGCAGTGCTAACCACTGTGCCACCGTGAAAGCCTCCTGGATGCACCTTAAATGCACCTCTTCTATTTGCCTTGGTCAACCACTTCCTACGCTAGTGACTTTGATGTTCACATGCACCAGTTTCTTGCGACAGAAGTTTCTTTCTGAATCCGGTTAGATTCTGAATTCCATTTAGTTGTTGGTGACTATATTAATGATGCCAGTTTTGGTCTTTCCTCACCAGTTCAGACACAGTTTTAACAAGTGGGTGGGTTTTGAGCTATTCAAAGTCTCGCCCACTCTCTCCCTCATCTACCCTATCAAAAGCTTGCCTGATTTTTAAAGACTTCTATTAGGTCATTTCCCAGCCTCTCTTTTCAAGAGGTTAGTGGCTCAGCCTGTTCATTCTTTCCTGATAGGTCTCACCTCATAGCTCTGGTATCACCCTCCTGGATCTCTTTTTGAACTTCCTCCAATGCCTCTTTATTCATGCTGACCAGAAACAGTGTGGTTTAGTCAGGCAGCATGGTCGGTGCAGGCTTGGAGGGCCAAAGGGCCTGTTCCTGTGCTGTAATTTTCTTAGTTCTTTGGTCAGGGTTTGAGGCAAGTTTAACATAAATTCTCCAACTTTGATTCCTAACCCTCTAGAAATAAGTGATTGGGCCTCCTCTGAGATTGCTTTACTCTTCTCTCCCGTCTAGAATTATGTTTCCCCTGTAATGTGTGACTTCCTTGTCTTTCCTTCCAAAATGTAATGCCTCACGTGTAGAAGTTCATTTGTCGATTATCTGCCCATCTGCAACTTTATTAATGTCATCCTCTAATTTTTTGCCATCTTCCTTGGTACTGACCACTTTGTTCTATAATAACTCCAGGAGTCGGCTGTGAAGGGACCGTGCTTTTATTGCCCAAAATGAGTATAAACAATAACCACAAGCCTGCGATGAACATAACAGGTCCCAACCGGGATGAAAAAGGTTAATGGACCCTCTCAGGGTCTTGCTCTAGAAAGGGTTCGGTATACGAGCTCCAGCTGATTGGCTAACTACCAATCCCCAGGGAGCTTGTATTCAGTGAGCCCAACTGGGTGGTCAATTAGCGATTCCCCATGCAGATCATGGGGGTCATCACAGTCTGAACCCATGTTCATCTGCTTTTCCTATCTGCTCTGATTCATTCTCTATCATCAGGTCCGGTAGAAAGTCCTCCTCCCTTGCTGGACTTCTAACAGACCGATTTGGAAAGGAGTTTACTACACGTGGAGCAGGGTTTTATGCGCTCCCTCATGGTGAGTTAGGTGGCATGAGGGTATTTAATCGGGTGGGGTGATGTTGGGTAGGATCCTGCTACCTTCCCACCTCCTTAAGCCCTATGGCAGGAACACCCAAGGACAGCCTTTCCAATCCATTGCCAATTGATGCCTTTAAGTGGGTTATAAAAGCCCACTGAAGGGCCTCATCCTACTGCCACTGGTATTAAACAAGTGGCAGGTGGACCTAACACCACATGACAAGCTTCAATGCAGGTTGTTTGTCTCCCGGGGGTTCCTCGTTCAACGGCACTCAGTGCCCAATTGAGGATCGGGCATCAGGAAGGGCAGGGGGGAGCCCGCTGAGACCCAACCCTCTCTGGCTCTTGTTGCCAACTCTCCAACACCCCAAAGTCCCGCGAAACAAAACCCCTCCCGCCATCGCTGACCTCCGGCCTGGAACACGCCGCGATCCTGGGCCTCCATTGGATGCACTTCCTGCAGCACCCACCTTGTGGCATTGCTGAGCAACGGAGCTGCCAGCCTCTGAGTGGCACCTTAACCGTATGGTCCCGTGGAAGGCTTACTGATGGCTTGTTGATTGCCTAATTGTATTGGAATCCGGTGGGCCTTCCCCCAAAGGAGGCAACGCAGGCCTCTCGTTAGCTTACTAGCTAACACTTCCCCATTGGCTCCGTAAACTTCCACCCGGTGGCACGGTGGCACAGTAGTTAGCACTGCTGCCTCACAGCGCCAGGGACCAGGGTTCGATTCTGGCTTGGGTCACTGTCTGTGCAGAGTCTGTACATTCTCCCCATGTCTGCATGGGTTTCCTCCAGTTTCCTCCCACAGTCTGAAAGATGTGCTGGTTAGGTGGATTGGCCATGCTAAATTCTCCCTCAGTGTACCCGAACAGGCGCCGGAGTGTGGCGACTAGGGAATTTTCACAGTAACTTCATTGCAGTGTTAATGTAAACCTACTTGTGACACTAATTAATAAACTAAAAACTAACCAATGGTCGGAATGCAATTCCGTTAGCACATTGAAGTGCTTCCTAATATTAGGTATTTGAAACACCTCATGATTATTATTCTATATCCGTGACTCATTTCCCTAATTTGTTTGCACATTTATTCCTGCTCCTCCTCCCACGATTAGATGGCCTGTAAACCCCCCCTGTAGTGTGGTTGATCCTGCATTATCCTTTATCTTTATTCACATGAATTCTATTTTCTGTTTTACTGATTAAAGAATTAAGATCAATGTGCGCAGTTATTGGGAAAAAGTTACGCCATGCCTAGTGTTTAACAGCGATTTAATTAGTCATTTTAAATCACAGAGCTTGAATAAAAGGATTTCTGTGTGATTAGCAAACAGGTATTCTGTTTGCATAAGATCTCTGACAAATATACTTGTGTAAATGGCATTATACGTCGCAGAGGATAATCTACCATCTATCACCACACAATTAGCCGTGTTCTACATCTTCTTTGGTTGGGAAAGCAAGTCGTTCTACCAAAGGTTTAACTAGGCCGAAAACAAACACACCATTCAGATGAATCATTTTAACTGACTAGAAAAAGGAATGAATTAAACATTTCGCAGGAGCTTTCATTTACATTCTTCGCTCTGCGGCTTCCCGCCAAAGTTTTCATATTTTTCTGCCTGCTTTACGCTCAAACTCAATGCTGTAAGAAACATTAAAATTCATAGGATTATCGAGACAGCTTGGAGACAGCTGACTGAGCGCTGAGGCCAGCAGTGAGCACAGTAGAATGGGAATTACTCACTGCATCTACCTCACAAAATCAATGTTTACTCACCCCCAATGACAGACATGTGGAGTGCTTGCACAAGAGCACTCAATGGAAATGGTAATGTAAAATCAAAGCTGAGACACACAGGCATGGCAGCTGAAGCACCAGTCTTTCCTCTGAAGGTAATATTGTCAGCCCATGGTTCAAGGTTGTCATAAACACACAGGGTGTTGTTTTTTTTAAAAAACAGAACATCGTGGGTGAAGGAAGCAGACAGCCAGGCTTTTTGGTATGGTGGTAATATCAGCAGACTAGTCATCTAGAGGCCCAGGACGATGTACCGGGGTGGGACATGAATTCAAATCCCGCCATGGCGGCTGGTGGAATTTAAATTCTATTTATAGATCTTGAATTATAAGGTAGGGCAGGATTTCCCTCCCTTCCCCCTCTCCTTCCGTGGCGTGTTTCTCAGTGGCAGGAGGTGGCACGCCGCTTGCTTGTGGTGGGATCTTATGGACCCGCCGTTGTCAACTGGTTTTCCCATTGGACGCACCCCTCACCGCTGAGAAACCCGTGGCAGCAGTGCACCATCGACAGGAGCTAAGTTCCTGCCGGTGGAAACGGCAGCAACATTTCGGCACTAGTCTCAGTAATGGCGACCATGAAATGATCATCACTGTTGCAAAAACTCATCTACTTCGACTAATGCCCTTCAAGGAGGAAAATCAGCCATCCTTACACAGCCTTGCCTACGTGTGACTCCAGACCCACAGCAATGTGCTCGATTCTAAACTGCCCTCTGCAATGGCTTAGCAAGCCATTCAGTTCAAGAGCAATTAGGGATTGGGCAACAAATGCTGGCCTTGCCAGTGACTCCCACATCCCATGAAAGAAGAAAAAGTAATCTGTGGTGTGTCTGAGAGTCATAGAGGTTTACAGCATGGAAACAGGCCCTTTGGCCCAACTTGTCCATGCCGCCTTTTCTTAACCACTAAGCTAGTTCCAATTGCCCACATTTGGCCCATATCCCTCTATACCCATCTTACCCATATAACTGTCTAAATGCTTTTTAAAAGAGAAAATTGTACCCGCCTCTACTACTACCTCTGGCAGCTTGTTCCAGACACTCACCACCCTCTGTGTAAAAAAAAAACCCCTCTGGACCCTTTTGTATCTCTCCCCTCTCACCTTAAACCTCTAGTTTTAGACTCCCCTACCTTTGGGAAAAGATATTGACTATCTAGCTGATCTATGCCCCTCATCATTTTATAGACTTTTATAAGATCATTCCTAAGCCGCCCACGCCCCAGGGGAAAAAAGTCCCAGTCTACCCAGCCTCTCCTTATAATTCAAACCATCAAGTCCTGGTAGCATCCTAGTAAATCTTTTCTGCACTCTTTCTAGTTTAATAATATCCTTTCTACAATAGGATGACCAGAACTGTATTCAGTATTCCAAGTGTGGCCTTGCCGATGTCTTGTAAAAACTTCAACAAGACGTCCCAACTCCTGTATTCAATGTTCTGACCGATGAAACCAAACATGCTGAATGCCTTCTTCACCACTCTGTCCACCTGTGACTCCACTTTCAAGGAGCTATGAACCTGTACCCCTCGATCTCTTTGTTCTGTAACTCTCCCCAATGCCCTACCATTAACTGAGTAAGTCCTGCCCTGGTTCGACCTGCATCACCTCGCATTTATCTATTCATCTATTTCATAGAAATCATAGAAACCCTACAGTGCAGAAGGAGGCCATTCGGCCCATTGAGTCTGCACCGACCACAATCCCACCCAGGCCCTACCCCCACATATTTACCTGCTAATCCCTCTAACCTACGCATCCCAGGACTCTAAGGGGCAATTTTTAACCTGGCCAATCAACCTAACCCGCACATCTTTGGACTGTGGGAGGAAACCGGAGCACCCGGAGGAAACCCACGCAGACACGAGGAGAATGTGCAAACTCCACACAGACAGTGACCCAAGCCGGGAATCGAACCCGGGACCCTGGAGCTGTGAAGCAGCAGTGCTAACCACTGTGCTACCGTGCCGCCCCCCTTAAATAAGCTAATTAATTTCTGAAAGGAAGTGTGTCTGTGAAATTGTTCAAATTAACTTAATTGTGCTTGGAATGGAAGTTGTGTACCTCTTATGGGGCTCAATGTTGGATTCTCTGTTATTTTCACTGCGTATCAATTATTTAACTTGGATATACAGGAACTGGATCTTGAGTCTTGTTGATCACACTGAAACATTGAGCTTTGTAAACAGCGAGGGCAGCTATAAAAGCATAATGTAAAGAGTTTAGCTGATTGGGCAGATGGTTGGGAGATGCAATTTAATTCATAAATTGAAAGGAGAGACACAGGATGGGATTTTCCAGCTGCGCTCGCCCCAAGACTGGAAAATCCTGCCCGAGATCAACGGACCTTCGCATGGTCCATGATTCCCATGGCGGGCGGGACGGGAGAATTCCGCCCAAGGAGCTGGATTTTTATTTGGGGTCATGGGGGCAGCTTGCCCCAATCCTAACCCCGCGTGGCGAGTTTTAGACACGCCCACAGCAATTTTCAATGCTCCAGACCAGGTGGCATGGGAACGAGACCTTAAGACGGCCCCTTACCTGACGATACTTGGCTTCACTTGACTGCTTGCTGCTTCCCAGCAGCCTTCATTTAAAGTGGTTCGGGGATGGGGATTGTGGCGGAGAAGTGGCATGGAAACCGGATAGCCTGCCAGCGAACCCATCTCCAAGCCAAATCCTGACATTTTTAAAAGTCCAGCCCAAGGAACGGGAGCATGCTTTAAATAGGAAACTGGTGAAGATTGGCAATGTACAGTAGAATTACCCCTTTACTGTAACATAACTAAAGCCGCACTTGCACAATGAATAAACAAACATTTTCAGACGCTATCCACATCCTTTCTGTTTATCTATAAATGCATTTAGACTACTTAAATGGAAAGCCTTATCTTAATTTGACTCGACCAATAGATGCAGTCACACCTGTTACTCTCTGACTAACCACAGTCAGAAGAATAGTATAAGGCAACATGATTACTGACATGCATTGGCAATCTCGATTATCACACATTGGCATCAAGCGCTGATGAGTCCCAAGCTTTGTACATTTGCAACGTGTGATGATACTGTGCTATTACGTTTAAGGAGGTACTGCTTTAAGATTCAGTGTTTTGTTACAAGCAGGTGACACTTGAGAAAGAATATAGCAGAGGCTGGAAAGCAGGATAATTACTCATTTTCGCCACATAAGTGTTTATTTAGCAGAAGGCTTAATGAACTTTTGTTTACGAAACACTTGATTAAAGTAATGGAAAGGTGAGTTAGGTATGCAGGATCATACGGTCATGTGATACTGGAAATGGGAGGAGCTAGGTTCATAGCTGAGAGAAACAGTTTTCTGAGTTCAGTTGCTGGAGAGGGCTGTTTAAAGATAAAAGCCTAAAAGTAGACCTCTCTCTCACTCTCTGGAAGCTCCAAAGCTGTTAACAAAGGTTAAAGCAAGAATGCCTGGCTTTGCTAACTATTTTTGAAGTGGGGTTTAAGTCTATAAGAGAAATGTTGCTGAATTGGAACTGAATGGTAATAAGTTAAAAGTTGTTTCTTTTCATTTTTAAAGATTGTTCAATGGTTAATATTTTAACTGTTTTCATTTTGTAGAGTTATACTTAAACCGTGTTCTGAATAAAGCTTGTTTTGATTTTTACAAATCCCTAATTTATCAGTGGAATTACTCCTGGAGTAAAAGCATCCTTTCTATAATAACTCCAGGAGTCAGCTGTAAAGGAACAGCGCTTTATTGCACAAAATAAAGTAAAGCAAAAACCACAAGCCTATGGTGAGCACAAACAGGTCCCAGCCAGAACAATGCAATAAGGGACCCACTCAGGGGCCTGCTCTAAACAGAGCTCGGTTTATGAGCTCCACTTGGTGAGTTAATGACCAATCCCCAGGGATCTCGTATTGAACGAGTCCTACAGGAAAGCCGATCAGTGATTCCCCACGCATGTCCTGGAGGTTATCACACTTCCCTCACTTTAATGCCAAAATAGAAAAATAGTTGGGGTCTAGTCTGGCTTCATAGTCTACCTTGGAGTTTCTGATCTGGCACCTGAACAAATGCAGATTGTGAAAACTCTTTGCTTTCATTTCAGTATTTATTAAAATAAATCCATACCAGGTTTGGAATGCTTAACATTCAGGACACATGGGAAGGAAAACAAATGTTAATTTATGATAAATTAATTAATTACATACCGCTGAAATAAGAGACAGGCTGTCGAAGCTTTTCCGATTGCACTCAACAGGACATATGCAAGAATACCAAATTTCAAAGGAAAGAACAATTTGCTTCATGCAGTATTCTGTCCTGTTGAGTGCAAGAGGAAAAGCTTCGACAGTATATCTTTCCTGTCAGCAATACTCAAGATCTGTAGCACCAAGCAACTATTTAAATTAATTATGTTACTAATTCAGAGACTTTCACGATTAATTGGAGTACACTGAATGATGCAGTTGAATCTATCTGGCTCCAATGTATTAAGGTAGCAGTGTGTTTTGGTTTTAAATGTATTGCTATCCCTCCAAAGAGCATTTGGAAATTATGTAATTGTCAGAGCTACTTCTTAGATTATTCAACTCCAGCGCACCTACTAAACAGTTGGGCAAATTGTTCTCTGAAGCAACTATTTGTCATGGAATAATAGACAGCCTATCATCTGTCATTGCCCCAAAGTGATGGGGCAGAATACCATGGGGTGAGTGTTTCATTAGCTTCTAAACCCCAAATCCCTGTGGAAGCCAAGTTGACCCACTTGGCTGGCTGCCCTGCAGCATAATGTGCTGGTTAGGTTGGGGTAGTGTGAGACCTCCACCCTTCACTGGAGAGCAAGTTCCCCCACTAGGAAGATGGCTACTCTGTCCAGGCCAGCAACCGCCCCCCCCCCTCCCCACCCCCCCCGCCTCCCCACCCCCACCACCACCACCCCCTCCCCCCCCCCCCCCCCCCCCGCCCCCCGCCATCCTGATTTTCAATACAGATTTCCTCTCAGCCTTCTTTTCTCCAAGGAATACTGTTCCACCTTCTCAGATCTGTCTTCAGAACTGAAGTTCCTCAACACAGCAACCAAACCTCATGAATCTTGTCCACACTCTCTCTAATGACTTCACATCCTTCCTAAAGTGCAGCGCCCAGAACTGGATAGAATATTCCAACTGAGGCCAAACTAGTGTCTTACACAAATCCAACATGATGGGTGGAGTTTGCCGTCTGTTCATGCTGTGGGACTCCTTGGTCCCGCTGCATTGAACGGAGATTTGGCTGAGCGCCAAATTCCCCACCCTCGCTCGCAGTGGTAATGGGCGTTGATGACCAGAAAACCCCCTCCCCCAGCCTCTTTGCTCTCGTATTCTAAGTCCCTATTTATAAAGCCCAAGATTCACTTATGTTTTATTAGCTGTTCTCCCAATCTGTCCAGCCACCTTCAATGACATATGTACATACATACCCAGGTCCCTCTGCTCCTGCACATTATTTAGACTTGTACCCTTCATTTTCTATCATCTCTCTACGTTCTTCCTCCCAAAATGAATCACTTCACATTTCTCGGAATTGAACTCAATCTGCCTGTCTGTCCCACCAACCTGTCTGTGTCTTTTTGAAGCCTACACTATCCTCCTCACAGTTCAAGTTCAGATAGACCACCGTGTTCAAGATATTTGGGACTAACTCATAATCTTCCACTCTCTTACCAATTCGCCAGGTCCACTGTTGCAGCTGTTGTGTTGTTCATTCTTCCTTGAACATTCTCAGCTTATCACCACATTATTTGTGAATTCCACAATCCATAGAGAGGAATTTTAATCACCCCACCCCGCCCACTCCGTCAAACCTGGAAGAAACCAGGCGAGCAGTTAAAATCATTGAATCCCTATAGTGCAGAAGGAGACCATTCAGCCCATCAAACCTGCACCGACAACAATCCCACCCAGGCCCTATCCCCATAACCCCACATATTTACCTTGCTAATCCTCCTGAAGCTCGGGTCAATTTAGCATGGCCAATCAACCTAACCCGCACCTCTTTGGAATGTGGGAGGAAACCCACGCAGACACGGGGAGAACATGCAAACTCCACAGTCACCTGAGGCTGGAATTGAACCCAGGTCCTTGGCGCTGTGTGGCAGCCACTGTGCCACTGTGCTGTCCCTGGAGTTGAATGTTCCCACTTTATTAACATTTCAGGAGTCTAGCGGCACAGCGATAGTGTTCCTACCTCTGGACCAGAAGCTCTGGATTCAAGCTCGACATCAGGACTGTTGGCCATTTGTACAGAGTGAGGTTCAATGGGCCAATAATCAGCTCAGGAATCCTTCCACCACTATTCCTCAAAGGGAAAGGTGTGAGAGTGTGTGTGTGTGTGAGTGTGTGAAGATAGACTCAAAAGAAAATTACCATTTTCAAATTGTTGGAACATTTCGGTTGTTCACAGCAGCGGGATTTTCCGGTCTTGCCGATGGGGCACCCCCTCCACAGGTTTCATGGCGACAGGTAGTGCATCCAACGGGAAACCCCATTGACAATGGTAGAACCGGAAGATCCAACCAATGGCGGGCTCCCTCACACCTTCACGATACACGTAGCATGTTGGGTGGTAAATCCCACCCCCTTGTTTTTAAGGTGTCCAAAGCATGAGTCTGGAGCCTACAACATCACAATGCCATCTTAAACTTGACGGGAGCAGAGGGTGCCTGCAGCATTCACCCCAACAGCTACAACCTTGCAGAGAAGCTTTCCAAACTCTGTTTAACACTTAGGTTTGTTCTGAAGCCGTACGGAAGTCTATGTTTCCCTGCCTCTCCTCCACGTCCTGCTATAGAATCATGACCCCAGCCCCAATGGTTTACCATCTCAGAAACTCGGTTCGCCCATTTATTTTGGCCGGGGAGGCTGCCCACATTTCTACTGTTACTCACCAGCGCGCCTCCTGTTATGGGCAAGATGTTGGCCAAGCGGCAATTGTTGAGACCCGCCCACTAAAATGGGCTTGACCCCCTCCTACTGCCACTACTGGATGAGTTGGCCACTTGCCGTCACGTCCGCAAGTTAAAATTCTTGCTATGTTCTGAAGAATAAACTCTCTTGAGAAGCCTACTATTCTCCTAAAGGCTCACTTACTTGTAATCCCCGGGGTTAGATGGTATTTACCCCAAATCCTGAGTTAGTGTGTGCAAGACATTTGTGAGTCATCATTGATCATAATGAGGGAGTGCATTAACATTGGGCAGACGATGGCAGATTGGCAACAGGCCAACGTCAAGTTCACATTCAAAAACAGAGTGACCGAACAGACACAAGCAGTGCCCGATCCATCATTTCTATATACAATAACAGAATTGCCTTATTACGAATAAATTGAGGAATGATTATTTGTATAACAGCATGGATTGACAAAGTCAGCATAGATTCAGAGGATGCAGACAGATTCTGTCCCACCATCCTCCTCAACGTCTCTGAGTAAATGCCAATCCACGTTGACTGGGCTAAGCCTTCTGACGTGCCATACCAAGACTTCCAGAAGGCCCTTGATAAAGTTTCACATGAAAGGCTGTTATTAACATTCAAGATTATAGGAAATCAAGATAAAACCTGTGAACAGATAAGAAACCAATGAAAGAATACAGAGAATGACCACACATGCGAGAGGGGAAGAAATATCAAATAGGGTGGTTCAGGTCTCAGTGTCGGAATTGCTACTGTTTCACATTGATGTCAATGACAGGATTCAGAAATTCAATCGATTGTGACCATATTTTCAGGCAAAGCCAAATGAGGAGGGGCTTTGGAATCAGTCGAGGTTGTTCTGAAATGACAGAGTGAATTAAACAACACATGTAAGTGGATAGAATCATAGAATCCCTATAGTGCAGTGGAGGCCATTTGGCCCATCAAGTCTGCACTGACTCTCGGACATGCTAACTTACCCAATCCCTTTCCCCATCCTATCCCCATAATCTCACATATTTCCCATGGCTAACCTACACATCTTGGGACACTGAGGGTAAACTATCTAACCCCGCACATCTTTGGACTGTGGGAGGAAACCAGAGAATCTGGAGGAAATGCACGCAGACACGGGGAGAATGTGCAAACTCCATACAGACAGTCACCCAAGGCCGGAAGTGAACCTGGGTCCCTGGAGTTGTGAGGCAGCAGTGCTAACCCCAGTCACAGGAGACACTTTTCTTTGCAGGAAAGCAGTGTACAAAGGAAGAAAAAATTGAGAAAATGCACACTTCATGGAGGCTGTGGAAACATCTGAGGATGAAGCAAAAAAATCCTCAAAGTATTAGGAAGCTTAACAGTAAACATATCCAACCATCACTGGGAAACATTCAACAAAAGCTTTGGCTTTACCTTGTCAAAACAATAGAATGTCGAGAGGATACAATGATAAAACATTGCTCTGATCCAACCCAACCACAAATACTGCATCCAGTTCAGCACAAGATAAGTGAGAGGTTCAAAGCTGGACTTCAGAGAGGCCCAGTGATGTTAATCCTTGATGTTTGGTAAAATCACATCTCAAATACGATGTGCAGTTCTGGTCTCCTTATTTAAGGAAGGATGTAAATGCATTCGAGGCAGTTCAGAGGAGGTTTATCAGATTGACTGAATGGGTTGGCTTATGAGGAAATGTTGAACAGACTGGGCTTATTTCCACTGGAGTTTGGAAAGCAAAGAGGTGACTTGATTGAAGTATATAAGTTCCTGAACGGCATTGACAAGGTGAATGTGGAAAGGATGTTTCTGCTTGTGGGTGGGTCCAGAACTAAGGGCACTGCTTTAAAAATAAGGGTCACCCTTTGAGAACAGGGATGAGGAGAACATCTTTCTCTCACAGAGTTGTGCGACTTTGGAACTCTGCCTCAGAAGGTGATGGAGCAAGATCATTGAATATTTTAAAGACAGGTAGATAGATTCTTATACAAAAGCAGAAAATGGGGGAAAGTCTCAGCAGATCTGACAGCAAGTGTGGAGAGAGAATAGAGCCAACGTTTTGAGTCTGGAAGATTCTTGGTTAGAGCTGATGCTGTCAGACCTACTGCGATTTTCCAGCATTTAGTGTTTTTGTTTCAGATGCCTGCGTCCGCAGTAATTTTGCTTTGATCTTTGTGGATAGGTTCTTGTTAGGCAAGGGAATCGAAGATTATCGGGGATAGATGGGAATGTGGAACATACAGAAGAGTACTTTAATTTGAAATCTTCAGATTTCAAGCAGATTTCTCTACTCCACTAAGATCATATCCTAACTTCATTGCCCGAGATGTGACCAAAGATCTCACTTCACTATTACAAAGCAAAACAGGAGAGGTATCCTGGGGTCCTGGCCAAAATTTATCCCTCAATTAAGGTCACAAAAGCAGATGTTTAGTCATTATCGCTCTGCTGTTTGTGGGAGCTTGCTCTGCGTAAATTCCATGCAACATTTCCCACACAACAGCAGTGACTATACTTCAAAAAGCACCTCATTGACAGTAAAATGTCCTGAGCCATGTGATCATGAAAGGTGTAATATAAAAAGCGGCACGCTGGCACAGTGGTTAGCACTGCTGCCTCACAGCGCCAGGGACCTGGGTTCAATCCCGGCTTGGGTCACTGTCTGTGTGGAGTTTGCACATTCTCCCCGTGTATGCATGAGTTTCCTCTGGGTGCTCCGGTTTCCTCCCATGCTCTAAAGATGTGCAGGTTAGGTTGGTTGGCCGTGCAAATTTACCCCAGCAGAGTAAATACATGGGGATGGGGCCTGGATGGGGTTGTTGTCGGTGCAGGCTCGATGGGCCAAATGGCCTCCTCCTGCACTGTAGGGATTCTGTGATTCTAAATGCAAACTTTACCTATTCTCTGACATGCCAGTGACGCAATCGGTTAAGCAAAGCAGTTGAATGCCGAGTTGGGTTTCAACTTGAAGATTCTCAAAGTGAGAATGCCTCTGGAGACAGATGAATGGAAAATCACGTGACTCCCAAGTAGGAATACCATCATCAGCCAAAAAGCCTGGCTCAAACGTTTTGCTTCCTCACAAGCCAAAATGAGATGCAAATTATGCCAATAGATGTGATCGCACCACTTGTGTGAAATGTCACTGCAAAAACAATGGAAAATCATTCTCTCGCTGTTTGCTCTGTCTAAGCAGCAACAGGAAAGCCAGTTCCTCACAATGATGGCTACCCCTTTAAAAGTTGTAGACTCACTAATCAAGGCAATCGGGTGGGTTCAATGCTGCTTGGAATTACTGTAGACTGAAAGATAATTTCATAATATACTCTCAGCTGCATCCATTTGGTGTACCCTGGTGCTGATGTACCTGGTACTCAAAGGCAGTTTACACTGGGTCACTCAAGGTATGCTTTTTGAAATATGTACTCGAGGGAGTGCAGCAAAGGTTTACCAGGCTGATTCTGGGGATGGCTGGACTGATGTATGAGGAAAGATTGATTAGGTTAGGATTGTTTTTGCTGGAGTTCAGATGAATGAGGGGGGATCTCAAAGAGACTTATAAAATTCTAACAGGACTAGACAGGGTAGATGCAGGGAGGATGTTCCGAATGCTGGGGGATTCCAGAACCAGGGGTCACAGTCTGAGAATACACGGTAGACAATTTAGAACGGAGATGAGGAGACATTTCTTCACCCAAAGAGTGGTGAGCCTGTGGAATTCATTACCACAGGAAGTAGTTGATGCCAAAACATTGAATGTATTCAAGAGGCGGCTGGATATAGCACTTGGGGCAAATGGGATCAAAGGTTATGGGGTGAAAGCAGGATTAAGCTACTGAGTTGGATGATCAGTCATGATTGTAATGAATGGTGCAGCAGGTTCAAAGGGCCAAATGGCCTCCTCCTGCTCCTATCCTCTATGTTTCTATGTTTACTCCATAATGTATTTCTTCTTTCTTGCTTGGTTTCGAGTTGTACTCACCTTCACAGCTCTCCTCAAAGTGTTGTCTCATAAAACGTGGGCGGGATTTTCCAGCAGTGCTCGCCCCAAAACTGGAAAATCCCGCCAGAGGTCAACGGACCTTTGCATGATCCGTGTCCCGCCATCTGTGATTCCCGTGGCAGACGGGACGGGAAAATTCCACTGTGTATATCTCTAATACAGTGATGGACAACCTGGGTTAGTGAGAGCATGAGTGGCCCTCCTTTATCACAGTGGACCGCAAGATTAAAATCGGGCTTGTTCACTAACCGTGACCCCATGAATACGGTTAAATACTTTTATTACACTCCAAATATTTCATAATGAGTTATAGAAAATCATTCGTATATTAATAATGACAAAATCAAAAGAAATATTTACATTTCGATTGGACACAGTGGGAGCGCACGGTTCCCACAGTCAATATTCTGAGCAATCAGCATGCACCTTTTTTTATTTGATTTGATTTATTATTGCCACATGTATTAGTATGCAGTGAAAAGTATTGTTTCTTGCGCGCTCTACAGACAAAGCATACCGTTCATAGAGAGGGAAAGGAGAGAGTGCAGAAAGTAGTGTTACAGTCATAGCTAGGGTGTAGAGAAAGATCAACTTAATGCAAGGTAAGTCCATTCAAAAGTCTAATGGCAGCAGGGAAGAAGCTGTTCTTGAGTTGGTTGGTACCTTTCTCCCGACGGAAGAAGGTGGAAACGAGTATGTCTGGGGTGCGTGGGGTCCTTAATTATGCTGGCTGCTTTTCCGAGGCGGCGAGAAGTGTAGACAGAGTCAATGGATGGGAGGCTGGTTTGCGTGATGGACTGGGCTTCATTCACAACCCTTTGTAGTTTCTTGCGGTCTTGGGCAGAGCAGGAGCCATACCCCAAGCTGCAGTACAGCCAGAAAGAATGCTTTCTATGGTGCATCTGTAGAAGTTCACTTCACTTGACCTTGCTTTCGGTGTGTATCACTACAGCCACACCAGGAGGAAAAAAACTACACGGATTGAAACCAACCGAATGTGGCAACTACGCGTCGGGAAATCTCAATAAAATGTGGGCTCACTCAGAACCCTGATGGCTGCATGTGGCCCCCAGGCCACAGGTTGGGCACCATTGTTCTAATACCTTGCCGTGCAAACAGTGGAATTAGGCAAAATATTCAAGTTTAGGCAAAGTGGTTAGTGAACAGCAATCGTGCACCTGGTCCTTTGGGACATTGACGCCAATTATAATATCCCACCCACTTCATGTTGGAGACTTGTTCGCTCTTCAGAGAACAGGGAATGAAGCTAGGTCCTTCAAGCTCTCACAGTGCAGAGAGCAGTCCAGTTATTTAATAAGACATTATGCGCATCTGTTTTCACCCATGCCATGGCACACATAACATGACTTGTTTATGCTCTCACACTTGTTTTGCTGTTTTCTCAGATAAACTGATATCAATATAGTGATTTGTATTCTTTCACAGATGTGGGCGTCGCTGGCTGGGCCAGGGGCAGTGCCAGAGGCAGAGCCCAGCCGGAGCCTCATGGACGGGAGGGGGAAAATTCACTTCTTTGTGGTGGTGATTGGGAGTGAAAGTGGGAGCTGGGGATGCCAGCGATGGCTGGGGGGGGGGGCGAGTGGAGGGGAAGTGGGGGGGGTCTGCCGGCACTGGCTGTTGGTGAGGGGGGAGAAATTGGATGTTCAGGGGGAAGGGCGGGGGTGGGTGCCGGCACTGACTGTTGGGAAGTGGGGAGGGGTCTGATGTTTTGGGGGAAGGGGGAGGGTTGCCAACTTCGAATGCCGGCTCCGATCAGAGGGTGTGGGGATGGGGGGTGCGGTGGGGGGGAGGGGGGGCAGGGGGGAGGTGGTAGGGAGGGTGTGGAAAAATGCTGGCTCTGATCAGATGAGGGGGTGGGGGGGGGGGGGGGGGGTGGGTATGTGCGAATGCCGGCTCCAATCAGAATGAGGTGAGGGGAGTCCCTGAGGCCTCTGTCATGGGTTGTGGTGGGGGGGGCGGGGGGGAACGGTTACTGTTTGGTCTGATCGGGGCACCCTTTAAACATGGGTTTTGTCGCCATGTTGAGGTCCCACCCTACATGATGGCGTGAAATACGCCCATTTGTTTTTTGTGACAGAATGTGGTAAGATCTGGAAATAAACACACTGTTTTTCACACTGGAATCAACACCCTGCCTTTCTTTGGTAAGATCTCCCACAGTAGCGTTTCCTTGCCTGTAAATAGCACCGTTCAGATGTACACCACCGCAAACCTGTACATTATGATTCTATTTACAGTCTAATCCCGGCCTGGCCTTGATCTTGCTGCAACCCAGTCCCTAAACTTACCTTTAGCAGCAGCCGTGCTCCGACCTGGGCCTGTTGCCCTTACTAGCCGGTTACCTTCTCACCTACCTGACATCAAACAGTCCCCGATCTTAAAGCTCCAAGTATATGAGCTTACCGAACTCCCTGGTATTAACTCTGCCCAACCCTTCCCCTGAAGCACCTTAAGCTCCTCTGGAATGTAAGTTTAACACAACTTGGCTCAACATTAAGAGCTCTGCAGCTTCAGTCTGTATCGGTGGGGTTTTTATGTACCATATATGTCCATCGCATGCATACATACTGGAATCCATGAATCGATGTGATCAAAACAGATGTTTTAAAAAAGCCAATCTTTTTTTAGAAATCCCATTTTCTCTGCCAATTTGATAAAATTCTGGGTAAACTCAATTAATGCCAACTGCAAGAGGTACACAACACACAATGATAAAACTCAGTGGCAATCAGAATAAACATTTTATTCATTCATGGGACAGGTGCGTTGCTGGCTGACCAGCATTCATTGCCCATCCCTAGTTGCCCTTGAACTGAGTGGCTTGCTCGGCCATTTCAGAGGGCAGTTGAGAGTCGACCACATTGCTGTGGCTCAGGAGTCACATGTAGGCCAGACCGGGCAAGGACAGCAGATTTCCTTCCCTAAAAGACATGAGTGAACCAGATGGGTTTTTCCGACAATCGAAATTGGTTTCATTCACCCTCTGATCAGAGCCAGAATTCGAAGTTGGCAACCCTCTCCCTTCCCCCAAATCAGTCGGTTCTTAATTCCAGATATTTTTTGTTGCCATGGCAGGATTCGAACCGGGGTCCCCAGAACAGTAGCTGAGTTTCTGGATTAATAGTCTAGTGATAATACCGCTCGGCCATCACCTCCCCCTGATACCCATTCCAGTCATTGCCACAATACTTATGAAATGAAAAATCACTCTCAGTTATGCCTCAGAAACAATGGAAGGTGGTCAATTAGTGCATTAGCTGCAGAGAGATTGTGAACCGTTTTCTAAACAATAACTTGAACTTTCCGACTGTTCATGCAGGGTCACACCCACTACGCACCCCCGCCATGGGTTTCACAGTGGTGAGGGGGAGGGGTTCACTCAACGGGAAATTGATATTTAGTGACCCGAGATCTGTAGGTTAGGTGAATTAGTGGGGTAAATGTGTTGGGGTTAAGGGAATGGGGGGGGACCTGAGTAGGATACTCTGTCAGAGAGTCACGACAGATTCGATGGGTCATTTAGCATTCTTCTGCATTGTAGGGTTTCTATGATACTCAAGCCAAAATAGGAATCACATAGAAGCCTGATTCAGCATTCATCCAGTGTCTGTGTGTTTTTACAGTAAGAAGTTTTAACAACACCAGGTTAAAGTCCAACAGGTTTATTTGGCAGCAAAAGCCACACAAGCTTTCGGAGGTCCAAGCCCCTTCTTCAGGTGAGTGGGAATTCTGTTCACAAACAGGGCATATAAAGACACAGACTCAATTTACATGAATAATGGTTGGAATGCGAATACTTACAGCTAATCAAGTCTTTAAGATACAAACAACGTGAGTGGAGAGAGCATCAAGACAGGCTAAAAAGATGTGTATTGTCTCCAGACAAGACAGCCAGTGAAACTCTGCAGGTCCAGGCAGGCTGTGGGGGTTACAAATAGTGTGACATGAACCCAATATCCCGGTTGAGGCCGTCCTTGTGTGTGCGGAACTTGGCTATCAGTTTCTGCTCAGCGACTCTGTGCCGTCGTGTGTCGTGAAGGCCGCCTTGGAGAACGCTTACCCGAATATCAGAGGCCGAATGCCCGTGACGTGTGTGTTTCTAAACAGGGTTCACTGGCTTGCAATTGACCCTGGGGTGATTCATCACTTCCTTAACACTGGAATCAGAGTCCTAATGTCATGCCCTTGAGATTAGATGATTTAGCACAGATTGAGGATTGAATCCTGCATTTTCCTAGTCTGTGTAGTTCAGTTTTGTAATGGGCACTGCTGTTAATGTCTCGGTTTGCTGAGGGGCAATTTTGCCATGGCCAATCCACCTAACCCGCACATCTTTGGACAGTGGGATGAAACCGGAGCACCCGGAGGAAGCCCATGCAGACACGAGGAGAACGTGCAAACTCCACACAGGCAGCGAACTGAGGCCGGAATCAAACCTGGGTCCCTGGCGCTGTGAGGCAGTAGTGCTAACCACCACAAATAAGATACACTTATTCACAATCCATACTTGGCTACCGAACACCAGGCAGAAGTCTGTAACTGCGGGACTGAAACACAGAAACATTGGAAACAGGAGCAGGAGTTTGAGTTTACAAGCTCAACATGCTACCAGTGCGTTTGCTCCTCTGAATGTCATTGGTACACGTATTAAGTGCTGTAAACCGAAGGTATAAACTGGCACGTCTTTGATGGATGGGTAGTGTGTCTACCTTCTCGCCAGATTGGCAAGGGTTTGCATCACAGTGTGACCCATAATGCGAGTGCACGTGGCACTGTTTGAATTTTGTGCCAATTCTTTGCCAGGTGACCGCAGTAATACAAACATAATTGATGACGCAAAGTATCATTTCAGTTTATAAACAGGCCACCTGGGAAGGAGTGGCTTTTGAAAAGGGGTGAAGTTGAAGGTAAGAACAATGCTGAGACGAGTGACTTGTGACTGGGTGATAGATCTTATCACTCTTCCTCGAAAATAACTACCATAATTGCTCTGCCTGTTTAGAACAAAGAAAAGTACAGCGCAGGGACAGGCCCTTCGGCCCTCCAAGCGCGTGCCAATCATGATGCCCTAACTAAACTAAAAACAACCTTCTGTCCATACTTGGACCGTATCAATCCAATGATGTGCGGGTTAGGTTGATTGGCCATGATAAGTTGTCCAAGGTTTTCAAGTTCATTTATTAGTCACAAGTAAGGCTTACATTAACACTGCAATGAAGTTACTGTGAAATTTCCCTAGTCGCCACACTACGGCGGCTATTCGGGTCAACGCACCCTAACCAGCACGTCTTTCAGACTGTGGGAGGAAACCAGAGTACCCGGAGAAAACCCACGCAGACACGGCGAGAATGTGCAGACTGCACAAGACAGTGACCCAAGCCAGGAATCAAACCCAGGTCCCTGGCGCTGTGAGGCAGCAGTGCTAATCACTGTGCCACCGTGCTGCCCCATTAGCATCAGGGGATTAGCAGGGTAAATATAAAGGGTTACAGGGATGGGGCCTGGGTGGGATTGTGGTCGGTGCAGGCTCAATGGGCCGCATAGCCTCCTTCTGCATTGTAGGGATTCCATGATTCTATGTATCCTTCCATTCCCTCCCTATCCATGTATCCATCCAGATGCCTCTTAGTGATGTCATAAACCCTCCGAACACTCAGGATACACCCTCTCAGAATCTGAAGACGGAAAGTAACAACGATTCAGGAGATCAGATTTTCACCTGTACACTGAGCTTTAATTCTTTGCAAGGATTATTTTGCAGGTTCACTCATTTCTCCTTTATCCCCTCCAGTTTTCATTTTTGTCCCCTGGTGGAGTTGACTGAGTGAATGATGAGCTGTCCACTCTTTGAGACGGAATGGCGGGGGTTCATCTCTCCCCCTCTTCCAGAGATTTCAGCGTAAGATCTAGGCTGCGTCCCCGCAGCAGCTTGCTGAGGAGCTGCTGCCCTGTTGGAGGCATTGCCCATTACACGGGGACATTAGCCTTAACTTTCCCTCTCAGGTGTAAGGATGCCATGGCACCATTGCGAAGAAGAGCAGGGGAGAGGGGGCGGTTTCTTCTCCAGTCCCTCTTCCAACATCACTCAGGAAAAAAAAAATGATCCTGCCATCACCTGAATGCTGTGGGATCTTGCTGTGCAAGAATTGGGCGACAACATGTTTCCACTTCATTGGTGGTAAAAGTGCTTTGTGAAGGACATGTTTTAGTTCTGCCTGCCATGTTGGTTTTAACCATCCTTGGCACATTTACCACCAGTTTCCCGATTCTGGTGTAACACTTAGTTGAGTGTATAACAGGTTGGGCCAAGGGTGGCAGGTCACTCCAAGCCTTTTTCAATTCCTCTTGATAAGCCATGGAGGGGCATTCTAAATCCGCATGGGCAGTGGGCATTTGGAGAGAAGGATGAGGAAAGCACTAAATTCAATTTGCTGGCAAAGAGGGCAGATTTGTTTTAATTCATTCGTGGGACATGGGTGTCACTGGCTAGGCCAGCATTTATTGCCCATCCCTAGTCACCCTTGAGAAGGTGGTGGTGAGCTGCCTTCTTGAATCGCTGCAATCCACAGGCTGTGGGTTGACCCACAATGCCGTTCAGGAGGGAATTCCAGGATTTTGATCAAGCACCTGCGAAGGAACGGCGATATATTTCCAAGTCAGGATGGTGAGTGGCTTGGAGGGGAACTTGCAGGTGGTGGTGTTCCCATGTACCTGCTACCCTTGCCCTTCTAGATGGATGTGGTCGTGGGTTTGGAAGGTGCTGTCTAAGGATCTTTGGTGAATTGCTGCAATGCATCTTGTAGACGGTACACACTGCTGCTACTGAGCGTCGGTGGTGAAGGGAGTGGACATTTGTAGATGTGGTGCCAATCAAACGGGCTGCTTTGTCCTGGATGGTATCAGGTTTCTTGAGTGTTGTTGGAGCTGCACCAATCCAGGCAAGTGAGGAGATGGAATAGGATATGGGCAGCACGGTGGCACAGCGGTTAGCACTGCTGCCTCACAGCACCAGGGGCCAGGGTTCTGGCCTCGGGTGATTGTGTGGAGTTTGCACGTTCTCCCCGTATCTGCGTGGATTTCCTCCGGGTGCTCCAGTTTCCTCCCACAGTCCAAAGAAGTGCAGGTTAGCTGGATTGGCCATGCTAAATTGCCCCTTAGTGTCAGGGGGACTATTACAGTGGGGTTACGGGGAAAGGGCCTGAGTGGGATTGTTGCTGGTGCAGACTCGATGGGCTGAATGGCCACCTTCTGCAGTGTAGGGATTCTATTCTATGATTCTCGGATGTTAAAATTTGCTCGATTTTAACAGGTCCCACCAGGCAGGAAGTAGACTATTCTCCTCTGTAGAAGAGTCACACAGACTGAAACATTGACTCTGTCTCTCTCTCCACAGATGCTGTCAGAGTTTTTCCAGCATTTTCTGTTTTCAATTCAGATTTCCGGCACCCACAGTATTTTGCTTTTAACCTCTTGGCGTCAGTGGGACAGCTATCAGGTGCGAATCCAACGCCAGCCATTCTTTACTTGGTCAAAATAGTTCAAATCAATCTCCACCCCTTCCCCTGTCCCCACACCCCCATACTTGATTCAGATACTTGGGACACGGTGACCACAGTATTATTAGATATTGTGTGAGATAGAAAAATAAACAGAAAAATCAAGGGAAGGGCACTTGACTGGGAAAAACCCACAAATTACAGCAAACTGCTCAGATTAAATGGACAGATAATAGGCACGTAGCACTATAGATCAGCAGTAAAGAGCCCAATTCTCCGACCTCGTCTGTGGCTGAGATTCTCCAGTCCCGCTGCAGTGAACAGAAATTTGGTTGAGCGCCAAATTCTCTGTTCTTGCTGGCAACTGTGACAGGGCATGAACAGCCGGAGAATTCTGAGCGGGATCTGTGGCAGCCGGTGGCACGGTGGCACAGTGGTTAGCACTGCTGCCTCACAGTGCCAGGGACCCGGGTTCAATTCCCGGCTTGTGTCATGGTCTGTGCGGAACCTGCATGTTCTCCCCGTGTCTGCGTGGGTTCCCTCCGGATGCTCCAGTTTCATCCCACAGTTGGAAAGATGTGCCGGTTAGGTGCATTGGTCATGCTAAATTCTCCCTCAATGTACCCGAACAGGCGCCAGAGTGTGGCGACTTGGGGATTTTCACAAGAACTTCATTGCAGTGTTAATGACTTGTGACACTAATAAATAAACTTGAAACCTTTTGAACAGGAGATGGTAAAGATACCATTCAAGGTGAAAGGGAGGTGTATCGAAAGTGGAGGCTGCACGGATAATTAAAGAAATTCGATCAAATCTAAAACCTGGTGCTTACAAGGGGAATATGAAAATGGAAGCCAGGACAAGTGCAAAGGATAAAGGAGATTTGAGAGGGAGTATGATCGGGGATTAATGGAAGAAAAGGGTTAAAGTATTGAAAAGGCTCTCCGTAGGTGCACAAACAGCTAGATGAAAGACCCAGCTCTGTGAACGGATAGAGGTGACAAGCAGGTGGCAGTGAACAAAGGAAGAAGAGAAATGTTAAATAAGGACTTTACCTGTTTCCATCTCACAGACCATCTGGACTAAATGGCAAACACAGACAGTGCTTGAGAATAATACGTGTCTGATGAATACTCTGAATCCAGACGCTGATCTAGAATACCGCTGTGCACCCATGGGTGCTGATGAGGTTATGCAACTTGCATTTTTTGTGGGTACTTGCATTATTTGTGGTCCGCATATGGTTACGGTGCTCAGTCCTGATGCAGAGATGGATTGCAAAGATTGGAAACTATTCTATTTCCCCCTCGATGAAGTTAGATCTCGGAGCTCCATGCGAGGCAAGGAGCATCTGTGGGCCCTGCGAATGGGTTTAGTGCAGCGAGACAGTCATTTCCTCTGGTCCCCTGCAAACAGCGAATGCAGAGTCACACTTTTACTGATGTGACCCAAATGAGCTTAGCAGCTTTCGAGTCACTTTCATTTTTACTTGGCCTTCCTCCTTCAAAGGAAGCAGTCAGGAGGCTGACGATTCTGTTTGATGATAATCTGGGGGCTGAAGATATGGGAATCTCCAACTAATTCCCTGTCCCGTATTTTATTCCCAACTCCTCTGGCTGGCTCCCACTCAACAGGAAGTATAAGGTCCATGAACGCTGGCTACCATCTGGCACATCAGCCACTAAAGTTACATTCACAGGGAAATGCCGTCTAACCAGTGAAATGATCTACACCATCAGGAAGTGTTTGGTCATGAACTGGGAACGCTACTTTTCCTTCAGGAGACGATATTCCCTGTGATGCGGGGACCTCCGTGCATTTTTGGCTTTCCAGCCAGTTTTGAAACATAATTGGGGTGGAACCCAGTAAGGCTGTCAGTCCAAAAGAAATCCAGCTGTGCTTTCTCCCATGTGAGATTCCACCTCCCCTCTTTTGCTCGACAGTTCCTGGCAGCTCCACTGAGTCATTAAGTGGAGATATTCGTCCCATTTGCGTCTAGACAGCTATACACTCAGTGATAACGTCACTGTGTTAGTGATCCAGAGGCCAATGGGGGACATGGGTTCAAATCCCATCATAGCTCACTGGTAGGGTTTAAGTTCAACTCATAAATCTGGAATTGGAAAGTTAGTCTCAGAATCACAGAGAGTAAGAGGGAAGGGAAATGACTGGGACCAAACAAACAGCCTGTTAATCCACCAGGGACAATGCTCCCCGCAAGCAGCTGGCCATCAAGATGGCTCACAAGAACACCCCAGCCACCGGCAGGGTTAAGAAGCTGCATCGCCATTACCCCGGCACTGTGTCCCTCCAGGAGATCCGCCGCTGCCAGAGGTCTACCAAGCTGCTGATCTGCCAGCTGCCCCTCCAGCGCCGGTGCGGGAGATCACCCTGGACTTCAAAACTGACCTGTCCTTTCAGAGCTCGGCCGTCATAGCCTGCAGGAGGCCAGCGAGGCCTACCTGGTGGGGTTGTTTGAGGACACCAACCTGTGCACCATCCACATTTCTCATGTTTCTATGGCAACGTGCACCAACAGGTGTATTTTCGTCTGATGACATAAAGGTTTAAGTTTATTTATTAGTGTCACAAGTAGGCTTACATTAACACTGCAATGAAGTTACTGTGAAAATCCCCCAGTCATCACACTCCAGTGCCTGTTCGGGTACACTGAGGGAGAATTTAGCATTGTCAATGCACCTAACCAGCACGTCTTTCAGACTGCGGGAGGAAACCGGAGCACCCAGAAGAAACCCACGCAGACACAGGGAGAACATACAGATTCTGTGTAGAGAGTGACCCAAGCTGGGAATCGAACCCAGGTCCCTGGCGCTGTGAGGCAGCAGTGCTAACCACCGTGCCACAGCATGGGTGGAATTTTCCCCAAAAAATGACTAAGGCCGGAATTTTCCCGTCTCGCACGGTAGCACAGTGGTTAGCACTGCTGCTTCACAGCTCCAGGGACTTGGGTTCGATTCCCGGCTTGGGTCACTGTCTGTGTGGAGTTTGCACATTCTCCTCGTGTCTGCGTGGGTTTCCTCCGGGTGCTCCGGTTTCCTCCCACAGTCCAAAGATGTGCGGGTTAGGTTGATTGGCCAGGTTAAAAATTCCCCTAGAGTCCTGGGGTGCGTAGGTTAGAGGGATTAGTGGGTAAATAAGTGGGGGTAGGGCCTGGGTGGGATTGCGGTCGGTGCAGACTCGATGGGCCGAATGGCCTCCTTCTGCACTGTCGGGTTTCTATGATTTCTATCTCCTGCTGCCGGCGAGAACAGAGAATTTAGCGCACAGCCATCGAGGCCTGATCCCAACCCTTGAAGATTGACCCCCTGACCTCCCGCACTGAGGCCTGACAACCCCAATTCCCTCCCATCCGGAGATGTGCCCCCCTCCCCCCCACCTTATTTTCTCTCGTAAGTACAAAACCAGGAGAACTTCCAAAAGATCAACCCCAGCCGTGTTTCTCCATCTGTGTATCGGAGTGTTAATTGGACATACAGGTACTGACAATGGGGGCAATGGAACACAGCATCAACGGGAAGGGCCTGAGGCTTACTCTGCTCCCAATACATGTCAGTGCAACCTGAAAGCACATTGCTTGGTTAAACCAGACTGGTTAAAGACTTGTCCCTTATTTTTAAAAATGTGTTGATTGAGTCTGAACAGCCGTCAGGGTGTTTGCATCCGGCTGAAGTGGTGTTAATGACAGTGGAGCCTCCATCGGATGACGTTTCAGGTCGCTTCCTGAGAGAGAAAGGATATTGCCTCTCTCTTGGGCCTACTTGTTACTTCTTCGATAACAGTTCTTCGCCGGATGTTTGCCAGTTTTTTATTTGTCCCCCACAATGACAAAGGAACCTTTCCAAACAAGCATCTTCAAGTTGCATTCCAACAGCCACTTCAGGGATATTTCCTTGTGTGCGACCCAAGGAGCTGGGGGAGGCCATTCAGTCCTTTGAGCCTGCTCCGCCTTTTAATAAGATCATAGTAAGAAGTCTCACCAGGTTAAAGTCCAACAGGTTCATTTGGTATCACGAGCTTTTGGAGCGCTGCTCCTTCATTAGATGACTGATCACCTGACGTGTTGTGAGACTTCTTACTGTGCTCACCCCAGTCCAACGCCAGCATCTCCACATCATAATAAGATCATGGCACATCTGATAGTAACCTCAAATCTGCAGCCTGCCAACCCCTGATAACCTATCGCCCCCTTTCTGACCTAGAGTCTAATCACCTCTGTCTTGAAAACTTTTAAAGCCTCTGATTCACCTTCAACATTTCTCCTCACCTCCACTTTCAGTGGATGACCCATTACTTTTAGTAAGAAATCTCACAACACCAGGTTAAAGTCCAACAGGTTTATTTGGTAGCACAAGCCACAAGCTTTCGGAGCACTGCCCCTTCATCAGGTGAGTGGAAGTTCTGTTCACAAACAGGGCGTATAAAGACACAAACTCAATTTACAAAATAATGGTTGGAACGGGAGTCTTTACAGGTAATCAAATCTTAAAGGTACAGACAATGTGAGTGGAGAGAGGGTTAAGCACAGGTTAAAGAGATGTGTATCGTCTCCAGCCAGGACAGTTAGTGAGATTTTGCAAGCCCAGGTAAGTCGTGGAGGTTACAGATAGTGTGACATGATATTATACATGACAGATTATGACATTATACGCCCTGTTTGTAAACAGAACTCCCACTCACCTGATGAAGGGGCAGTGCTCCGAAAGCTTGTGGCTTGTGCTACCAAATAAACCTGTTGGACTTTAACCTGGTGTTGTGAGACTTCTTACTGTGCTTACCCCAGTCTAACGCTGGCATCTCCACATCATGGCCATTATTTTTAAACAGTGATCCCCCCCCCCCCCCCCCCGCCCCCCCACCCCCATTCCACATTCTCCCACAAGAGAATGCATCGATATGGGGTATTTATCCATTCGCGGAAGGCTGAGTAGGAGGAAGCGGGTTGCTGGTTGGTAGTGCTGCATGGGTATGCGGGCACTTGATCTAGGGTCCACCCTGAGAGTGACGTGTGTCTGTACAGGTCCAAACATTCACACCTGCGAGCTCCGTGAATAATTTTCTGTGGAAAGCTCTCACAGCTGCAAAACATTTCCACAGCTGACAGAACTCTGAAAGGAATCACTGCCTTGAACTGAAACTTATAAAGTCCCTCCAAGCCATCTCAGACATAAGTTTGATTTGATTTATTATTGTCACATGTATTAGTAAACAGTGAAAAGCATTGTTTCTTGCGCACTATACAGACAAAGCATACCGTTCATAGAGAGGGAAAGGAGAGCGTGTGGAATGTAGTGTTACAGTCATGGCTAGGGTGTAGAGAAAGATCAACTTAATGTGAGGTAGGTCCATTCCATAAGACCCTAAGACCATAAGACATAGGAGCAGAATTAGGCCAATCAGCTCATCGAGTCTGCTCCACCATTCAATCATGGCTGGTATTTTTCTCATCCCCATTCTCCTGCCTTTTCCCCATAACCCCGATCCCCTTATTAACCAAGAACCATTCAAAAGTCTGATGGCAGCAGGGAAGAAGCTGTTCTTGAGTCGGTGGTATGTGACCTAAGACTTTTGTACCTTTTTCCCGACAACTGTACAAAGGCAGGTTGTAACACCCACCACACCCACTTAGAAAAGTGTAACAGGTATGACAGAAACAAGTTCAGAATTGGGGAATCATCATCACTGTAAGCACCACCACGTGCAAATAGATGTATGTCCACATTACCCCAGGTAAAATAAACCATCGCCCGTATTCCTATATCCGGACCCAGGAACATGACAGATCATCCTCTGTCCCATCACAAATGAAGGAGCAGGAACTCTATTCAGATAAAACTTTGGCGGTCCCTCATAGTGAGAGGTGCTGCAGTCTTAGTTTTGTTTTTATCCTGGAGATTCCCCCTTTGTGGTCTTGTTTACAAATGTCTCCATGGTTTTGCCTCTCCTTGTCTCTGTAACCTCCTTCAGCCCCACAGCGCTCTGAGATAGCTGCGCTCCTCTAATTCCCATCTCTATTGTATCCCAATTTTAATTGCTCCACCATTGGTGGCCATGCCTTTGATTTAATTTATTATTGTCACATGTATTGGTATGCAGTGAAAAGTATTGTTTCTAGTCCAAGCACCTCCTTGTGCATCGCTGGGAGTGTCTCCTGCTTTCGAGGTGGTAGCTGTTACGACCTGAACACTGGAACACATCTACACCAGTCTGTACTGCTTGGAGCGTTCATACCTAATTCTTGAATAGAACCATAGAATAGAATCCCTACAGTGCAGAAGGAGTCCATTCAGCCCATTCTGCACTGACCACAGTCCAAACGAGGTCCTATTCTCGTAACCCCACACATTTATCCTGTTAACCCCCTGACACTAAGGGTCAACTTAGCATGGCCAATCAACCTAACCCGCACATCTTTGGAGTGTGGAAGGAAACCGGAGCACCCGGAGGAAATCCACGCAGACACGGGGAGAACGTGCAAACTCCACACAGACAGTGACCCAAGGCCGGAATTGAACTCGGGTCCTTGGCGCTGTGAGGCAGCAGTGCTAACCATTGTGCCATTGTGCCATTGCTGACGTCTGATCGCCTTTGGAGGAGGCCCCTTCATCCATTCCAGTTTCCATCTTGCCTAACTGTGGGACATTCCCTCAGTAATGGCCAGAGATTGCATGGGAAGGGACCTCCAGAGAGAGTGTGAGTTATTTACTCTCTCCATTAGCCAGATCCCCAACATGCTGAAGGCTGATGATTGGAGCCAATAGGCTACGGTGACCCAGTCAGCATGTTCAAGATGGAGAGCCGAACTCAGCTCTTTGGCCAAGGGGTGTTGCACTGCAGATTGCCTCAAAGAGGTCGATTGTCTCCACAATGGTCAATGGCTCTGCCAAATCATCACATAGCCCTGTGCGTATGTGGATTGTTCTCCATTCCATCGGCAGTCCTCAACCTTGCAGGCTGCACAACACACAGCCAAATGACTCCATGAAACCGCCACCATGGGGCAGCACGGTAGCACAGTGGTTAGCACTGCTGCCTCACAGCGCCAGGGACCTGGGTTCGATTCCCGGCTTGGGTCACGGTCTGTGTGGAGTTTACACATTCTCCCCTGTAGGTTTCCTCCGGGTGCTCTGGTTTCCTCCCACAGTCCAAAGATGTGCGGGTTAGGTGGATTGGCCATGATAAATTGCCCCTTAGTGTCAGAGGGACTAGCTAGGGTAAATGCATGGGGTTATGGGGATAGGGCCGAGTGGGATTGTGGTCGGTGCAAACTCAATGGGCCGAATGGCCTCCTTCTGCACTGTAGGATTCTATAATCCACGCGCTTCATTAAAAGGGAAAGTGTTTCTAAAGACTCGCCCAACAACTCACCAGGTAAATGAAGTATTTAGGGTAAGGCATTTAAGGTCCATGATTTGGCCCCACCTCTGTGTGGGGTTACTGATCTCACTTAGATTGTTACAACTGACCTCGAAGCAAAGTAAGTTGGCTAGAGCATCCACCCGGATTGCCTATTCAATGACATACTTCTACCTTCTCCCATTGCTGAAGAACTCCTTAATAAGTTAAGGCTCACACATTTAAGGGGCTGACCAGGAGGATGTTATATCTGGAGCACTGGAACTCACTCAGTTTCGAACATTTGAAAAGGGAATGGTGCAAAATGGCTAAAGTGTAATTTATCAAAACACAGGGTAATATAAAAGTCATCGGACTAATTTTTAAATCCAGTTCTCTATTTTTTCCATTTTTCTTCCATCCTGGATGGATTGATGATTGTTGGGGTGCAAGTTGATGGGTGACAGCTACTTGGCGTAACCGCATGATAGCGCGTATATGCTCAGCAGGGTATTGACCTTGTTTGCAAGTTCCATCCTCTTCCCACCCAATATCCACTTAAGTGCGTCTTTCAGCAGGGCTAACCTGATTGATAACAATCAGAAGTGGCCATCCCAGGCCAATCAATCACCTCTCTAGCCCATGCTTGCTAAATCCAGTTCTTCATCAGCCAATATTCCAGCTAACTTTTAGGTCAGAAGTTCAAACTCTGGGATCTACTGGACCGTATGGTTTAGTACCGTGCCAGATGGTGCATCTGCACACTAGGCCTTTGGCAAGAAGCTTCAGTCCATTCAAACATGCAGACATTTTTATCATTCGTTCATGGGCTATGGGCATCTCAGGCCAGGATTTATTGCCCATCCTTAATTGCACTTACTGATGTGGGCATCACTGACTGGGCCAGTATTTGTTGCCCATCACTAATTGCCCTTGAACAGAATGGCTTGCTAGGCCATTTGGGACCTGGGTTCAAATCCCACTATGGCAGATATCTGAATTCAATAAAAACCTGGAATTAAAAGTCTAATGATGACCATTGTCGATTGTCAGAAAAACCCATCTGGTTCATTAATATCCTTTAGGGAAGGAAATCTGCTGTCCTTACCTGGTCTGACCTGTATGTGACTCCAGATCCACAACAGTGCAGTTGACTCTCAAATACCCTCTGAAATTGAGGGAAGTTATGGAAGGGCAATAAATGCTGGCCCAGCCAGAGACGCCCACATCCTGTAAATGAATTTTTTAAAAAGTCAAGTTACACGCAGCAAGATTCCACAAACAGCGAAGTGATAATGAGCAGATAATCTGTTCTAGTGATGTTGATTGAGGGATAAATATTGTCCAGAACATCAGGGAGAAAGAACTCGTCCTCAAAATAGTGCCATGGGCTGTTATACATCCACATGAGCTGGCAGGCGGTGATTCAGTTTAATATCCCGTCCAAAAAACGGCACCTCTGACAGTGCAACACTCCCTCAGTACTGTGCTGGAGTATCAGCCTAGAGTTCTAAAGTTTAAAGTTTATTTATTAGTGTCACAAGTAGACTTATGACTCACAAGTAGACTTATTAGTGTCAAAAGTAGCACTAGTCGTCACACTCTGGCACCTGTCCGCGTTCACTGAGGGAGAATTTAGCATGGCCAACCAGCACGTCCTTTGGACTGTGGGAGGAAACCGGAGCACCCGGAGGAAACCCACGCAGACACGGGGAGAATGTACAAATTCCACATAGACAGTGACCCTAAGCTGGGAGTCGAAGCCAGGTCCCTGGCGCTGTTAGACAGCAGTGCTAACCACTGTACCACCCTACCACCCATGGACACTCTGGAATGGGATTCAATCCTCTAGCTTAGAGGTGAGAGTGCTATCTACCGGGCCAGGGCTGACACACTTGTAGGAAAAAAATCAACTGGTCAGTTCAAAAAAAATGACAGAAAATGGAATTTTCATTTCCATGGCAACTTCCTGGATTTGCTCAGAATTTAATCTGTCCACATTCTTAAAGTTCTTTGTCAATCGTTATTTAATCGTCGGGTCTCTGTTAGAACCTGGGACTAGAATATAGTTCCTGCTCAAAACTATATCCGAACAGAACTCTCTTGATGTAAACGAAATGAATAAATGGGCAGAAAAAGTTGCAGGACCTTTGCCTATTGCCCCTGGGTTTATTGAAGGTCATGCCACCCCTGCCATATCCTGGTCGATTGTCCAGAGGAACTCACTGGCAACACTTTAGCTCCAAGTGTGCCCACAAAAAAACCCACATTTCCCCATTGGTCTTGGAAGAGACGGAACACAAACTGACCCCACCCCTTACAGGGCCAATGATGCCACGTGTGTAGAGTAAGTGTGGACTGGAAATTGCTGCTCCATTGTCTCAGCAGTGACCTGGCACATTACTGAGGGCAGGCATGCCAAGAGGACAAAGGTACACTAGTCACTGGGTGGGCACAGTGGGCTCTATCTGGGATCCAGGTCATGGAAGCTAACTTCATCTCCATATTCTTCAATACGAATCAATCCTATGTTCAAGATCTGTCAATAGGGAAGGGAAGTCACCTTCATGGGAATGAAGGAAGTCCTGTAGAAATTCAGATAACAACAATCCTTCCCAGCTTTGGTCTGTTTCAGCGCTGGAATGACCACGGGTAAATGTTAGCCTTCTAACCCAGATTCAGACAGAGCAGTTCATTATTCCTCAGATACACATGGAAAGATTTAATGTTAAGCAACATATGTAATTACGGATTAGGGGGCTAAATATGTGGGGATATGGGGGTAGGGCAGTTGGTGGGTGTGTGTAGGATGCTCTCTCAAAGGGTTGGTATAGACTCGATGGGCCGAATGGCCTCCTTCTGCACTGTAGGGATCCTATGATTCTCAGTGGTACTAAGCATGATTCTATGATTTGATGATAATCTGTAAAATAAAGCGGTCGGTTTGCCCTCGTCTCACTGAAGTGTTATCAGTGCATCGACTGACAGATTGGCAAAGAACGTGAGGGCACATGTAAAAGACATGAAATTTAGTTTTTTAAAAAGGAGCTACTACAATTATCAGACTAATTTACCCTATTGCAGTTCAATTGTGCTTCACTTATTGGAATGCTTAGTACCACTGAGAATCAAAATCAAACTTGGTGTTTGGCCCAAGACTGTAGGCTACAAGGTATCAGCTATCAACTTATTGCTTATTTTCCACTCACTCATTAGAAATGTAAAGAGGGATGACGAGAAATGACCTGCAGCCAAGATAAAGGGAAATCCCAAGTCTTCTATCGGAATGTAAATAGTAAAAGGGTGGTAAAAGGAGTTAGGGCCAAATAGGGAATTTACACAGAGGACGTGGCTGAAATGAAAATTTGCATCCCTCTTTACCAAAGAGGTGGATGCTACCCAGGAAATGATCTAATTTGATTTGATTTATTATTGTCACATGTATTAGTATATTGTTTCCTGCGTGCTAAACAGACAAAGCATACTGTTCACAGAGAAGGAATGAAGAGAGTGCAGAATGTACTGTTACAGTAATCGCTAGGGTGTAGAGAAAGATCAACTTAATGCGAGGTAGGTCCATTCAAAAGTCTGACAGCAACAGGGAAGAAGCTGTTCTTGAATCAGTTGGTGCGTGACCTCAGACTTTTGTATCTTTTTCCCAACACAAGAAGGTGGAAGAGAGTATGTCTGGATTGCGTGGTGTACTTAATTAGAGCTGGAACTCTGTCATGAGAAGGATTCAAAATTGATGAGGAGAAAGTGTTGAATAGACTGTGGGTGCTGAAAATTGACAAGACACCGGGACTGGATGAGATGCATCCAAGGATATTGAAGGAAGTGAGAGTGGAAATTGCAGGGACACTGGACATAATCCTTCAGTCTTCCCTAAACTCAGGGGAGGTGCCAGAGGACTAGAGAATTGCAAAGATTACGCTCTTGTTCAAAGAAGATTGTAAGGATAAGCCTAGCAATTACAGACCAATTAGTTTAGCTTCAGTGGTGGGTAAACGTCAAGAAACGATTATTTGGTATAGGATTAATAGTCACATGGAAAAATGTGGGTAAATAGGAAGAGCCAGCATGGATTTCTCAAGAGAAAATTGTGGCTAACTAACTAGCTGAAGTTTTAATGAAAAGGTCACAAAGAGGGTCGATGAGTGTAATGCTGTTGATGTGGTGTACATGGACTTTCAGAAAGCATTCATATTGTGCCACACAACAGATGTCTGAGAAAAGTTATAGCTCATGGAATAAAAGGGGCAGTAGGAATATGTCTACAAAATTAGCTGAGTGATTGGCAGCAGAGATGAATGGGTTAATGGATATTTTTCAGGCAAGGAGGTAAGTTTGTAATGGAGTTCCCCAGGGGTCAGAATTGGGACCTTTGCTTTTCCTGATATATATTAATGATCTGTATCTTGGTGTGCAGGCGACAGTTTCAAAGTTTGTGGATGATACTAAAATTGGAAGCATTGCGAACTGAGGAGGGCAGTGTAGAATATCAAAAGGACATGGACAGGTTGGTGGAGGGGGCAGTAAGTGACAAATGAAGTTCCATGCAGAGAAATGTGAGATGATTCATTTTGGTAAGAAGAACATGGAGAGGCAGTATACAATAAGGGTATGATTCTTAAAGGGGTACAGGAGCAGAGAGACCTGGGTGTATATGTACATAACTCATTGAAAAAAATATTTATTAGTATCACAAGTAGGCTTACATTTACACTGCAATGAAGTTACTGTGAAAATCCCCTAGTCGCCACACTCCGGCACCTGTTCGGGTACACTGAGAGATAATTTAGCATGGCCAACCAGCACATCTTTTGGACTGTGGGAGGAAACCAGTGCACCCGGAGGAAACCCATGCAGACACGGGGAGGACGTGCAAACTCCATACAGACAGTGACCCAAGCCGGGAATTGAGCCCGGGCCCCTGGCGCTGTGAGGCAGCAATGCTAACCACTGTGCCACCATGCCGCCAAAGGTGGTAGGACCTTTGGAGAGAACAGTTAATAAAGCATTTAGTGTTCTGGGCTTTATTAATAGGGGTACAGAGTACAAGAGCAAGGACGTTATGTTATATAGGACACTAGTTAGACCTCAGCTGGAATATTGCATTCAGTTCTGGCTGGCAAACTTCAGGAAGGATGTGAACAGAATGCAGAAGAGATTTGTAAGAATGGTTCCAGGGAAGGGAAACTTTGGTAATGAGGATAGACTGGAGAGGTTAGGACTGTTCTCCTTGGAGGGGAGAAGGGAGGAGATTTGATAGAGATGTTCAAAATTATGACGGGGCTGGACAGAGTGGATAGGGAGAAACTGTTCCCATTCATAAAAGAATCAAGAATGGGAAGGCACAGATTGAAAGTGATTTGCAAAAGACGCAAATGTGATGTGAGGAGAAACCTCTTTCACACAGCGAGTGGTTCGAGTCTGGAATGAGCTGCCCGGATGTGCGGTGGAGGCAGGTCTAGTCGAGGCATTCAAGAGGGCAATAGATGATTACTTGAATAGAAACAATGTGCAGGGGTACAGGGGAAAGACAGGGGATTGCACTAAGTCATAATGCTCATTTGGAGAGCCGGTGCAGTCACAATGGGCTGAATGGCCTCCTTCTGCACCGTAACAATTAAAGTTTATTTATCAGTCACAAGTCGGCTTACATTAACACTGCAATGAAGTTACTGTGAAAATCCCCTAGTCGTCACACTCCAGCGCCTGTTTGGGTACACTGAGAGAGAATTTAGCATGGCCAATACACCTAACCAGCACGTCTTTCAGACTGTGGGAGAAAACCAGAGCACCCGGAGGAAACCCACGCAGACACGGGGAGAACGTGCAGACTCCACACAGACAGGGACCCGAGCCGGGGATCGAACATGGGTCCCTGGCGCTGTGAGGCTGCAGTGCTAAACATTGTGATTGTGTGATTCTATGATGTAGATATACAAACCTCTCTTCCTGAATCCGACAAATTTGGACAATCTATAATCATTCAGCGCGTAAGTCAGAGTTTGTTCCTGGCTTCTGAAGGATATATGGGCTTGCCTAAAAGGTGCAGTCATATACTCTACGCTGGTGAATCTTGTCCTACTACCTGGACGCTGGAGAATGCTGGAATTGTCTACTTTAAGGACTGCTGCGGAACGATCCCAAGTCACCGTGAAACACTGAGGGGAATTAAGAACGTGTGACCTCTACAGCAAACACTTCAGCATGGCAAACCCAGAAAGTGCCAGCACAGAATTTGCAGACGGTAAACATGGGCACCATTAGTTCCTTCGTCAGGAAGGACCGCTGCTCAGATCTTGTGGCAATAATGGAAGCAGAAAACAACAGTGTTCTCGTTCATAATCCAGTAACTCTTGCGGGAATGTCTGGGTGTTTGCAGGGAGGCTGTATGAGGACAGGATCTTGGAAATGTTTAAATCTACTGCTGTAACTGCAGACTCTGTTTCACCAGGATTGCCAGTTCAGGCTTCAGAAGGGCAGAAAAAGCAGCAGAGAAAATCCCTCCAGCTCTGACGGAGGATGATGCAGACCCGATACATTAGCGCTATTCTCTCTCCACTGACTGGTGGAGATTTTCCAGCGTTTCCTGCCCTTGTTTCCAGATTCCAGCATCCGCGGTAGATTTGCTTTTTATCTTCCAGGCAAAGTCAGCCAGGGAAATCCTCGCAACGATCACAAGATGAAAGCTCTGTACCTGTTCCTCCAGCAAATGAGTCATCCGGAGCCAGGATACAACTTCAGCAAAAGTCCTGTCAGCACCTGCGCACCCGATCTCTCCGGCAGGGAAAATATAAGCGAAGCAGAGAAACCAGGGCGGAAAATGTAAAATTACACACCAAATACAGAACAGATGTGATAAACCACTTAAACATCTTTGTGTACTGACAGATTCCTTGGGTCTTATTCGACTGCGTTTGGTTGTATGAAAGGGAAGAAATTCATCTCACATTCGAGACAAGTGAAATTATTCACTTGAGGCCTGGACCAGATTTAGCATCAGACCTTCCTTGAAAGGAAGTGTAAGCTACAGGCAACGAACTAAAGAGTGGTCCACAGGTTTATTTTTACAACATCAGGAGGAGCGCCTCCTTCTGCTTTAGGAAAATATTAAAACTTCAAACAAAGATGTGCGGCCATTTTTTAAGTAACCTCCTTTCAGGAACTGCTAATACAACAAAGAACAGTACGGCACAGGAACAGGCCCCTTAGCCCTCCTGCGCTGATCATGTTGCCTATCTACACCAACTGCCTGTATCCCTCTATTCTCCATCTGTTCATGTGTCTATCCTGATAACTTTGATTTGATTTATTATTGTCACATGTATTAGTATACAGTGAAAAACATTGTTTCTTGCACACTGTACAGACAAAGCAGACCGTTCATAGAGAAGGAAATGAGACAGTACAGAATGTAGTGTTACAGTCATAGCTAGGGTGTAGAGAAAGATCAACTTAATGCAAGGTAGATACATTCAAAAGTCTGATGGCAGCAGGGAAGAAGCTGTTCTTGATTCTGTTGGTACGTGTCCTCAGACTTTTGTCTGTTTTTCCCGACAGAAGAAGGTAGAACAGAGAATGTCCAGGGTGCGTGGGGTCCTTAATTATGCTGGCTGCTTTGCCGAGGCAGCGGGAAGTGTAGACAGAGTCAATGAATGGGAGGCTGGTTTGCGTGATGGATTGGGCTACATTCACGACCTTTTGTAGTTCCTCGCAGTCTTGGGCAGAGCAGGAGCCATACCAAGCTGTGATACAACCAGAAAGAATGCTTTCTATGGTGCATCTGTAAAGGTTGGCGAGAGTCGTAGCTGACACGCCAAATTTCACAAAGTCACAAATGTCACAAGTAGGCTTACATTAACACTGCAATGAAGTCACTGTGAAAATCCCCTAGTTGCCACACTCCGGCGCCTGTTTGGGTACACTGAGGGAGAATTTAGCATGGTCAATGCACCTAACCAGCACGTCTTTTGAACTGTAGGTGGAAACCGGAGCAACCGGGGAAACCCACACAGACACGGGGAGAATGTGCAGGCTCTGCACAGACAGTGACCCAAGCCGAGTATTGAACCCGGGTCCCTAGCGCTGTGAGGCAGCAGTGCTAACCATTGTGTCACCGTGCCGCCCTACCTGGACTCGATTTAGCATCAGACCCTCCTTGAATGGAAGTGTAAGCTACAGGCAACAGATACAGGAAAATATAAAAACTTCAAACAAAGAATTACGGCCATTTTTTTTCAGTAACCTCCCTTCAAGAATTGGGCCACTCAAGGCCAGGTACAACTAGATTGAACTCGGCGAGAACGCCACCCATTTTTGCTTGAATTTTGCTTGGGGTTCCTACAGCCAGTGTAGGTGTGGGACCTCCGATTTGTACAGAGATGAAGCCTGTTCGAGGTGTCCAGGTTGCCAGCACATTTACAGGCCATGACACTAATGGAGCACTGGGCATCACTGGGGCCTGTGCGGTGTCTCTGACCACTTATCCAACTCCGGCCTGCTCACTGCTCAGGCACAGAATGCAAAGGCTGTGAGTTGAATTTCTCCCTGGGAAGGGGACCGGGGATAGATATGTAGACGCTGGGGTCATTCTCCGTCAACGAGGGGCGTTGCCGAGGAGTTTTGGTTGAGGCATTCAAAACTGGCGAGGGGCCCAGACAGAGTAGATCGGGAGAAACTGTTCCCATTGGCAGATGGGACTGGGGAGCAGAGGCCACCGCCGTAACGTGATTGGCAAAAGGACCAAGGACGACATGAGGAAAGACAACAAGTGGTCAAGATCTGGAATGGACTGCCTGAGAGTGAGATCGAGGCAGATACTGTAACGACTTTAATCAGGCAATTGAGGTTGGCCTGTTAGAATATGAACTCGCTGATTAAGGGCCAAATTGGTGGGCCAATCATGGAGCCTCTTGCTTTGTACTTAACCAGGAGTGTCAGTTCCTCTGGGACTCCTGGTGTAGACTGCTGACTGAAAGCACTCTGTATGCTGTTGTCAGACTTGAAAATAAAGGGATTTTGATGAAGGGGCTTCTGCCCCTGAGAACTATGTCTTGATTTTTGAAGTCTATGATTCTATGACTTATTATGGTAGCACAGTGGTTAGCACTGCTGCCTCACAGCACCAGGGACCCGGGTTCAATTCCAACCTCGGATTACTGTCTGTGTGGAGTTTGCACATTCTCCCCGTGTCTGGTGGGTTTCCTCCGGGTGCTCCGGTTTCCTCCCACAGTCCAAAGATGTGCGGGTTAGGTGGATTGGCCAATATAAATTGACCCTAGTGTCAGGGGATTAGCAGAGTAAATATGTGCGGTTGCAGGGATAGGGCCTGGTTGGGATTGTGGTCGGTGCAGACTCGATGGGCCAAATGGCCTCCTTCTGCACTGTAGGGATTCTATGATTTATTACAGATACAATCATAGCTTTCTGCAGCTAATTCAGAGGTGACTCGTTGTGGGTTCAAGTATTAATTGATTTACTAACAACAATATATATACATACATACAAACAAGGGTCGCACAGAACTGTAGTACACCTCCACTCTCTTCCCCTCCTTGGCTCCAACCAATGCTCTGCCCCATCCCAGGACATGCATCCTCCCTGCTCCTGATTGGCTCGGCTTCTCACGTGGTCTCTCCATACGGTTGGGCCCAATTATGTGGCTCACAAAGGACCGCCCCCTTAAAGGGACCATGTTCCTCTCAGAGGACCTTAAAGGGGTCACGCTACCACATTTCAAAAGGGAATTAGATACAGCCTTGAAAAGAAAAATAAAACTTCAGGCACTACGGGAAAAGGGTGGACCAATGGTTGTTCCTGCAGAAAACTGACATGGGCACCCACTGATGAATGCTCTCCTCCTCTTTGCTGACTATTCTCTGATTCTTAAAGCCTTCTACACATGTGGGAAGCACTGGGTGTTCTGTATATTCGAACTGTGATTTCCAAACTGAACTTTTATTTTTAATTCATTTATGGGATGTGGGCGTCACTGGCTGGGCCAGTAGTTATTGCCCATCCCTAACTGCCCTCCATTTCAGAAGGGCAGTTAAGAGTCCACCATATTGCTGTGGGTCTGCAGTCACACGTAGCCAGACCAGGTAAGGAAGGCAGATTTCCTTCTCTATTAGCATCAGTGAACCCAGATGGGTTTTTATGACAATGGTTTCATCGCTAGACTTTTAATTTCAGACTTTTTATTGAATTCAAATTTCAGAATGTGGCAAGGTTGGGATTTGAACCCAGGTCCCCAGATCTTGCTCTGGGTCTCTGGATTACTGGCCCAGTGATAATACAACTAGGCCACTGCCTCCCCTCTCCTACGTTCAGGACTATAGAGTACTGATACTCTGATGTTGAAATGGAAGAGCAGTTATATAAGACAGAATTACAGACATTAAATATATTTTTTTAAACCCTGTGAAATAACTGATTGTTCGCCCGTGTCTCCTCACCTGTGGCACAATACACGTGGGTACACAGCATGCAAGCGTGTGGGTGTTTTCACAACCAAACTGTTTGTTGACATGTTATCTGCGTCAGATCCAGCAAGCAGCTGATTCAAACCCCCACATGACATGCACAGGTTAACATAAAATGGAACAAACCAGCAATGGTCTCCCTGGCAACAAACCTGCTAACCAATAAAAAAAATTTAACAGCAGCTCACGTCACATGAAGCATCACAAGATTAAATTAACTGGAACACAAAATGCTTGCTACCTGAGTGCTTAATTCTCTAGAACAACACCTTTCAGAATTCTCACTATAAAATGTTGCTGAAGGTTTCCAAGGGGCTTGGTTGGAAAACATAAAGGGCTGGTGAATCAGCTCTCCTCAGTCCCATCTCACTTGTTTCCTAGTGACACACAAACCCTTCCATTTCTTGGTGCACAGGGCCTTGGTGAGAGTGAAGACCTTAAAGTAGTGGACATTTGTTAAATAAAATGATACTGGGGAAATCAAAAGAACCCAAAAAACTGACACGTCTCAGGATCTAAGGCCTACACCCTGGAATTTTAAGAGTTGGCTGCACGGATAATGGATGCATTGATATCTCAAAGTTACCCTAAGTTCTAGAATGAATGCCTGTGGTTTGGAGAATAGCAAATGTAACTTTATTCAAGAATGAAGATAGAGAGAAAGCGGTGAACTATAAACATCAAAGTAGAGAAAGTGCGAGAATTTTACTAGAATCATAGAAACCCTACAGTGTAGAAGGAGGCCATTCGGCCCATCGAGTCGGCACCGACAATCCCACCAAGGCCTTATCCCCGTAACCCCACATATTTACCCCACTAATCCCTCTAACCTAAGCATCCCGGGACACTAAGGGGCAATTTAGCATGGCCAATGCACATAACAACAAGTGTCAGGGGGATTAGCAGGGTAAATATGTGGGGTTACTGGAATAGGGCCTGGGTGGGAAGTCACAATTCAGATATACAGAATACCCAGTCAGTGCAGACTTGATGGGCTGAATGGCCTCCTTCTGCACTGTAAGGATTCTATGGATTCAATGGATTCTAACCCGCGCATCTTTGGAGTGTGGGAGGAAACCGGAGCACCCGGAGGAAACCCCCACACTGACACGGGGAGAAAGCGCAAACTCCACACAGACAGTCACCCAAGCCGAGAATCGAACCCAGGTCCGTGGAGCTGTGAGGCAGCAATGCTAACCACCGTGTCAGCATGCTGCCCCTTGTGCCACCGTGCCGCCCTCATTAAGGCAATAATAACAGGGCACGTGGAAAACCATAATATGGCTAGGCAGAGTCGTCATGGCTTTATGAAAGGGAGAGCATGCTTGACTTAACTATTTGCATGGATATGGATAAAGTATATCTGGATTTCAAAAGGTATTTGATAAGGTGTTACAAAAGAGGTTGTTCCATCACATAAAGGCTGATTTTAAAAAATTCATTCATTGGACATGGGCGTCACTGTTTGGCCAGCATTAATTGCCCATCCTTAGTTGCCCTTGGAGGGCAGTTAAGAGTCAACCACATTGCTGTGGCTCTGGGGTCACATGTAGGCCAGACCGGGTAAGGATGGCAGATTTCCTTCCCTAAAGAAAATAGTTTTGTGGTCATCAGTAGATCTTTAATTCCAGATTTTTTTTTATTCAATTCAAATTCCACCACCTGCTGGATTCAAACCCATGTCCCCAGAACATGAGCTGAGTTTCCGGATTAACAGTCTAGCAATAATACCACTAGGCCATTGTAACATATAAACAGGGATTGAGGATTGGGTAATGAATAGAAAACAGAGAGAAGGAATAAAAGGGTTATTTTCAGACTGGCCGACTATAAACTGCAAGGTGTAGTGATTAGGTCTTGGCTATTTACAATCCAAATCAATGACATTGATGAAGGGACTGAGTATAATATGTCCAAGTTTGCAACTTGCTGAAAAGAGAGGTATGTTGTTGAAACTTTCAGTCTTGCACTCATCAGGATAGATGCAAGAATGCCAAATTTCAAATGATCCCAACGATTTGGGAGAAAAGGGTGCTGATTGATTGGCAAGTTGACTCTGATTGGCTGAGGTATTGCCATGGAGAAAGCAAGAAGGAACAATAGGCTCCCAGATAGTTGAATAAAAGACATGAGGCTTGAACATATTGCTTTTATTTGCAGAGGGTGGTCCCTGTGTATGAATATATGTCACTTCTAGCAAGCTTAAAGGAGTCACGTTACAAGTTCAATTGATTATCTTAAATTGGTTGTTAGTGTCGCTATTAGCACACTCAGGGTTGTTGAACAAGTGCCGGGTCGCCACACTACTAGAAGGGTGTGGAGGCTTTGGAGAGGGTACAGAAAAATTTACCAGGATGTTGCCTAGTATGGAGGGCATTAGCTATGAGGAGAGATTGGAGAAACTTGGTTTGTTCTCACTGAAACGACAGAGGTTGAGGGACGACCCTGATAGAAGTCTACAAGATTATGAGGAGCATTGACAGAGTGGATAGTCAGAAGCTTTTTCCCAGGGTGGAAGAGTCAATTACTGGGGGGCACAGGTTTAAGATGTGAGGGGCAAGGTTTAAAGGAGATGTAGGAGGCAAGTATTTTACACAGAGGGTGGTGGGTGCCTGGAACTCGCTACCGGGGGAGGTAGTGGAAGCAGAGTTTTAAGGGGCGTCTGGACAAATACATGAATAGGATGGGAATAGAGGGATATGGTCCCCGGAAGGGTAGGGGATTTTAGTTCAGTCGGGCAGCATGGCCGGTGCAGGCTTGGAGGCCGAAGGGCCTGTTCCTGTGCTGTAATTTTCTTTGTTCTTTATTCTTTGTTCTTTGCTGCCCAATCACAGCTAATAGTAGACGTTTAGTTTTGGGTTTTTGGAAGGGTGGGCTGGGTTGAGTACAACCTGTACTCTTTCATACAGCTGGATATCCAAGTTAGCGAGTAATACAAAACCAGGTGGAAACATGAATTTGATTTGATTTGATTTATTATTGTCACATGTATTAGTATACAGTGAAAAATATTGTTTCTTGCGCATACCGTTCATAGAGAAGAAAAGGAGAGAGTGCAGAATGTAGTGTTACACTCATAGTTAGGGTGAAGAGAAATATCAACTTAATGCAAGGTAGGACCATTCAAAAGTCTGATGGCAGCAGATAAGAAGCTATTCTTAAGTTGTTTGGTACGTAACCTCAGATTTTTGTATCTTTTTCCCAACGGAAGAAGGTGGAAGAGGGTATGGCAGGGGTGCGTGGGGTCCTTAATTATGCTGGCTGCTTTGCTGAGGCAGTGGGAAGTGTAGACAGAGTCAATGGATAGGAGGCTGGTTTGCGTGATGGATTGGGCTGCATTCACGACTTTTTGTAATTTCTTGCAGTCTTGGGCAGAGCAGGAGCCATACCAAGCTGTGATACAACCAGAAAGAATGCTTTCTATGGTGCATCTGTAAAAGTTGGTGAGAGTCATAGCTGACATGCCAAATTTCCTTAGTCTTCTGAGAAAGTAGAGGCGTTGATAGGCTTTCTTAACTATAGTGTCGGCGTGAGGGGGGGGACCAGACAGGTTGTTGGTGATCTAGACACCTAAAAACTTGAAGCTCTCGACCCTTTCTACTTCATCGCCGTTCTCCTTTACGCTTCCTGAAGTCGATGATAATCTCCTTCATTTTGTTGATATTGAGGGAGAGATTATTGTTGCCGCACCAGTTCACCAGATTCTCTATCATAAAGTCATCGTCATAGAGTCATAGAGTCATAGACGTTTACAGTATGGAAACAGGCCCTTCGGCCCAACTAGTCCATGCCGCCCTTTTTTTTTAAAACCCCTAAGCTAATCCCAATTGCCCGCATTTGGCCCATATCCCTCTATACCCATCGTACCCATGTAACTATCTAAATGCTTTTTAAAAGACAAAATTGTACCCACCTCTACTACTACCTCTGGCAGCTTGTTCCAGACACTCACCACCCTCTGGGTGAAAACAATTGCCCCTCTGGACACTTTTGTATCTCTCCCCTCTCACCTTAAACCTATGCCCTCTAGTTTTAGACTCCCCTACCTTTGGGAAAAGATATTGACTATCTAGCTGACCTGTGCCCCTCATTATTTTATAGACCTCTATAAGATCACCCCTCAGCCTCCTATGCTCCAGAGAGAAAAGTCCCAGTCTATCCAGCCTCTCCTTATAACTCAATCCATCAAGTCCCGGTAGCATCCCAGTAAATCTTTTCTGCACTCTTTCTAGTTTAATAATATCCTTTCTATAATAGGGTGACCAGAATTGCACACAGTATTCCAAGTGTGACCTTACCAATGTCTTGTACAACTTCAACAAGACATTCCAACTCCTGTATTCAATGTTCTGACTGATGAAACCAAGCATGCCGAATGCCTTCTTCACCACTCTGTCCACCTGTGACTCCACTTTCAAGGAGCTATGAACATGTACCCCTAGATCTCTTTGTTCTGTAACTCTCCCCAACGCCCTACCATTAACTGAGTAAGTCCTGCCCTGGTTCAATCTACCAAAATGCATCACCTTGCATTTGTCTAAATTAAACTCCATCTGCAGTTCGTCAACCCACTGGCCCAATTGATCAAGATCCTGTTGCAATTGGAGATAACTTTCTTCACTGTCCACTATGCCACCAATCTTAGTGTCATCTGCAAACTTACTAACCACGCCTCCTATATTTTCATCCAAATCATTGTTATAAATGACAAATAACAGTGGACCCAGCACTGATCCCTGAGGCACACCGCTGGTCACAGGCCTCCAATTTGAAAAACAACTCTCTACAACCACCCTCTAGCTTCTGTCAACAAGCCAATTTTGTATCCATTTAGATACCTCACCCTGGATCCCGTGAGATTTAACCTTATGCAACAACATACCATGCGGTACCTTGTCAAAGGCCTTGCTAAAGTCCATGTAGACAACATCAACTGCACTGCCCTCATCTACCTTCTTGGTTACCCCTTCAAAAAACTCAATCAAATTTGTGAGACATGATTTTCCACTCACAAAGCCATGCTGACTGTCCCTAATCAGTTCTTGCATCTCTAAATGCCTGCAGATCCTGTCTCTCAAAATACCTTCCAACAATTTACCCACCATAGTTGTGAGGCTCACTGGCCTGTAGTTCCCAGGCTTTTCCCTGCAGCCCTTTTTGAACAAAGGCACAACATTTGCCACTCTCCAATCTTCAGGCACCTCACCTGTGACTATCGATGATTCAAATATCTCTGCTCGGGGACCCGCAATTTCCTCCTTAGCCTCCCACAATGTCCTGGGATATACCTCATCAGGGCCCAGAGATTTATCTACCTTGATATGCTTTAAGGCTCCAGTACCTCCTTCTCTGTAATATGTACACTCCTCAAGACATCACTATTTATTTCCCCAAGTTCCCTAACATCCATGCTTTCCTCAACAGTAAATACTGATGAGAAATATTCATTTAGGATCTCACCCATCGCTTGTGGATCCACACACAGATGACCTTGTTGATCCTTAAGAGGCCCTACTCTCTCCCTTGTTACTCTTTTGCCCTTTATGTATTTGTAGAAGCTCTTTGGATTCTCCTTTGCCTTATCTGCCAAAACAACCTCGTGTCCCCTTTTTGCCTTCCTGATTTCTCTCTTAACTCTACTCCTATACCCCCTTATACTCTTCAAGGGATTCACTTGATCCCAGTTGGCTATGCATGTCATGTGCCTCTTTCTTCTTCTTGACCAGGGCCTCAATATCCCGAGTCATCCAGGGTTCCCTACTTCTGCCAGCCTTGCCCTTCACTCTAAGAGGAATGTGTTTACCCTGAACCCTGGTTAACACACTTTTGAAAGCGTGCCACTTGCCTGACGTCTCCTTTGCCTTCCCACAGACTCCCCCAATTAACTTTTGAAAGTTCCTGCCTGATACCATCAAAATTGGCCTTGCCCCAATTTAGAATTTTAACTTTTGGGCCAGACCTATCATCCTCCATAGCTATCTTAAAACCAATAGAATTATGGTCACTGGTCCCAAAGTGATCCCTCACTAACTCTTCTGTCACCTGCCCTTTCTTATTTCCCAAGAGGAGGTCAAGTTTTGCCCCCTCTCTAGTCAGGCCATCCACTTAGTGAATGAGAAATTCCTCCTGAATACACTCAACAAATTTCTCTCCATCCAACTCTCTAATACTATGGCTGTCCCAGTCAATGTTAAAAGCTCCGACTATTACCACCCTATTTTTCTTGGAGCTATCTGTAATCTCCTTACATATTTGCTCCTCAATTTCCCACTGACTATTTGGGAGCCTATAGTACAACCCTATCAAAGTGATTTCCCCCTTCTTATTTCTCAGTTCTACCCATATAGACTCAGTGGCCGAACCCTCGGATATATCCCTTCTCAGTACGGCCGTAATGCTTTCCCTAATCAAAAGTGCAACTCCCCCTCCCCTCTTACCTCCTGTTCTATCTTTCCTATAGCATCTGTACCCTGGAACATTGAGCTGCCAGTCCTGTCCCTCCCTGAGCCATGTTTCAGTAATTGCTATAATATCCCAGTCCCACATACCCATCCATGCCCTGAGTTCATCTGCCTTGCCCGTCAGGCCTCTTGCATTGAAATAAATGCAGTTTAATCTGGACTTCCCTTGCTGTCTGTCTTGCTTTTGCCTGATCTGTCGGGTACTAGGATTACTGACACTGCCTTTACTACTTAATGTGCTCTCTTTAACTTCTGTGCTCTCCTCACACTTCTCTTCCGTCTCCCTACTGCTTTGGATCCCACCCCTTGCCAAACTCGCTTAAACCCTCCCCCGAATTCCCGTATTGTGTCCCGTCATTGTTTGAGGTCCGACCCACTACGTTGGTGTCGTCAGTGTCACAGTGAACTGTAAGGAAGATGCAAGGAGACTTCAAAATGATATAGGCAGGTTCAGTGATTGGGTTAAAAGGTGGCAGCCATAGTGGGTGTTGCAAAACTATCCACTTTGGTTGAAAGAATGGAAAAACAGAATTTTTTTTTAAAGGTGAGAGACGGGAAATGTTAAAATGAGAGGGATTTGGAGGTGTTTGCACACAAATCATGGAATATTATCATGCAATTGGGAAGGCAAATAAAGTGTTGGCTTTCATGTAAGGGGATTGGAGTCTAAGAATAAGGAAGTCTTGCTTCAGTTGTACAGGGTTTTGATGACACCCCTCCTGGACATGTGCAGTTTTAGTCTTTTTGCCGAAGAACGACAATAATCTCTCCCCCAATGTCAGTAAAATGAAGGAGATAGTCATCAACTTCAGGAAGCATAGTGGAGGACATACCCCTGTCTACATCAATGGGGATGAAGTGGAAATCGTTGAGAGCTTACATAAAAGCCAACACTTTATTTGCCTTCCCAACTTTTACAGATGCACCATAGAAAGCATCCTTTCTGGTTGTATCACAGCTTGATATGGCTCCTGCTCTGTCCAAGACCGCAAGGAACTACAAAGGGTCGTGAACGAAGCCCAGTCCATCACGCAAACCAGCCTCCCATCCATTAACTCCCTCTACACTTCCCACTGCCTGGGAAAAGCAGCCAGCCTAATCAATGATCCCATGCACCCCGGACATGCTCTCTTCCACCTTCTTCTGATGGGAAAAAGATACAAAAGGCTGAGGTCACGTACCAAGCAACTCAAGAACAGCTTCTTCTCTGCCCCCATCAGGCTTATGAATGGACTTACCTTATATTAAGTTGATCTTTCTTTACACCCTAGCCATAACTGTAACACTACATTCTGCACCCTCTCCTTTCCTTCTCTATGTACGGTATGTTTTGTCTGTAAAGTGCAAGAAACAATATTTTCCACTGTGTACTAATACATGTGATAATGATAAATCAAATCAAATCAAATCAAAGGATATACTTGCTTCCAAGGGGGTGCAACAAGGATTGAATCGTTGACTCCTGGGACAAAAGGGATATGCGATGAGGATCGATTGGGTAGAATGGGCCTATATTCTCTGGAGTTTAGAAGAATGAGAAGTGATTTAGTTGAAGCATATACAATTCTCAGCGGGCTTGATAGGGTAGATGCTGAGACAGTTTACTCTCTGGCTAGGCAGTTTACGACTGGAGGTTATTGCCTCAGGATTAGGGTTCGACAATTTAATACTGAGATGAGGAGAAACCTCTTCATTTAGAGGGTTATGAATCTTTGGAACTCTCTAACCCCGAGAGCTGTTGTTGCTGATGAGTATATTCAAGGCTGAGATCAAAAGATTTGGGGGTAATTAGGAAATCAAGGGATGTAGGAATAAGCAGAAAAGTGACGCTGATGTAGAAATTCAGCTCTGACCTTGAAAAGCAGAGTGGATTCGATGAGTTGCAAATCCTGCGCCAGTTTCTTAAGGGTCAGTTGGTATCAAGCTTGCTTTAAATCAGAATGTTGTAAGTTGAGGGTCCTCTCCAGATGCTTTAGAAGATTGAGAGGCGACCTTATTGAGACATTTGGGATTCTCAGTGGGCTTGACAAGATGGACGCTGAGAGGTTGTTCCCCCTTGTGGCAAAGTCTAGGACCAGAGGGCATAATCTTAGAGTAAGGGGTCACCCATTTAAGACAGAGATGAGGAGGAATTTCTTCTCTCAGAGGGTAGTGAATCTGTGGAATTCTTTATCGCAGAGGGCTGGAGAGGTTGGGTTGTTAAGTATGTTGAAGGCTGAGACAGATTTTTAATCAGAAAGGGAATCAAGGAGAAAAGGCGGGAAAGTGGAGTTGAGGATGACCATATTGAATCAGTCATGATCTCATTGACTGGCGGAGCAGACTCGATGGGCTGAATGGCCTACTTCAGTTCTTACATCTTATGCTCATATGGCCCGAGTACAAAATACTGAGCCAGTGCGAAAGATATTAAACTAACGGTCCACCGGCGGCATGGTGGCCCAGCGGTTAACACTGCTGCCTCACAGCGCCAGGGACCTGGGTTTCATTCCCGGCTTGGATCACGAGTGGAGTCTGCACGTTCTTCCCATGTCTGCCTGGGTTTCCTCCGGATGCTCCGCCTTCCTCCCAGAGTCCGAAAGACGTGCAGGTTAAGTGCATTGGCCATGCTAAATTCTCCCTCAGTGTACCCAAACAGGCGCCGGAGTGTGGCGACTAGGGGATTTTCACAGTAACTTCATTGCAGTGTTAATGTAAGCCTTACTAATCACTAAACTAAACTCTCAAATGGTGGTAAAGGAATCCTTGGCTTCATTCTCTGGGGCGTTCTCCCTGGTGACCGTGCCAATATTTATCAATCAACCCACCTCAGGATCAGACCACCTGGTCATTTATCTCATTGCTGTTTGTGGGATCTTGCTGTGCACTGCTGTATCTTCTTATATTGCAGCAGTGCCTGTGCTTCTGGAGTGACCACTTGGCTGTAAAATGTGTCGGGACTTGCTGAGGTTATGAGTGATGCTAAATAGATGTGTGTCTCTCTTTTGCTTGGAAGAACAACTTAATTCCCAGCTGATTCCTCGGTTCCAGGCTGTGAGAGAATTTTCCAGAACCCCCTGGCTGATTGCCTCGAGGAGTTCTCCACTTCAGACTGGATTCCAGTGTTGGATTAGATAGTGAGCACACTGCTTGACGTAAGGCTGAGAACACACGAGCAGGGATGTGGGGGTGGGAGAGAGTTCTGAGCATACTTAGTTCTGATGGAGCAAAATTTGAATGTCCTTAAAGAAAATTTCAAAATTCTTGAAGAAAATGATAGATCCTTTCACCTACCTTTGCACCACATAGGACTTCGATGAGAAGAAAATACACATTTTTTTAATGCAAAGAACTTTATCGGAGTTTGCACATTCTCCCCGTGTCTGCGTGGGTTTCCTCCGGGTGCTCCGGTTTCTTCCCACAGTCCGAAAGATGTGCGGGTTAGGTTGATTGGCCATGCTAAATTGACCCTAGCGTCAGGGGATTAGCAGAGTAAATATGCGGGGTTATGGGAATAGGGTTTGGGTGGGATTGTGGTCGGTGCAGCCTCGGTGAGCTGAATGGCCTCCTTTTGCCGTGTAGGGAATCTATGATTGTATGAACCCTTGAGGTATCACCTGAAAAAGACTTCATTTATTGAACCACAGCGGTGCAGTGGCTGCTGGTAAGTAGGCAATATTTGTGACGTTTCTGCACTTTGTGATCTCCTGGACTCGTTTCGATCGCCTCAGGGGGTCGGAGAGGAATTTCCCAGATTTTTTTTTCCCCATATTGGCCCTGGGGTTTTTCACTCTGGGTTTTCGCCTCTCCCTGGAGATCACATGGTCTGGAATGGGGGGGTGGGGGTGAGTTAATAGGTTGTAATGAACAAAGCATCGTAGCTGTGGGGGACAGCTCGGTGGATAGGATATTGGTATGTAGATAGGCTGGAAAATTGGGCGGGGATCCTGGATTCAGGATTCAATCCTGGACCGGGGAGCGGCGCGGGCTTGGAGGGCCGAAGGGCCTGTTCCTGTGCTGTATTGTTCTTTGTTCTTTGTTCTTTGTACTTGCACCATCCTACAAGCAGCAATGAGATGAATGCTTCATCAATCAGCTTGTGACTGGACTAAGAATACCAAGTTTTCAAAACTCCCTCCTGGCCTAGCTCCTCCTAATCTCTGTTACCTCCTCCAGCCTTCAACCCTCCAATATCCCAGCACTCCTCCAATTCTGGCCTCCTGTGCATGCCTTGAGCTCTGGACTTCTTCCTCAAATCTCCCTTTCCCTGTCTCCTCCTTCAAGGGGCACCTTTAACCTCTTGTTCAGCTACCCCATGGGTTGGCATGATGGCACAGTGGTTAGCACCGCTGCCTCACAACTCCAGGGACCCGGGTCCGATTCCGGTGACTGTCTGTATGGAGTTTGCACATTCTCCCCGTGTCTGCGTGGGTTTCCTCCGGATGCTCCGGTTTCCTCTCACAGTCCAAAAGACGTGCTGGTTAGGTGGATTGGCCATGCTCAATTGCCCCTTAGCGTCCCAAGATGTGTAGGTTAGGTGGATTAGCCAGGGTAAATGTGTGGGGTTGTGGGGATAGGGCAGGGGAGAGGATCTTGGTAAGATACTCTGTGAGAGTGTTGGTGCAGGCCCGATGGGCCAAACGGCCTCTTCTGTACTGTGGGGATTCCATGAACCCCTGACACTCGGTTAAATATCACATCACCATCTCCCGCCTGAAAACAAAATCAGGGATATCTGAATATCAGGGCCGTGGAGGGAGAAATCAGAATGGAGGTGGGGGTTTCAAAGGGGAAACAGCCCCTGGAATGAAATTAGTGCTGGGAGGGGGCGGGGGGGAGAGGGGTGCGGGGGGGACGGGTGCAGAAATTCCATAGGCTACATCCAAAGATGTTCATCCTCAAAAAAGCTGCCATGCCGTTTCACTTATTTGCAGAATAAATATCCCTGCTCTTGCCTGAGATCAACATTAATCAAAAGCTGCCAAGGTTAGCAAGTCACGATGCAACATGCAACTGGTAGCATTGCGTAAAAACGAGTGTAATAAATTTAAAAATGTACGATCAGAACCCATGAGCGATGAGGTCCCTTCAACAGCACCAAGCTTGCCTTCCGCACTTTCCAAAAGCCTTGGAAGAAGTGACGTTCATTCGCTGAACATGCACATGAGAAAAAAATCTGGTCACAAGATACAGCCATTCCAGGCATATTCCAGGAACAGCTCATTCTGTTTGGAAGTCTTGATATTCCATTGCAGCCTGCCAAAAATAAAACACTGTGCAAATACTGCAGTGAAAAATTAAACCAGTTAGTGTGTGAAACACCCGGCAAATTAAATGCCATTTCGGAGGGCCTTTTATTAACTTTTGCTGCAATCCACTGTGTGAATCAATGCACTGCATCTGAGTGGGAATTCCAATAGTCTGGCCAACACTGCTAAGTTTTAAAAACCTCAAGTTGGATTGCACAGAGCGAATAGCAGTGCCCTAATCCCAGAGTCCTTGTGTTTCTCACTCAGGTTTTTTAACCTTAATGGACTACAACCTTGGCAATTGTCCAGAAATTAAGTAAGTATATATAGTGTTCAAAGTAAAAGAAGTATACATAATGTTCTCTTTTTAAAATCTGTTCAAACAATACTTTAAATAAACAGTCCGCCAGTCCCATACAAGCTTCGAGTGCTAACTTATACTGTGAGACTCATCTATGACTGTTGGGTGGAAGCACACGTGTACCTCCTGATAGCATGTGCAGTTCCAAAGTTCTGTGCACTTTCAAAGAGGTTGGATCATGTGCACGCATTGTTTCGAAGAATTGCACGGTACCAATTGCCCTGTGTGTTTACAAGGATTTAAAGGGAGACAGTCGGTTTGGACCTGTAGCAGAGTCCAGTTGTGAAGGTTGATGGCTCTTTCCCTTTTATTTGATTTGAATTGATTTGATTTGATTTATTATTGTCACGTGTGTTAGTATACAGTGAAAAGTATTGTTCCTTGCGCGCTATACAGACAAAGCATACCGTTCATAGAGAAGGAAAAGAGTTTAAAGTTTATTTATTAGTGTCACAAGTAGGCTTACATTCACACTGCAGTGAAGTTACTGTGAAAATCCCCTAGTCACCACACTCCGGCGCCTGTTCGGGTACACTGAGGGAGGATTTAGCATGGCTGATTCACCTAACCTGCACATCTTTCTGACTGTGGGAGGAAACCAGAGCTCCTGGAGGGTGCAGAATGTAGTGTTACAGTCGTAGCTAGGGTATTGAGAAAGATGAACTTAGTGCGGTGTAGGTCCATTCAAAAGTCTGACGGCAGCAGGGAAGAAGAGAAAGATCAACTTAATTTTATTTGCAAGCACTGTGATTTCTTAGTGGGCATGTGGTGGGGGGAATGGAGGGAGAGGGGCTGTGGTGGAGAACGTGCTGAGATGACTGGGAAAGGTGCAGTCAGCAACGGCCAAGAACACAGATAAGAGAAAGAAGCCAATGAGGTAAACAATCCCATAAACCATATGAGCTCAGTGCGAGGAGCCTGTGAACTTTCGCTTGGAGCTCAGTGCCAAATCACTGTCCTGAACTCTCACCTACAGACATGTACCCACACGTCTAATTGTGAGTTGGCAGTTCTGGTGTTTAGAAAGCCTGAGAAATATGAGGATGGCTTATAGTCTGTCACGAATGGAAGGTGTTGCTAAAGTTTCATTTATTGAGCAGTCGGACTGGCTACTTCAGACAAGGCATTTACAAAGAAAAAGCTGTAATAAGATTAACTGGGTATGAACATTATAAAGTTTCAAGTTTATTTATTAATGTCACAAGTAGGCCTACATTAACATAGAAAAACATAGAGACTAGAAGCAAGAGTAGGCCATTCAGCCCTTTGAGCCTGATCTGCCATTCATTTTGATCATGGCTGATCATCAAATTCAATATCCTGATTTCCCCCCCTTCCCCTCATATCTCTGGATCCCTTTAGCCCCTAGAACTATATCTAATTCCTTCTTGAAATCACACAATGTTTGGCCTCAACTACTCTGTGTGGTAGTGAATTCCACACATTCGCCACCCTCTGGGTGAAGAAATTTCTCCTCACCTCAGTTCTAAAAAGGTTTCCCCTTTATCCTCAAACAATGACCCCTAGTTCTGGACTCCCCCACCATTGGGAACATTCTTTCTGAATCTACCCTGTCTAACTCCCTGTTAGAATTTTATAAGTTCCTATGAGATCCCCTCTCACTCTTCTAAACTCCAGTGGATATAATCCTAACCGACCTAATCTCTCCTCATATGACCGACCTGCCATCCCAGGAATCAGCCTGGTAAACCTTCGCTGCCCTCCCTCCATAGCAAGGACATTCTTCCTCAGATAAGGACACCAAAATTGCAGACAATACTCCAGGTGTGGCCTCACCAATGCCCTATACAATTGCAGTAAAACATCCCTATCCCTACACTCAAATCCTCTCGCTATGAAGGCCAACATTACATTTGCCTTCTTTACTGCCTGCAATGAAGTTACCGTGAACATCCCCTCGTCGCCACACTCTGGCACCTGTTTGGACACACTGAGGGAGAATTTAGCATAGCCAATGCACCTAACCAGCAGGCCTTTCGGACTGTGGGAGGAAACCAGAGCACCCGGAGGAAACTCACGCAGACACAGGGAGAACATGCCAACTCCACCCAGACAGTGACCCAAGCCAGGAAATGAACCCAGATTCCTGGCGCTGTGAAGCAGCAGTGCCAACCACTGTGCCAATGGCTTCATGCCACTGCATGTGGACGTGGTTTCCTCGACCTGTATCCACATGGACAGAGATTGTCTGAATGTATTGCAAGACCCTTATGGCGGAGACATTTTGAATAATACAGCTGGATTGAAACCCATGTGCATTAAGTTGTCTCCTATTTCAGTCAGAACCCAGAATTATTTTTTTCTTTCTGGTGGGTGGGAAGGTTCAGAAAGCATTTAAAATGTTTATATACAATTGCAGGTTCTAGACGTAGAGTCAAGAGTACAAAAAAAATCGAGGAAGTGATGGGGGACGTAGTTGGCTCTCAACTGGAGTATTGCATCCAATTCTGGGATGCTACACTTCAGGAAAGGGATGTGAAGGCAGTGGAGGGACTGCAGGGGATAGATTTACAAGGATAGATCCAGGGATAAGGGACTTCAGTGACGAGAATTGGATAGCAAAGCTTGTGCTGACCTCCTTAATGAATAGGAGATCGAAAAGAGATTTAACTGAGCTGATTGAATCATAGGTTTTGGACTGCTTACCTGAGGAAGGATGTTCTTAAAGAACAAAGAACAGTACAGCACAGGAACTTATAATCAGACCAGCTACAATTTTCTCCAAATCATTTATATATACTACAATCAACAAAGGTCCCAGAACTGATCCCTTTGGAACACTGCCAATCACAGCTTTCCATTCAGAAAAGCACCCCACTTGCTACCCTGTATCTTCCATGCCCAAGCAAGTTCTGTATCCATCTTACCAACTCTCCTCTGATCCCGTGTGACTTCACCTTTCATACCTGTCTACCATGAGGTGGTTTGTCAAAGGCTTTACTGAAGTGCATGCATACAACATCCACTGTCTTTCCCTCATCTATCATCTTCGTCACTTCCTTGAAAAACTCAATCAAGTTAGTGAGACACGACCTCCCCTTTACAAAACCATGCTGTCTAGCACTAATAAGTCCATTTGCTTCCAAATGTGAGTAAATCCTGTCCCTAAGAATCTTTTCCAATAATTTCCCTACCGCTGACGTAAGGCTCACCGGCCCACAATTTCCTGGATTATCCCTGCTGTCCTTCTTAAACAATGGAAAAATATTGGCTATTCTCCAGTCCTCTGGAACTTCACTTGTAGCCAATAAGGATACAAAGATTTCTGTCGAGACCCCAGCCTTGCTCTAGAGGGAGTGCAGAGAAGCTTTACTGGACCAATTCTTGGGATGGCAGGACTGACATATGAGCCGGTTAGGATTGTGTTCAGAAGAATGAGGAAGGAAATCATAGAAACCTATAAAGTTCTAACAGGATTAGGCAGTGTAGATGCAAGGAGGATGTTCTCAATGGTGGGGTGTCCAGAACCAGTGGTTACAGTCTGAGGACACAGGGTAGACCGTTTAGGACAGAGATGAGGAGACATTTCTTCACCCAGAGAGTGGTCAGCCCTTGGAATTCGCTACCAGGGAAAGTAGTAGAGGCCAAAACTTTGAATGTTTTCAAGATGGGTTAGGAATAGCATTTGGGGCGAAGGAGATCAAAGGATATGGGGGGAAGGGTGGGATTAGGTTATTGAGTTGGACGATCAGCTCTATGGGCCAAATGGCCTCCTCCTGCTGCTATTTTCTATGTTTTTCTATAAGGGGTCTTTGTCAGAGTAGATAGGGAGAAACTGTTCCCATTGGCGGAAGGAGAGACAAACACAGGACACTGATTTTAAACTGATTGGCAAAAGAATTAAAGGCAATAGAGAAAATAATCGGTTTCTGGGGAAGAGGCCTGTGTGCGGGAGTAGCTAAATTGCTCTTGCCTAGACTGGCATGCCCTCGATCAACAGAATGGTGGCCTCCTTTGGTGCTGTAACCATTGCATGATTCAATGCAGTATCTGAGTCCTGTTAATGGAATCCAGCACTGTTGCAGGTGCTGTCTTTTCGATGAAAGATTAAAGCACACTGTGTCACTCAGAGTGCAGAGAATTCTTCCACTCTCTCAGCCGGTATCTCACTCAACACCTCCAGGAAAGTGAAGTAGTCACGCGTCTCAGTGGCGTAGGTAGCATCCTGACTTCCACAATTTGGACGCTGTACTTACGCGCGTGACAGCTGTAACATTATTTCAAAAGAGCTTTGGGATTTCCTGAGGATCCGTGGAGAGGCTAAATAAATACAAGTTCTTGCGTTTAAATTCCTGTCACAGCATCAGGTTAGCTGTCTCTGAATCAATTAAAACATACAATTGAATAGTCTGGGGTCACCCTCCGCGGAGGACGCGATTGTATTAAGCAGCGGCATTATGCAAGTATCGATACCCCAGACATTCTCTCTTCCACCTTCTTCCAACGGGAAAAAGATACAAAGATCTGAGGTCACATACCAACCGATTCAAGAACAGCTTCTTCCCTGCTGCTGTCAGACTTTTGAATGGACCTGTTATATATTAAATTGGTCTTTCTCTACGCCCTCGCTATGACTGTAACACTATATTCTGCACGCTCTCCTTTCCTTCTCCCCTATGTACTCTATGAATGGTATGCTTTGTGTGCAAGAAACATTACTTTTCACTGTATTCTAATACATGTGACAATAATGAATCAAATCAAATGAAAGAGTTAATGAAAAGGCCCTTTGAAAATGGGAGTTTTGATCGAAAGTCTGTTTCTTCTCATGAGAAGCCTACTTTCTAGTGGATATGGACATGGTCACAAGCTAAATATGGATGAGGAAGCCTATTTGGTGCATCTAAGTTCATCCACCTAAAATGACCACTCCTCTATCCAAGGAGTTAGAAATGGACTCCAGGAGGTTTTCAAAGAATAGAATCCCGACAGTGCAGAAGGAGGCCATTCGGCCCATCAAGCCTGTACTGACAACAATCCCACCCAGGCCACATCCCCGTAACCCCACATATTTACCCTGCTAATCCCTCTGATACGAAGGGGCAATGTAGCATGGCCAATCAACCTAACCCGCACATCTTTGGACTGTGGGAGGAAACCGGAGCACCCGGAGGAAACCCATGCAGACAGGGGGAGAAAGTGCAAACTCCACACAGACAGTGACCCAAGGCCGGAATCGAACATAGGTCCCTGGCGCTGTGAGGCAGCAGTGCTAACCATCGTGCCACTGTGCCACCCTCCATTACTTTATTTGTGAGTCAGTTCAATGGGTTCTTCATAATTTGTTTGAAAATCTTGATATCAGTGCTGAACCTGTCCATTATGTATCCATTACCACAGTTAATCTAAAATGCTTTGTTCTGTTATGGATTGTAGGTTGATCTGATCTCAGTTTGTCCATACTCTTAAGTTTAATCTTTACATGCTATTTACAATCCTGCATTCCCTCCCAGAAGCACCACTCAGGAGCCTCTTTTCGAGGCAGAAATCCTCAATTGTGTCCAATTATTCCCTGTAACTCAAGACCACGGGGATGAAAGATCAGCCTTTTGCCTTCTCTCCACACTGCCTCCAATGTCAGAATATATCAGAATACTATGGTGCTATCTAAATACAAGTTGTTGCTGTTGAATCTCAGCTGCCACCCAGTTTCCCCAGCAGTGCCTGGTGCAGCACCCTAACTAAACAGGGGTGCCAGGGTAACTGTTCCCCAATATTGGTCAGGACTTTCAGGGGCAAAGAAGTGGCAGATGGGATATACAACGTGGGAAAGTGTGAGGTTATGCATTTTAGTAGGAAGAATAGAGGCGTAGATTATTTCCTAAATGGGGAAAGGCTTTGGAAATCTGAAGCATAAAGGGACTTGGGAGTCCTGGTTCAGGACTCTCTTAAGGTTAACGTGCAGGTTCAGTTGGCAGTTAGGAAGGCAAATTCAACATTAGCATTCATTTCTAGAAGGCTAGAATACAAGAGCAGGGATGTACTTCTGAGGCTGTGTAAGGCTCTGGTCAGACCCCATTTGGAATATTTCGAGCAGTTTTGGGCCCCATATCTAAGGAAGGATATGCTAGCCTTGGAGGGGGTCCAGAGGAGGTTCACAAGAATTGTCTCAGGAATGAAGGGTTTGTCATATGAGGAACGGTTGAGGAGTCTGGGTCTATACTCGATGGAGTTTAGAAAGATGAGGGGGGATCTAATTGAAACTTACAGAATATTGAGAGGCCTGGATAGAGTGGACATGAAGAGGATGTTTCCACTAGTGGGAGAGACTAGAACTCAAGGGCACAACCTCAGAGTGAAGGGACGCTCCTTTAAAACTCACCAGCCAGAGGGTGGTGAATCTGTGGAACTCATTGCCACAGGGGGGCTGTGGAGGTCAGGTCATTGAGTGTCTTGAAGACAGAGATAGATAGGTTCTTGATCAATAAGGGGATCAAGGGTCACGGGGAGAAGGCAGGTGAATGGGGATGAGAATCATATCAGCCATGATTGAATGACGGAGCAGACTCGATGGGCCGAATGGCCTAATTTTGCTCCGATGTCTTATGGTCTTATGAGAAGAAGGGACAAAAATTGAGGGGAATATAGGAGGCGGATTTTCAAAAGAGCTTTATATACACATTCCACTTGATATATTAACCCCCAGTGAAAAGAAATGACAGCTCCTAAAGTGTTATTGATCATCCAGTCTGTTGGCAAACTTGGCCAATTAGCTAAAAGAGTATTAATTAGCATTTTTCGCAATCAACATTCATATCCCCTTATTTTGTATTCCGTCTCTGTCTCGACTTCCAAGCATCCAAATGTTACCGCTACACGCCTATCGGGGCGTGGGTTCATTTGTGTAGCAGCCGGTCCAACTGAAGGTCGTTCACACGTTACCCTAGAAAAGCAGGAGATCGAGCAAGAGCTTTTTAAAATCGGGGGAAAAAAAGCTCCTATCTGCATGTTTTACTTCTGCTTTGCTGCAATGGGAGCAGAGTGCAATGCCATATCCTGCTCCGTTACCACATCTGACTGGGGTTTGCAGCCCTGTCTGTGCGATAAATTCATTCATAAATCCGCTGCAAATTCCAAGTCTCAAAATGCAAGCGCTGAAATTACACCAGGCCACACACGGGGGGGGGGGGGGGGGCGGAAATAAAAACCCATCCCGCAGTCAAACACTGGCTTGTGCAATAGAACGGTTTCGAATCTTGCTGATGCAGTGTCTGCAAGCTGCATGGTTTCATTGGGATAATGGTCACATTCAGTACAGCTACCAACACACAGCAGTTTCAGAATGACAGCCTGAAACTGTAATAACTGACAGAGAGCCCCGCCAGAGAGCTGGAAGCTGCGTTACCAGTCTGTCTGGAAACATGGGTACACACAGTGGGCACTGGAGCTACCCGGGCACGCGTGTGGTTCCTCAGGGGATGATTCCAGTTCTAACATGGTTTGCAATGGTTCAAGCCACAGAGTGACAACCCTCCTCAACTCACACCATGGTGGTAGAGAATTTTGGAATCGTAGAATCCCTACAGTGCAGAAAGAGGCCATTCAGCCCATCGAGCCTGCACCGACAACAATCCCATCCAGACCCTATCCCCGTAACCCCATGTATTTACCCTGTTGATCTCCCTGACACTAAGGGGCAATTTAGCATGGCCAATCCACCGAACCCTACACATAGAATCATAGAATCCCTACAGAGCAGAAGGAGGCCATTCGGCCCATCGAGTCTGCACTGACCACAATCCCACCCAGGCCCTATCCCTGTAACCCCATACATTTACCCTGCCAATCTCCCTGGCACTAAGGGGCAACTTAGCATGGCCAATCCAACTAACCCGCACATCACTGGACTGTGGGAGGAATGATGTTCATTCATCCGTTGTCGCAGCGTCTGCATAGTTTCCCCAATGTACCATGCCTCGGGACATCCTTTCTTGCAGCGTATCAGGTAGACAACGTCATGAACTCGATGGGCTGAATGGCCTCTTTCTGCACTGTAGGGATTCTACGATTCCAAAATTCTCTCCCACCATGGTGTGAGTTGAGGAGGGTTGTCACTCTGTGGCTTGAACCATCCACCAGGTACACGGTACATACTCTTGCAACTCGGCCAACGTTGTCCACCTGATACGCTGCAAGAAAGGATGTCCCGAGGCATGGTACATTGGGGAAACTATGCAGATGCTGCGACAACGGATGAATGAACACCGCTCGACAATCACCAGGCAAGACTGTTCTCTTCCTGTTGGGGAGCACTTCAGCGGTCATGGGCATTCAGCCTCTGATATTCGGGTAAGCGTTCTCCAAGGCGGCCTTCGCGACACACGACAGCGCAGAGTCGCTGAGCAGAAACTGATAGCCAAGTTCCGCACACACGCGGACGGCCTCAACCGGGATATTGGGTTCATGTCACACTATTTGTAACGCCCACAGTTGCGTGGACCTGCAGAGTTTCACTGGCTGTCTTGTCTGGAGACAATACACATCTTTTTAGCCTGTCTTGATGCTCTCTCCACTCCCATTGTTTTGTTTCTTAAAGACTTGATTAGTTGTAAGTATTCGCATTCCAACCATTATTCATGTAAATTGAGTCTGTGTCTTTATAAACTCTGTTTGTGAACAGAATTCCCACTCACCTGAAGAAGGGGCTTAGAGCTTCGAAATCTTGTGTGGCTTTTGCTACCAAATAAACCTGTTGGACTTTAACCTGGTGTTGTTAAACGTCTTACTGTGGGAGGAAACCAGAGCACCCAGAGGAAGCCCACACAGACATGGGGAGAACATGCAAACTCCACACAGTCACCTGAGGCCACAATCAAACCCAGGTCCCTGGAGCTGTGAGGCAGCAGTGCTAACCACTGTGCCACCCTAACCTAAACTGTTTATTGGAAAACTGATGAGATAGGGCATATTGTTATTCTGCGTGACTAATGTCTTCATTGAAGTCAATGGGCACTGGCTTTTCGCTACCCCCTACCCCCACTCCCTGATGCCCGCACCAACCCCCCTCTCAATAATTCAGAATACTTGCACCCGCATAACACTGCCATCTCTCACTGGATACCATGGTTGGCAGATGGGTCAATCAGCCAGGCGGCCTTCACAGTTTTGCAACAAAAATGTTCCAGGGTGGGATAAGGGGCTATGGGGCCCTGCTGACAGGTGCCTGGGCCCATCTGGTTCACTAATGTCCTTTAGGGAAGGAAATCTACCGTCCTTACCTGGTCTGGCCTACATGTGACTCCAGAGCCACAGCAATGTGGTTGACTCTCAACTGACCTCGGGCAACTAGGGATGGGCAATAAATGCTGGCCAGCCAGCGACGCCCATGTCCCATAAATGACATTCCAGTGCATGACTGAGGGATTGCTGTGCTGTTGGATCTGCTGTCACAGTTGGAGCAGGGGTTACAGTCTGAGGATTCGTGGTAGACCATTTAGGATGGAGATGAGGAGACATTTCTTCACCCAAAGAGTGGTGAGCTTGTGGCATTCATTGCCACAGGAAATAGTTGATACCAAAACATCGAATGTATTCAAGAGGTGGCTGGATATAGCACTTGGGGGCGAATGGGATCAAAGATTATGGGGAAAAAGCAGGATTAGGTTATTGAGTTGGATGATCAGCCATGATCGTGATGAATGGCGGAGCAGGCTCGATGGGCCGAATGGCCTCCTCCTTCTCCTATCTTCTATGTTTCTGTCATTCTCAGATAGAGTGTTAAACTAAGGCCTTGTTCACCCTAAAGAACCTGTGACAACATTTCTGGTTTTTGACCAATTTCTACCCTTTCACTGGAAATAAAAACAGTTTATTTCGTCATTATCACATTACTATCTGTGGAAGTTCAGCTGACCACAGGTTTGCTGTGGCACTTCCTACAAACAGTAATTACACATCAGAAGTACACTGTTGACTGTAAGGCATTTTGGGGGCATCCTGAGGTTGTGAAACGGCGGTATACAGATGCAACTTTCCCTTTCGCCAGACATGTCCCATACTGCATCTTGCTCCTGCTTCTCCCCTCTGCTATGCTATGAAGGACAGCACGGTAGCACGGTGGTTAGCATTGCTGCCTCACAGCGCCAGGGACCTGGGTTCGATTCCTGGCCGGGGTGACAGTCTGTGCGCAGTCTGCACCTTCTCTCCGTGTCTGTGTGGGTTTCCTCCAGGTGCTCCGGTTTCCTCCCACAGTCCAAAAGACTGGTTAAGTGCACTGGCAATGCAAATTCTCCCTCAGTGTACCAGAACAGGTTCCGGAGTGTGGAGACTAGGGGATTTTCACAGTAACTTCATTGCGGTGTTAATTTAAGCCTACTTGTGATGCTAATAAATAAAATTTTATGATGTCTTCTGTTGTAAAGGAGAGTGAGGTTTTACAGGGGTCAGCCATCTCATCCAAAAACTACATCCCAGATCTAAAGCAAAGTTATTGTGGGGCAGGAAATGAGCTTGGTCTTTGCCTAGCCTGGCTCGTGACACAGAGTCCAGTACTCCCCACCACGGTGCTATAATCAGAAATCCATCCTTTGAACATAATGGAACAGTTGATTATCCTTTAAACCCACCTCAATATTTCATCTTACAACTGAACGCGGTCAAAATTCAGTAAACAGCTTCCAACGTACTCTTTATGAGATAGTTCCTTCAAACGTTTTTGTTCATCTCATTCTGACTGGCCTCGAGTTCCTGGCTGCAGACACACTTTCAACAACCTTCAAAGGATCCCACAGAAGCAGCAGGCCTTCAGATCAAGAACTAACCCCGCCCCACAAGACCACCAGCGATCTGGCCAACCTTGGAAAAACAAGACCTCAAATGTGTCACTGCATTGTCTTCCCGAAGTGCATTGTATATCGAAAGAATCAAGTGACCCATTCGCTATTCACAGAATCCATAGAATACAATTCCCTACAGTCCAGACGGAGGCCATTTGACCCATCGCGTCTGTACCGACCACAATCTCACCCAGGCCCTATCCCCATAACCCCATGCACTTACCCTAGCTAATCCCCCTGACACTAAGGGGCAATTTAGCATGGCTAATACGCACATCTTTGGACTGTGGGAAGGAACCGGAGCACCCGGGGGAAACCCACGCAAACATGGGGAGAATGTGCAAACTCCACACAGACAATGATCCAAGCCGGGAATTGAACCTGGGTGCTGTGAGGCAGTTGTGCTGACCACTGTGCCATCGTGCACGCCCTGATTAAAAATAATTTTGTAGAAGCGCGTGACTCTAGCATTTTTTTAAATTAAATCGATAAAAGAGCCACTTCAGAATTGGATTTGATGCCATGCATGACAGCGCTGTCAAAAGGTTAGGGGTTAATTAGGGATAACTGGAATGGAAATGAATAAGGTGGTGATGTAAAATTGGCCGCCAACTCACTTTCACCCATTTCACATGATCACAGAGTCAACATCTGCCTCGTAAACTGCTTAAAGAGAGCAAGTCATTTTCAAAAGCTTGACATTATGGATTTTCCATGCATGATGACATTCAACCCCTTGATGTGGCGTTTTAGGTGTATTGGCAAGTGAGCCATCAAACCAATGAATCACCATTTACTAACCACCTCATAGTGAAAGGAAACAGAGCTAAATCTTTCTTTCGAAAATGGGATTAATACTTCAGCTCCAGCCTCTGGGTTGCCAAGGGCATTTGTATCTTTACCATTAGTAAATGCTGCTCAAGGAAAAGCCACCATGAGAACCTTGCTCTGTACAACTGCAATTAAATAATGCCCAACTGTTTGGCACCCAAAGTAGGCCAGAGAATGTTGTTTGAGGATCAGTAACTTCTACAGCAGTGGCTGTGTGAGGAGAACCGATGCGAAGAGTGGGGGGCAAATATCCAACTTGTGTGTCTGAATCAGATGTTGGACTATATCACCAACAGAGAGAAGGCTAAAGAGAATCCCGCAGTCCAATCCAGTTTGCTTGGAGCTAAATTCACAATTAGAAATGGGTTGTGTGGCAGGAGCTTGGAAACTTCCAACATAACAATTAATTATGCAATGGACATCTCAATTAGGGCGGCATGGTGGCACTGTGGTTAACACTGCTGCCTCACAGTGCCAGGGACCCGGGTTCGATTCCCAGCTTGGGTCGCTGTCTGTGTGGAGTTTGCACAAACTCCCCGTGTCTGCGTGGGCTTCCTCCGGTTGCTCCGGTTTCCTCCCACAGTCCAAAGATGTGCGGGTTAGGTGGATTGGCTATGCGAAATTCACCCTAGTGTCAGGGGGCTTAACAGGGCAAATATGTGGGGTTATGGGGACAGGGCCCGGGTGGGATTGTGGTCAGTGCAGACTTGATGGGCTGAATGGCCTCCTTCTGCACTGTAGGGATTCTATGATACTTATCGTAGTTCTGAGCAATGCTGTCAGACCGGGCCAGGTTTAAACCCTTGCTTGAGCTGTGCCAGGTTTAAACCCTTGCTTGAGCTGTGCCAGGTTTAAACCCTTGCTTGAGCTGTGCCAGGTTTAAACCCTTGCTTGAGCTGTGCCAGGTTTAAACCCTTGCTTGAGCTGTGTTGGGTGATTTTTGTGTGAATATTGTTGGAATTGAAAAGTAAAATCTGCCTTCATTCCCTCTCCTGATCGCTGTCCTATGCCCCCTGCTGTAAATACAAATGCAAGTATCTGGTAAAGAAGGAGTAAACTCCACAGTGATACCCCAAAGAGTAGACAATGTGTGGATGCACACTGGAGAAACAGACTGGTCAGAAAGGAAGTGGAGTCCAGCACAGAGTCAGTGCCGTCAGAGGAGGCAAACCTGCCAATCGTGACGGAAATGCCCAGTTCAATGTCTAACCTGCGCCACGGTAATGCAGCAAATATCTTCAAGACAGCTGAACACAACTGCGCACTAGATGCACCCTTACAACGGCACCAACCAGCATTTCATTCAGCATGCTCCAAAATGAGTGTGAGTTTCACTGAGAGTGAGTTTGAACGAGTGTGTTTGCCTGAGGGAGAAGTGAGTTTGCACACTCATTCAAACTCACACTCATTCAAACTCACACTCAGACACACACTCAGTCAAACACACAATCAGTCAAACACACACACTCACAGGTTCAAACACACTCCCATATATTCAATGTGTGTGTGTGTGTGTGACTGAGTGAGCATTTGAATATGAGTTTGAATGAGTGTGACTGGGTGTCTGAATGAGTCAAATTCTCTTTGGTGTTGCATAAAGCTTGACCTGAGCAGATGATATTTAACTTTAGATTGTATAACGAGAGGGATACACAAAATCGGCACTCACTTCTCCCTCAGACAAACACACTCATTCAAACACACACTTGTACATACAAACGCATTCATATAAACACATTCCAACGCACACTCAGTCAAATATACTCATTCACTCAAACACACTCATTCAAACACATACATGTCCCCTCATTTATCCTTCACTTAACATAAAATCTGCTCCTGCTGCTGAGCAAGACACAGCGGTGCTGAATTTAAAATTTGCCAACATGTACACATATACATTAATTCTTCCTGTTCTTTGCCATTTATCTTGCTCTGCTAATTCCCTTCTGTTTGGTGAGGTTGGTAGAGTGGTAGTGAAGTGAAACGTCTGTGGTTGAGTTCTGCTGGAGATGGCAGAGTCTCACTGAGATTGGTAGAGTGGCACGGAAATTGCTGGGGTTATCACAAACACTGCCTCTGAGGTTTGCAGAGCTCTGCTTCAGTCCAGGGACTGTTACTGAGAATGGTAGAGTTATACTGAGAGTTAGCCAACCATCACAGAATCTAGTTCTACTGATGTTAGACTTTCACTGAGGTTAGTTAACTGTCACTGCTGATGTAGTTATATTGAAAGTTTGCAGACTGTCACTGAGGTTAGTAAACTGTCATTGCGGTTGTTGGAGTTATACTGAAGTTAGTAGGATCCTGTGTAGTCCAGTGCTTGATGTCCCTGCCTCTGAGTCAAAAGTGCTCGGTTCGAGTCCCACTGCAGGACTTGACGGTCAAGGAAGGTGCACGCATAATGCAGCCAAAAATGTTGAATCTCAACCCTGAGATTCTTCCCAAATGCATGCCAATGTCAGGTGGTAAGAGTGGGAAAGATTCCTGGTCAGCCATGTGATGGAACTAAAGTTGGAGCCTCGACAATCACTATTCATAGCTCCAGACCACAACATGCTTGTAAAAGCGCTTGCTGCCACAGCAACCCTGACTCTCTGGGTGAACCGTAACACACACACTGGTGATAAAGGCCTTGAAATTGGGAGGTGTAACATGTGTTTTTCAGGGCCTCCCAGTCTTTCCTGTTGTCGATCACGGAGGTCTTAGACGACGGCGAGCGGGAGAGCCTGGACAGACCGTTATCTCTGGATGAGCTGACAAAGGCGTCGAGTCCCTTCAGAAGGGTAAAACTCCCAGAAGCAACGGCTTACCGGCTGAGTTTTACTCGGCGTTGTGGGACTTGACGGGCCCAGACCTGCTGGAAGTATACGGGAGTATGCTTCTGGAAGGCAGCATGTCAGAGTCCATGAGGAAAGGCATCATTACCCTCATCTACAAGCAGAAGGGGGAAAGGGAAGAAATTAGAAATTGGCAACTGTGGTGAACCATCGTTGGTTCCCACTAGGTAGTACTGAGCCAGGGTCTGGCCAGTACTACGAGTATGTATATATGTTGCTGTTGGGGTTAGGGATGGGTTGTTCTACTTGTTGCTGTTGGGGTTAGGGTTGGGCTGTTACACCTTGTATTATAGTTATTATGGTACATCCCAGTCGGGCTCCGCCTCCTGGGAGAGGTATAAAGGTCACTGCTCTGTCTGGGACCCCTCAGTCTGGGATCGTGTACTATACATGGTAGCTTCGTTGTAATAGTAAATAAAAGCCTTTATTTCCTTGAGCATCTCAAGCCTCGTGTGTGATAACGCGCATCAGCAACCCATTTCACTATTGAACGTGGACTATAAAATTCTAGCCATGGTCATCACCAACCGGGTCAAGTCTGCTCTGGAGTCAGTGATCCATCCTGATCAAACCTGTGCTGTACCAGGCAGAAAGATCTCTGATAGCCTCGCGCTACTCAGGGATACAATCGCCTACGTGCAGGACAGGCAGGTGGACACCTGCCTCATCAGCCTAGACCAGGAGAAGGCGTTTGACAGAATATCACACAGCTACATGATGGATGTGCTCTCCAAAATGGGCTTTGGGGAGGGAATCCGCAATTGGATCCAACTGCTCTACACAGACATCAGTAGCGCAGTTTCAATCAATGGATGGGAATCAGATATGTTTCAGATCAGGTCTGGAGTCAGGCAGGGCTGCCCTCTCTCCTCCGTCCTTTTTGTGTGTTGCATTGAACCCTTTGCCGAGGCCCTCAGAAGGGACCCAGGCATCAAAGGAACCCAGGCACCCAGGAATCCCAGGCAGCAGAGGCACGCAAGTCAAAGTCATCCTATACATGGATGACGTGGCTGTCTTCTGCTTGGACCCCTCGTCTGTTCTCAGGCTCCCCCAAGTCTGTGAGCAGTTCGAACTGGCCTCGGGAGCCAAAGTCAACTGGGGCAAGAGCGAGGCTATGTTCTTTGGGAACTGGGCTGACAGATCCTTTGTCCCCTTCACCGTCAGGGCAGACTACCTTAAGGTGCTGGGGATATGGTTTGGAGCGGCAGGGGCATGCGCCAAAAACTGGGAAGAGCGCATCGTCAAAGCCAGGCAAAAATTGAGCTTTGGGAGCAACACTCCCTCTCTATCACCGGAAAAAACCTGGTCATCCGGTGCGAGGTACTGTCCGTGTTGTTGTATGTGGCGCAGGTCTGGCCTATCCCCAAATCCTGCGCAGCAGCAGTGACCCAGGCCAGCTTCAAATTTATCTGGAGATCAAAGATGGATCGTGTCCGGAGGGAAGCGATACACAAATTTCTAGAGAACGGAGGGAAAAATGTTCCCAACGCCGCCCTCATCCTGATGGCCACCTTTGTGTGCGGCTGCATCAAGCTATGTGTAGATCCTTGGTACACTAGACCATAAGACATAGGAGCGGAAGTAAGGCCATTCGGCCCATCGAGTCCACTCCACCATTCAATCATGGTTGATTTCAACTCCATTTACCCGCTCTCTCCCCATAGCCCTTAATTCCTCGAGAAATCAAGAATTTATCAATTTCTGTCTTGAAGACGCTCAACGTTTCGGCCTCCACAGCCCTCTGTGGCAATGAATTCCACAGACCTACCACTCTCTGGCTGAAGAAATTTCTATAAGACCATAAGACATAGGAGCGGAAGTAAGGCCACTACTTTTTGAGGTTCTACCTGTCCCAAGTATTGTGGAGGATGGGTCTGGCCACACTGCCTAGGAACGCTCCAAGTAGTTGGACCGTACCGCAGCACCTGTTCTTCGTGGAGAATTTTTTTCAGAAACACACCTTTGACCACATGGCTATCAAGCAGTGGTCAGCACGTAATGTTCTTGAGGCCCTGAGAGAAAAGGAGATGGCGGATCCTGTCGGATGGTTCCCTGAGCGGACTGTCAGTGTCATCTGGCAGAATGCCCCATCACCAGAACTCACAAACAAGCACCAAGACCTGGCTTGGCTGGTGGTGAGAAGGGCACTCCCCGTCAGATCCTTTATGCACGCCCGAGGTCTCAACATCACCGCACGCTGCCCTCGACGCGGCTGCGGGGGTGATGAGACGGTCGCACACCTCCTTGTGGAATGTGTCTTTGCAAAGAAGGTCTGGAGTGAGATGCAGTGGTATTTGTCGCGGTTCGTCCCGAGCAGCTCGGTGACGCAGGATTCTGTGCTCTACAGGCTGTTTCCGGGGACGCACACCGAGACAAACATCAACTGCTGCTGGAGGGTCATCAACTCGGTGAAGGACATACTTTGGTCCGCCCGAAACCTGCTGATCAAAGATTTGTCCTCGACCGAGTGTTGCAGACTGGCACATGCCAAGGTCCAGGACTCCGTGCTGAGGGACGCGCTCAAGCTTGGGGAAGCCGCCGCAAATGCACAATAGGGAAAGGCCACCGTGTAAAGCCTCTCAACCGAAGCAGACCGAGGGCCCGGTAACTGTAGAATACCCTTGGCCTGCGTAACTGAGTGCAAATATGAAAAACAACAGCACACAGTAAAACCTAATGAATGTATATCGTTTCAAATACTGAAATGTAATGGATGTAATGTCCTGTAAATGAGCATCGTATAGTATTGGAAAAATGACTGGTCTTTTTTCACACTGTTTGTAATTATTGGATATGTTGTCTTGCAATGGCTTATTTGAGAGGTTTTTTTATGAATAAAGTATATTTTTGAAATTGTTTTAAAAAGTGTTTTTCAGGCACTATGGGGGTTTCTTAATTGTCCAAAATGGCAGGCAGGAAGCATACCCATTTCCAACCGGAACCTTCACTTGCCAAACTTGTCAGCGGCACAGTGGCACAGTGGTTAGCACTGCTGCCTCACAGCACTAGAGATTTAGGTTCGATTCCAGTCTGTGCCAAGTTTGCATGTTCTCGCCGTGTCTGCGTGGGTGTCCTCCGAGTGCTCCGGTTTCCTCCCACAGCCCAAAGATGTGCAAGGCAGGGGGTTTAGCCATGCTTAATGCAGTAAATGCATGGGGATAGTATAGAGGGGAGGGCTTGGCCTGTCTGAGACTCAATGGGGTGAATAGCCTCTTTGGGGCGGCACGGTGGCACAGTGGTTAGCATTGCTGCCTCACAGCGCCAGGGACCCGAGTTCAATTCCCAGCTTGAGTCACTGTCTGTGTGGAGTTTGCACATTCTCCCCGTGTCTGCATGGGTTTCCTCTGGGTGCTCCGATTTCCTCCCACAGTCTAAAGATGTACGGGTTAGATTGATTGTCACAAGATGTGTTGGTTTGGGTGGTTAGCGGTGTAAGTACATGGGATTATGGTGATAAGATGGAATGAGAGGTGATATGGGCAGCGCGGTGGCACAGTGGTTAGCACTGCTGCCTCACAACACCAGGCACTCAGGTTCAATTCCGGCTTTGGTTGACTATTTGTGTGAGGTTTGCACATTCTCCCCGTGTCTGCGTGGGTTTCCTCCGGGTGCTCCGGTTTCCTCCCATGGTCCAAAGATGTGTGGGTTAGATTGATTGACCATGTTAAATTGCCCCCTAGTGTCCCGGGATGTGTAGGTTTGGGGGTGTTAGCAGTGTAAATACATGGGGCGGCAGGAATAGGACCTGGGTGGGATGCTCTGTTGGAGAACTGATGCAGTCTTGATGGGCTGAATGGCCTCCTTCTGCACTGTAGGGATTCTATGATTCTACTGTTTGTGGGAGTTTGCTGTGTGTAAACTGGGTGCCACCTTTCCCTCATTGCAATTGACCACACTTTGTGCATTGGCTGCAAAGCATTTTGGGACTTCCTGAGTTCATGAAAGGTGCTATATAAATGCAAGTCCATCTTTCATTTCAGTTGACACATCAATACAGCACTTTGGAAATTGCTGTTGCAATGGAGGAACAGAATAAGTGGAAGTAAAGTTCCTGTGTCGGACCAGGACACTGGGGAAAAGACTCCATTGCTGTTCTCCGAAAGTGCCATGGGCCCTTTTACATTCATCTGAGGGGGCGGATGGGGGTCTCTCTTGAACGTCTCACGGGAACAATGGCCAGTGCTGCACTCTGTACCACAACCAGAGTCATTCCAGCCACTCAGCATGCCATCAGACGCACTTAACAGGATTATAAATGACAAGATAAAATCGTGGAACATTATGTCGGTATAAAAGCATAATTATTAGAGCAGTTCTATCAGAAACTCATTTAAACAAACATATAAATCCAACTAATGAGCTCAGAGGACATCCATCCACAAGAAACAACTGGACTGGTTTGACACGGAAAAAGTCAGGTTCTTCAAACTGGTGTGCAATACTCAAATAGTCAATGTTACCAACCAAGCTGACCTCCATCTAACACCCAGATATCTGCCCTTCCCCGCCCATGGCATCGATCAGGAGCAGTAACTCTGGCTCGTCACTTCTCGGCCTTTTGGCTAAGATCAAGTGTAGCATGGACAGGCTGCACTTGGTTGAGGTCATTAGGTTACATTTAAGCTTCATTTGAAGCAATTTTTAAAAGCGGCATCTCGGCCTTTTGGCTAAGATGCAAATGAGATCAAGCCTTGGAGGCGGTGAGTCTGCACCTACTCCAATCAGCTTGGCTCATGTAGATCAGGCCCAAGACAGGAGTGTAGGCCCTGCCTTTGTCAGCCTGGATCGGAAATGTCTCAACTTGTTGAGACTCTGAATTGGACTTGATTTGATTGAATTGGAAAAGTATAAAAATAAATAAATAAATAAACTCTGGCTCCTCGACTGCTGGCCCAGGTGAGGTCAACCAATGTAATGTGGACTGCAGACTAAACATGTCAGCTGGAATTCTCCCGTCCCACCCGCAACTGGAATTTTAGCGGGCGGGTTGCAGACAATGTGAAACCCCATTGATGGTCGGGCAGGAATTTCCAGCTTTTAGACCAGCATGGCCAGAGAATTCCGCCCGTCCTGTAAGACAAAAGCAGAAAAATCTGGAAAATCTCAGCCCGTCTGACAGCCACTATGGAGAGAGAACAGAGGCAACATTGAGTCAGGGTGAACCTTCGTCAGAGCTCTGATCAAGTGTCATCCAGACTCGAAACGTTGGCTCTGTTCTCTCTCAGTAAGAAGTTTAACAACACCAGGTTAAAGTCCAACAGGTTTATTTGGTAGCAAAAGCCACACAATCTGGAAAATCTTTTGGCTTTTGCTACCAAATAAACCTGTTGGACTTTAACCTGGTGTTGTTAAACTTCTTACTGTGTTTACCCCGGTCCAACGCCGGCATCTCCACATCTGTTCTCTCTCCACAGAGGCTGTGAGACCGGCTGAGATTTTCCAGAACTTTCTGTTTTGTTTCAGATTCCAGCATCCGCAGTATTGTGCTTTTATCTTGCGGCTTGCAAGACTCTATTACGCACTGTCTGTCCCAACGTAGTCACAGGGAAGGCTCCCTACACAGCCCCTTGAGTCAGTTCTGCAACTCAACATGATTGGGATTAACCTCCGAGCTCAACTCCCTGAAGGGAGCAGACATCAGCCTGCCCATGTCTTTCTCAATCGCTACTCAAGCCCCATCAGAAGGGTCGAGCATGCACCCTGCACCCACAGAGCCTTTGGGGAACCTCAGTCTGATATGTTTACAACTTGAGTTTTGTTCATAAAACATCGATCACAACAGTACTGGAGTTGAGTGCTTAGCAAATACAGTGACACCAAAATAGGAAACTCCATCCTTCTCCCAATAATGAATAAAGATGCCTTATTCTTTGCCAGTACCAAATCCTCCTCTGCTCTATTTGTTGGGTGGCATAGAGGTTCTGATTAGCCTCCGCCATTTTGTCCAAGGACTATTCTTCACGGGTGGGGCCCAGACAGCAAGCTTTGAGCATAAGATCAGGGGGAATTGGCATAAGATCAGGGGGCGGCACGGTAGCCCAGTGGTTGGGGGCGGCACGGTAGCCCAGTGGTTAGCACTGCTGCTTCACAGCTCCAGGGTCCCGGGTTCGATTCCCGGCTCGGGTTACTGTCTGTGTGGAGTTTGCACATTCTCCTCGTGTCTGCGTGGGTTTCCTCCGGGCGCTCCGGTTTCCTCCCACAGTCCAAAGATGTGCAGGTTAGGTTGATTGGCCAGGTTAAAAATTGCCCCTTAGAATCCTAAAATTAGTAAATTAGAGGGATTAGCGGGTAAATATATGTGAGGGTACGCCTGGGTGGGATTGTGGTCGGTGCAGACTCGATGGGCCGAATGGCCTCCTTCTGCACTGTATGATTCTATGATAGATTTGCCCTCGAGCCTGCTCAGCTATTCACTAAGGTCAGGGCTGATCTGATCGTGGCCTTATTTCCACTTTCCTGCCCCCACACCCTGACTCCCATGCCAATCAAAACAAGGTAAGTCTCACAACACCAGGTCAAAGTCCAACAGGTTTATTTGGTAGCAAATACCATAAGCTTTCGGAGCGCTGCTCCTTCGTCAGATGGAGTGGAAATGTGCTCTCAAACAGGGCACAGAGACACAACATCAAGTTACAGAATACTGATTAGAATGCGAATCCCTACAGCCAACCAGATCTTAAAGATACAGACAATGTGGGTGGAACAAGAACAGAGTTGGCAGGCTGCTCAACTGCAAAGCGGGGTTATCTCCATTAGACTTTATTATGGTCTGATATTGAGACTAATAAAAGATCACGAGGTAAGTGGAAGTAAACCAACTGGTACTGTTTGTTAACACATCTGCACCTTAGCACGATCAGCACAAGACTGGCTGGGCAAGCTCTACCCAGGGTGGAGCTTGAGTCCTGGGTCACCTGACCCATTCTCTTAAAGGGGCATGCCCCAACCGACTTAAAAGGCATCCACACTTTCCAAGGGGAATCATTAGATGATATTCAGGAGTGGGTGGCATGGCCAATTCTCTACCCCCTGACCGAGGATGTACGTAAGGCCAATTAAAGAGCTCCTCGCGCAGATGGCGAAGGAGAAGTGGGCCCAGCCTTAATTCAATGGCCCCAGTGAGCAAAGAAAAAGGTAGGTAAATCGCCTTGATGGGAATAAGGCTGCTATGTTAAGTGTGGCACTCAAACCACAAGCAAAAACGCCACCAAAAAGAAAAGCTTTCACACACTCCTTTAATCATTGTCCATGGAACTGCAGGGCACAGCCTGTATCACAAACTGAAATTCTTTGATATGGAAATAGAGAGCAACGGTGAATGAAAACTCTGAGTGGGTAATGGAGCATGGGGTACAAACGTTTTATAAAAACATCACTGTGTACAGACTGATTTTTCGAATGAATAATGTGTGTAATTGGGCTTATTATTTTTATTTTCCTTTCAGGCCGGGGTGGGGGGAGAGAGACTCAATCCAGCACGCCAAGAGTAATTTCACAGCTTCCCAGGCAGAGCCTGAATTGTTGTCACAAAGTCCCCTGCCCTCTGACCCCTCTTGGTTCTCTGAATTTTTAACCTCTGCATTACGACAGCCGACTCTCCTATCTCGCCTCAGGATATGCTTTTAATTTCTACAAACTAACCCTCTTTCCCAAAGCAATAAAATTGCAGCCAGGAATCTAAAATTGGTTACTTTTTTCCAAAATTCTTCTCTTTGCAAGTTAACAAAGAACAGTACAGCACAGGAAACAGGCCCTTCGGCCCTCCAAGCCTGTGCCGCTCCTTGGTCCAACTAGACCAATCGTTTGTATCCCTCCATTCCCAGGCTGCTCGTGTGACTATCCAGGTAAGTCTTAAACGATGTCAGCGTGCCTGCCTCCACCACCCTACTTGGCAGCGCATTCCAGGCCCCCACCACCCTCTGTGTAAAAAACATCCCTCTGATATCTGAGTTATACTTCGCCCCTCTCACCTTGAGCCCGTGACCCCTTGTGATCGTCACCTCCGACCTGGGAAAAAGCTTCCCACTGTTCACCCTATCTATCCCCTTCATAATCTTGTACACCTCTATTAGATCTCCCCTCATTCTCCGTCTTTCCAGGGAGAACAACCCCAGTTTACCCAATCTCTCCTCATAGCTAAGACCCTCCATACCAGGCAACATCCTGGTAAACCTTCTCTGCACTCTCTCTAACGCCTCCACGTCCTTCTGGTAGTGCGGCGACATTTTGCTCATACATAGGAAACACAAAGCTTCTTCTACTTTCTCGGGTGTGTTGTATTATTTCATTTGTCCTGTCTCCTTGTCACACTTTGGGGATTTTTTACATCCCCCCCAAACTCTTTATCTATTTCCAACAAGGGACAGAACTGGGAGGGAATATTTGGTGGTATATTGCCCAGTGTGGTTGTTAGCTCCTGCAGGTCTGCAAACGAAAAGCAAAATCTAACAGGAAAGGAACGAAGTGAAATGGACAAAATATAAAATACAAAAAGGTCAAATCAGGTCCTCGTAATGGCCTGTCCCCCATCTACAAGGCACAAGTCGAGAGTGCGATGGAATACTCTCCACTTGCCTGGATGAGTGCAGCTCCAATAACACTCACAAAGCTCGACACCATCCAAGACAAAGCAGCCCATTTGCCAGCTTCAACATGCACTTCCTTCACCACTGACGCACACTTCACCATCATACACTGCAGTGACTCACCAAACCTCCTTCCAAATCCGTGAGCTCAGCCGTCTAGAAGGACATGGGCAACAGATGCGTGGGAACACCACCACCCCCAAGTTCCGACCCAAGCCACACGCAATCTTGACTTGGAAATATGTCGCTGTTCTTTCACTGTCGCTGGGTCAAAATCCTGGAACTCCCTCCCTGACAGCACTGTGGGTGCACCTACATCACATGGACTGCAGCGATTCAAGAAGGCAGCTGTCTGCCACATTCTACAAGATTATGAGGGGCATGGAAAGAGTGGATAATCAGAAGCTTTTTCCTAGGGTGGAAGAGTCAATTACCAGGGGGCATAGGTTTAAGGTGCGAGGGGCAAGGTTTAAAGGAGATGTTCGAGGCAAGCTTTTTTACACAGAAGGTGGTGGGTGCCTGGAACTCGCTGCCGGGGGAGGTAGTGGAAGCGGATACGGTAGTGACTTTTAAGGGGCGTCTTGACAAATGCATGAATAGGATGGGAATAGAGGGATATGGTCCCCGGAAAAGGTGGGGGATTTTAGTTCAGTCAGGCAGCATGGTCGGTGCAGGCTTGGAGGGCCGAAGGGCCTGTTCCTGTGCTGTAATTTTCTTTGTTCTTATTCTCAAGGGTAATTAGAGAAAGGCAACAAATGCTGATCTAGCCACGTCCCATGAACATCTCCATCTCCAACTGGCAGCTCATATTTGTAACTGTGTTGTACGTGATTTTCCATTCTCCGTACCTTTTAGCAACATGAACAATGTGCCATGTTGGTTCCGGAATCTTCTGTGCCCCCTGATAACGACAGGAAGCTATCTGGCAGGCCTGTCAATGGTTATGCATTGCCCATCAGCCTTCTCTTGTATGCCAACCCCATCAAAGTCCTCGCTTGAGTCGCCAGCAGCCGAATGTGCGTGTGGCCTCACCCACCAGTGAGTTGTCACGTGAACCCTAACCCCCTTGGCCTTGGCTGCAGATCAGACGCGAGCTCGGAAAGTGGGAGCACGGAGGCCCGGTGGAGCTACTCGGGGAGTTTTGTTCTTTTTCGCTGCATCATTGTGCAAAATGGTTTTGACTTCTCCTCAGGTTGCACCCAAGATAAAAGCCCCCTGCGGCCCCTCACAGGAGAATTATATCAGCTCTCCAGTGGCTTAGTGTTCCTGAGAGATAAACTGAAGGTTCCACTGAGGAAGAACTGCGTTTATAATAAAATAGAAAATGGTAGTTTAGATATCAGCTTTACAGGAATTAGAAGCTCAACAGGAAAGCAAGATACTGTCTCTTTCAGAGAAAGTGGCTTTGCTAACAAAAAGCTCATTTTACATAGAAGATAGGAGCAGGAGGAGGCCATTTGACCCTTCGAGCCTGCTCCGCCATTCATTGCGATCATGGCTGATCATCCAACTCAGTAGCCTAAACCTGCTTTCTCCCATAACCTATGATCCCATTCGCCCCAAGTGCTATATCCAGCCGCCTCTTGAATATATTCAATGTTTTGGCATCAATTACTCCCTGTGGTAATGGATTCCACAGGCTCACCACTCTTTGGGTGAAGAAATGTCGCCTCATCTCCGTCCTAAGTGGTCTACCCCGAATCCTCAGACCGTGACCCCTGGTTCTGGACACCCCCATCATCGGGAACATCCTCCCTGTATCTACCCTGTTTGTCCTGTTAGAGTTTTATAAGTCTCTATGAGCTTCCCCCTCATTCGTCTGAACTCCAGCGAAAACAATCCTAACCTAGTCAAGCTCTCCTCATACACCAGTCCTGCCATCCCCGGAATCAGCCTGGTAAACCTTCGCTGCGCTCCCTCGAGAGCAAGAACATCCTTCCTCAAAAAAGGAGGCCAAAACTGCAGACAATACTCTAGGTGTGGCCTCACCAAGACCCTGTACATTCTCTCAGTAAGTGGTTCAAAATTTACCCCTTAAAGTGTAGGGTCAAAGGGAGGTCAGGTGTTCAACCCTAACTAACTTGTTCAGCTCTCCCAGGCAGCCGAATACTCGAGGTGGGAAGTTTTTGTCGCTCTTTTCTCTCTCTCAAGGCAAGTGATGGAGAAATCCTGAGCTCACACAAGCCCATTCTCACAGGGTCAGAGGTATTGCTTGCTGTAAGCGCATCAAACCTGGACAGTGGAGGAAAAGAAATAATGCTTGGCTCTCTGGAAAACGCTTAAATTTTCAATCTATCTATATTTCCTTCATGGAGTCACGTTGGCACAGAGGTTAGCACTGCTGCTTCGCAACGCCAGGGACCCAGGTTCAATTCCCGGCTTGGGTCACTATCTGTGTGGAATTTGCACTTTCTCCCGTGTCTGCGTGGGTTTCCTCCCACACTCCAAAGATGTGCGGGTTAGGTGGATTGGCCATGGTAAATTGCTGCTTAGTGTTCGGGGGATTATCAGGGTAAATATGTGGGGTTAAGGAGATAGGGCCTGGGTGGGAGTGTGGTCAGTGCCAAATGTAGATGGGCCGAATGGCCTCCTTCTGCACTGTAGGGATTCAATGATTTTGGAGGCACGGTGGAGGCTAGGTGGCATGGTAGCACAGTGGTTAGCATCTGGTTCAATTCTGGCCTCGGATTGCTGTCTGTGTGGACTTTGCACCTTCTACCCGTGTCTGCGTGGGTTTCCTCCGGATGCTCCGGTTTCCTCCCACAGCCCAAAGATGTGCAGGTTGGATGGATTGGCCATGCTAAATTGACCCTTCATGTCTCAAGATAGGTTGGGGGGATTGGTGGGGTAAAATACATGGGGTTAGGGGAATAGAGCCCAGACTAGAGTCGGTGCAGACTCAATGGGCCGAATGGCCTCCTTCTGTACTGTAGGGATTCTATGATTTTCACCAAGGGTAAAGCTGCAAAGCAAAAGCATTTCTCTGATGGGTTATTAAAGAAGGGACACAGCATGATCCCAAAATTGCACTCAACCAAAGTGAAAAAATGGCCAGTGCATTACAACCTTTCTGGTCACAGTCTTCACGGTACCCCAGGTTGGCAAGGGCACTAGAGTGGGCCTGGCATGTGTGTGGCAGATGCCTTTGCAGTGGCTGGATCAGACAGTCGGACTGGAAAGCCAGGCTGTGCCTGCACTAATCACTGAATTGAGGGAACCTTCTACCACCAGAGCTATTTAAAGGACCAACCATCTAGCTTGCAGGTGAGGTACGTTTCACTTACTTCTGCAATTGCAAAGTTTGTGGAAGTCATGGGGAGTTATTTTTGGAGGGGCTGTGGTGAGTGTCTGACAGTGTTCTGGCACCCAGACAGAGAGCGGGCAGAGGGGTTTGGTGACCAGTGCACAGGGAGGTTGTGACAGCGATGAGGAACTGTCACTGCAGTGACTTGGGGACTGCAGCACGACTGGGCTGTGAAATAGGGGATGGGGAGCATGCAGTAAACTCAATTCACCACAGGATTTCAGGGAGCACTCTTCATACTTCTAGTTTGGGTGGCACAGTGGTCAGCACTGTTGCCTCACAGCACCTGGGAACCAAGTTCAATTCCCGGCTTGGGTCACTGTCTGTGAGGAGTTTGCATGTTCTCTCCGTGTCGGTGTGGGTTTCCTCCAGGTGCTCCGGTTTCCTCCCACAGTCTAAAGATGTGCGGGTTAGGTTGATTGGTCATGCTAAGTTGACTCTAGTGTCAGTGGGATTCGCAGGGTAGATAAATGGAGTTTTGGGAATAGGACCTGGGTGGGATTGTGGTCGGTGCAGACCCAATGGGCCAAATGGCCTCCTTCTGCACTGTAAGGATTCTATGATTCTAGTTCACCCAGGAGTCATGAGGTGACTCAGATTCAACATGGAGGTGGACCCAGATCTGTGCCGCCTCCTTCAACAGGACGTGCAGTCTCACACCAGGGCAAGGACAGCGCTGCCAGTGGCTGTCAAGCTCTGTCACCCTCAACTTCCACGTGAGCCAGTCCTTCAAACTGGGAGGGAGCGGCCTTGTAAATGTATCCCAGTCTGCTGCCCATTGCTGGAGATGATGGAGGTCCCGTACACCAGGAGAGGAGAGCTTGCTTTCCTCTCTCTAACTTGGCACGAGTGGGCACGTGACTTCCCCAGAATTGCCCAATGGCACAACGACAACTCAGCCCACACACATGTGGCTTTGCAGACTCCACACGCCAATGAGGAAATGGTTCAAAACCACAACAGGTTCCACTCCCATTAACGTGCAGTTGGTCTGCGACCAAACATAGAACACCCTGCTCGCCAATACCCGCTATCCTGGCATTTGTCATGACACCTTCACCCTGCCATTCCCGTCATCTTCAGGCCCCCAAGGACACCCAGAGGCTGCTGCTTGGGAGACCCAGTCACTGTGGCTGCTGTTCTCCATCACTGTCACAGCCTCTCCATGGAAAGGTCTCAAAATATTATAGAATCCCACAGTGCAGAAGGAGACCATTCAGTCCATCAAGTGTGCACTGACCACAATCCCACCCAGGCCCTATCCCCTTAACCCTAGTCCTCCTGACACTAAGGGGCAACTTAGCATGGCCAATCAACCTAACCTGCACATCTTTGGACTGTGGGAGGAAACCGGAGCACCCGGAGGAAACCCACGCAGACACGGGGGGAATGTGCAAACTCCACACAGACAGTGACCCGAGCTGGGAATCGAACCCAGGTCCCTGGCACTGTGAGGCAGCAGTGCTAGCCACTGTGCTACCATGTCACCCAAAAGGGCTAGAATCAGAATGATACACGGAAGAGTGTTCAGGGAGGGAGTGGTGTAGGAGGGCAACATAGTTTATTTATTAGTATCACAAATAGGCTTACATTAACACTACAACGGAGTTACTGTCAAAATCCCCCAGTCGCCACACTCTGGCGCCTGTTCGGGTACACTGAGGGAGAATTTAGCATGGCCACTGCACCTAACCAGCACATCTTTGGAGTGTGGGAGGAAACTTGAGCACCCGGAGGAAACCCACGCAGACATGGGGAGAACGTGCACAAACAATGACCCAAGCCGGGATTCGAACCCAGGTCCCTAGCATTGTGTGCCACCATGCCACCCTTTAAATGTCCCTACCCTCTCTGTACGGGTGCCGGAACATTCCCTGTCAAATCCAGCCATGCGCTCTAACATCTCTAAAAATAACTCGTCATTACTGCCCGGATTACTTTGCAATCACGGAAGTGAGTGAAAATGACCTCACCAGCAAGTTTGATGATTTGGTCTTTAAATAGTGCTCAGAGGGGACTGGTCCTTTATTCAGCTGGCAATGTTTAGGATACGCCCCTTGTAAACATGGCTGACTACCCCCTTCCACCATCTGATAACACCAGACCAACAAGGAGTGCCAGAAGCAGGGTGGAATAGCCCATCAGCACTCTCAATCATGGCTCACTGCTAGGATCACTGGGGGTGGGGTGGGGGAGGACTGGGGGCAGAGGGGATATCTCCAGCTACGCGATGGTCTGCTTTGTGCCAGGCTGAGTGGCTGCATTTCTTCACCAGGGCTGTGGCGTGACACCGGTCCTTCCTCCTGAGGCTGCTGTGACTGAGGGCATGCTGCTCTCTGAAATAAGGCAAAAGGGGAAGCTTATGTCAGACACTGAGAGCCTCAATATTCCAGACAGTCAAGAGGAAGTGGGAAGCAAGAGTTCCATGGTCACACCATCCGCACCGTTTGCAGTCCATGTCAGATAGCAGGACGAGTGTGAACTGGTATCGAGTATCGGAACTGAGAAGGTTTCTAGAGCAGGAGCATACCCAGATGCACCATAGAAAGCATTCTTTCTGGTTGTATCACAGCTTGGTATGGCTCCTGCTCTGAGCAAGACTGCAAGAAACTACAAAAGGTCGTGAATGAAGCCCAGTCCAAACCAGCCTTCTATCCATTGACTTTAGTCTACACTTCCCGCTGCCTCGGAAGAGTAGCCAGCATAATTAAGGACACCATGCACCCTGGACAATCTCTGTTCCACCTTCTTCCATTGGGAAAAAGATACAAAAGTCTGAGGACACGTACCAACTGACTCAAGAACAGCTTCTTCCCTGCTACCATCAGACTTTTGAATGGACCTACTTTGCATTAAGTTGATCTTTCTCTATACCCTAGCTATAACTGTAACACTATATTCTGCACCCTCTCCTCTCCTTCCCTATATACGGTATGCTTTGTCTGTATAGTGTACAAGAAACAATGCTTTTCACTGTATCCCAATACATGTGACAATAATAAATCAAATCAAATCAAGTCAAATACCGTTATAGAGTCATAAAGACATACAGCATGGAAACAGGCCCTTCGCCAGAGAGATGACAGATGAGTTTAATCCAGATAAATGCATTTTGGAAGGTCTAATACAGATGGGAAATATACAGTAAATGGCAGAACCCATAAGAGCATTGATAGGCAGAGGGATCTGGGTGTGCAGGTACACAGGTCACTGAAAGTGGCAACGTAGGTGGAGGAGGACATCAAGAAGGCATACGGCATGCCTGGCTTCATCGGCCGGGGCGTTGAGTTTAAAAATTGGCAAGTCGTGTTGCAGCTTTATGGAACCTTAGTTAGGCCGCACTTGGAATATAGTATTCAATTCTGATCACTACACTACCAGAAGGATGTGGAGGCTTTGGAGAGGTTACAGAAAAGATTTACCAGGATGTTGCCTGGTATGGAGGGTATCAGCTATGAGGAGAGGTTGGAGAAACTTGGTTTGTTCTCACTGGAACAACGGAGGTTGAGGGGTGACCTGACAGAAGTCTACAAGATTATGAGAGGCATGGATAGAGTGGATAGTCAGAAGTCTTTTCCTTGGGTGGAAGAGTCAATTACTAGGGGGTATAGGTTTAAGGTGGGAGGGGCAAGGTTTAAAGGAGATATATGAGGCAAGTTTTTTTACACAGAGGGTGGTGGGTGCCTGGAACTCGCTGCCGGGGGAGATAGTGGAAGCAGGTACGATACTGACTACTAAGGAGTGTCTTGACAAATACATGAATAGGTTGGGAATAGAGGGATATGATGCCCAGTAGGGTCGGGGATTTTAGTTCAGTCGGGCAGCATGGTTGGTGCAGGCTTGGGGGGCCGAAGGTCCTGTTCCTGTGCTGTAATTTTCTTTGTTCTTTGTTCGTCCATGCCGATCAGGTTTCCTAAACTGAACTCATCCCATTTGCCTGTGTTTTGCCCATATCCCTCTAAACCTTTCCCATCCATGTACCTATCTTCTTCAATGTTCTCTGTGAGGCCAGATGGTCAGGTTCTCATACAGCCCACCCCATAGTGCGGAGAACCATCTCCTCCACAGGATAGAGACGGCGCAGACGTCCGTGTTCCTGCCATTCTGCGCTGTTCCTGTCTGCTGCCCTTGCAAGAGAGCGGAGGAGGGTATCAGCCATTGGGTATCACTGTGTTTGGGTGTGTGCCTTCCATTGACAAAGGTATGTGGACCATGGTGTGGAGATGCCAGCGTTGGACTGGGGTGGGCACAGTAAGAAGCCTCACAACACCAGGTTAAAATCCAACAGGCTTATTTGGAATCACGAGCTTTCGGAGCGCTGTTCCTTCATCAAGTGAGTAGAGAGGTAGGTTTCACAAACACGGCATATATAGGCAAAGACACAATTGCAAGATAATGGTTGGAATGTGAGTCTTAACAGGTAATCAAGTCTTTACAGATACAGACAATACGAGTGGAGAGAGGGATAATCACAGGTTAGAGAGGTGTGAATTGTCTCAAGCCAGGACAGTTCGTAGGATTTTGCAAACCCAGGCCAAACGGTGGGGGTTACATGTAGTGTGACATGAACCCAAGATCCCAGTTGAGCTGTCCTCACGTGTGTGGAACTTGGCTATCAGTTTCTGCTCTGTGATTCTGTGTTGTCATGTGTCTTGAAGGCCGCCTTAGAGAACGCTTACCTGAAGATCAGAGGCTGAATGCCTTTGACTGCTGAAGTGTTCCCCGACAGGAAGGGAACATTCCTGCCTGGTGATTGTCACGCAGTGCGTGGAGGCAGCGAGAGGCTGGGTCATAGAGTCATAGAGTCCTACAGTGCAGAAGGAGGCCATTCGGCCCATCGAGTCTGCACCGACCACAAATCCACCCCGGCCCTTATCCTAGCTAGTTCCCCTGACACTAAGGGGCAATTTAGCATGGCCAATGCACCTAACCAGCACGTCTTTTGGACTGTGGGAAGAAATCAGTGCACCCAGAGGAAACCCACGCAGACACGGGGAGAACGTGCAAACTCCACACAGACAGTGACCCAAGCTGGGAATCGAACCTGGGTCACTGGCGCTGTGAGGCAGCAGTGCTAACCACTGTGCCACCCTGGGTGTGTAATGGCCGCATCTGAATGGGGGTCCTGAAGAATAATAAATGGGGGCTTGGTGCATCGAGCAGCCTGACGGGCTCACGGTGCGTCTTGTGAAGATGTCTTCATTGACCTCGACTGCCATTTGAACTCCTTGTGACCCCATTGGGCTGAACGCTACAATCGATGCAATGAAGAGGCAGCACAAAGGCTGCTTGCTCCCTGCCTGAATGGGATAGGGTGTCGGCTGCTCGTGACCCCGTTATCTGTTCACCAGAGCAATCAAATTTTTGGCTAACTTATCTCGAAATGACTAATAGGCGTTGAAGAATAGATCCAAGCAACTTACTAACATTGCACCCACTCAACCCTTGTGAACACTCCCTTCACACCTCAGCTGTTGCAGATGCCTGGGTGAAGACAATAAGAAGCTTAAATCAGTGGCCACATCTGAGAGTTTTCAGGGGAGCTGGAGGCACAGTGCTTCTCATTCTTGCAGTTGGACGGTGGCGCCTGTGTTTCAGTCGCCCATCTGCCAATAGTGATTATTATTCCTCAATCACTGATAAAATGGCAAACCACAAGAGTATACAATAAAGATCACCGAAACCAAGGATGACCAAGTCACCGTTACATCATTGTAAATCACTCAGCTTCAAGGCAAGGAATCCAAACGCTTCCAATTTGCCACTTTACATTTCTTCAGCCTGACCATCTTTTTTGAGTCTCCCTTCAGCACTCCCGTTCAATAGAGACGGACCCTGGACGGTGCTGCCCTAAAGGCAACTGCGTTGAGCTCTCCACTTCACCTCGTCGCCACAATTAAGTAGTCATTGTGCTACTCCCCATTTACTACATTAGTAGATCTCAGGTCATGGGATGAATCACAGACATAAATCATCAAAACACTCCACTGACTTTACGTCTGAACTGCAGGAACACATTGCAGACAACTCACAGACACTTAGAAACTGGCTCCCAAAAGCAGAGACCAAAGTGTATCATAGAATTACAGAGTCCCTACAGTGCAGAAGGAAGCCATTTGGCTCATCAAGCCTGCACCAACCACAATCCCACCTATTCTCCCTAACCCCACGTACTTACCCTGCCAGCCCCCCTGACACTATGGGGCAATTTACCATGGCCAATCAACCTAACCCGCACACCTTTGGACTGGACACAGACTGGACTGGTATCGACTGGAACAGAGATGTAATGCTTCCTCTGATGCTCAAGTCCTGACTGTAAGTAGCTTCAATCTTAAAGGATCCAGGCTTGCTTGAAATCAAAATGAATTGATCTTCGTTGGGGTGGTATTGGGGCCATTACAATTGCCCTAGCATCGGAGCAGGGGTATACAGTTCAACCCCTCGAACCTGTTCTGTACTTCAATGAGACCATGGCAACCTAACTCCATACACCCTGTGCCTTTGCTCCATATCACTAACAAAACAAAATGATCAATCTCAGATTTTAAATGAACAACTGGCCAATTGGCATTTTGTGGAAGACAGTTTCAAACTGCTACCACCCGAGACTTGAAGACGTGTTTCCCGATTTCATTCGTGAAAGGACTGGCTTGGATTTTTAAACTACGTCCTCGAGCCCTCCATTCCCCACCCGGTGGAGATGGTTTCTCCGTGTCCTGGTTTTGAAGAAGGGTTGAAGAAAATAAGGACCAAGTAGAGAAATGTCAATTACTAGGGGACGCCAGTTTAAGGTAAAAGGGGAAAAGTTTAAAGGAGAGGAAAGTTTTTTTACACAGAGGGTGGTAAGTGCCTGGAATGCGCTGCCAGAGGAGAAGCAGGTACAATAGCAACGTTTAGGAAGCATCATGACAGATACATGAATACGCAGGGAATAGAGGGATATGAACCGCGTTAAGGCACTAAGTTGATCTTTCTCTACACCCTGGCTATGACTGTAACACTACATTCTGCACTCTCTCCTTTCCTTCTCTATGAACAGTATGCTTTGTCCGTATAGTGCGCAAGAAACAATACTTTTCACTGTATACTAATACATGTGACAATAATAAATCAAATCAAAAGGTCTTTAGTTTAGAAAGGTGCCAAGTGTCGGTGCAAGCTTGGTGGGCCTGTTCCTGTGCTTTTTTCCCTGTTTTTCATTATTACCCAGTGAGTCTTGGTGGAAATGTGTGTGAACAGAGGATATTAGCTGGACTGGGATCTGATTTGATGTTTTTATTGTCACATGTATTCGGACACAATGAAAAGTACTGTTTCTTGCATGCTATACAGACAAAACATACAGTTGATAGAGTACATGGCAGAGAAGGAAAGGAGAGGGTGTAGAATGTAATGTCACAATCATAGCTCGGGTGCAGAGAAACATCAACTTAATATAAGGTAGGTCCATTCAAAAGTCTGACGATGCAGCTATAGAATGCAATGGGAAGAAAACAAAAGTGGTTTGGGTTTCTTTAACATCACTCAAGGATGTTTCTCTCTCTCTCTTTTTACAATCAATGAATTATTTTTGAGGTTATTGCTGCTAAGGTATAAACACCTGCACCAAAATTCCATAAACAGCAGGAAGCTAAAGTCCGGTTAATCCAGTTTTGAAGAACAACTGCTGGCGAGGACCCTGGGAGAACTCCCCTTTTCCTGATGCATGGAGCGATGCAGAAACAGAACCGGTTTGATTGCAGGGAAGGGATAAGAGGGAAGGGTTGCTATGGTGGGAGTTGATACTGTGCGTGCAAACCATTGGAAATGAGAGAGAGCGAATGAGCAAGAGATGTGGATAAAAAGCAAAACAAAACGTGGAAATAATAAGGATATGATAATGGAAAACTTGCTGCGGTTCCTGAAATGAAGGAAAAACTAAAATTAAAATGAACCATAAGAAAAATGCTCATGACAAATCTAAGGCTAGCAATGCAAAGAAAATTGAGCAGTATTGATGGAGATGATTAATAAGTTCAAAGTGGAATATTTGGATGGGAACTTGAGGGAATTAAACTTGCAGGACTAGACAGAATGGAGGAACGGGACTGACTGGATTGCTCAACGGAGAGCTGGCATGCACTCGATGGGCTGAATGGCCTCTTTCTGTGCTGTAATAACTCTATGAAATACATTACCCCCCCACCCCGCTCTTGCCCCCATGTCCACTGTCCTATTGGGTGAACATGAAGATATCGGAAAAATCAACAGAAGAAAAAGTGTGAACTCATGAGAATGAAGGGATTCCACTGCATGGCAACCTTTACATTACCGTCAATCAACCTTTATTTCTGAAAAACACAGTGCAAAGGAATTCAGAAAAAACACGTGTCGAAAAATCCCCAGCTGAAGGAAGTGAGCAACTGAAGTTTAACTTATGCAAATGTCGAATGTTTTTCAAATTTCATAATCGCTGACCAAATCATCAATTTACAGTGGAAGATAATTGTCATGTGACCCAGCATTCCCACACGAGGTACTTTAAAATGTGTCTTCACCGAGAAAACCCTGGCGTTAGGGATCAGAGTCATAGAGGTTTACAGCATGGAAACAGGCCCTTCGGCCCAACTTGTCCATGCCACCCCTTTTTTTTAACCACTAAGCTAATCCCAATTGCCCGCATTTGGCCCATATCCCTCTATATCCATCTTACCCATGTGACTATCTAAATGCTTCATAAAAGACAAAATTGTACCCGCCTCTACTAATACCTCTGGCAGTTTGTTCCACTCACCACCCTCTGAGTGAAAACATTGCCCCTCTGGATCCTTTTGTATCTCTCCCCTCTCACCTTAAACCTATGCTCTCGAGTTTTAGACCCCACCTATCTTTGGGAAAAGATGTTGACTATCTAGCTGATCTATGCCCCTCATTATTTTATAGACCTCCATAAGATCACCCCTCAGCCTCCTATGCTCCAAGAAAAAAAGTCCCAGCCTATCCAGCCCCTCCTTATAACTCAAACCATCAAGTCTCGGTAGCATCCTAATAAATCTTTTCTGCACTCTTTCTAGTTTAATAATATCCTTTCTATAATAGGGTGATCAGATCTGTACACAGTATTCCAAGTATGGTCTTACCAATAGAACATAGAACATTACAGCGCAGTACAGGCCTTCGGCCCTCGATGTTGCGCCGACCAATGAAACCAATCTAAAGCCCATCTAACCTACACTATTCCAATATCATCCATATGCTTATCCAAGAACAATTTGAATGCTCTTAATGTTGACGAGTCCACTACCGCTGCAGGCAGGGCATTCCACGCCCTTACTACTCTCTGAGTAAAGAACCTACCTCTAACATCGGTCCTATATCTCTCACCCCTCAATTTAAAGCTATGTCCTCTCGTGTTAGCCATCACCATCTGAGGAAAAAGGCTCTCACTATCCACCCTATCTAATCCTCTGATCATCTTGTAAGCCTCTATTAAGTCACTTCTTAACCTTCTTCTCTCTAACGAAAACAACCTCAAGCCCCTCAGCCTTACCTCATACGATTTTCCCACCATACCAGGCAACATCCTGGTAAATCTCCTCTGCACCCTTTCCAACACTTCCACATCCTTCCTATAATGCGGCGACTAGAACCGTACGCAATACTTCAAGTGCGGCCGCACCAGAGTTTTGTACAGTTGCAACATGACCTCCTGGCTCCGAAACTCAATCCCTCTACCAATAAAAGCTAACACACCGTACGCCTTCTTAACAACCCTATCAACCTGGGTGCCAACTTTCAGGGATCTATGCACATGGACACCCAGATCCCTCTGTTCATCCACACTACCAAGTATCTTACCATTAGCCCAGTACTCTGTATTCGTGTTACTCCTTCCAAAGTGAATCACTTCGCTCTTTTCCGCATTAAACTCCATTTGCCACCTCTCAGCCCAGCTCTGCAGCTTATCTATGCCCCTCTGTAACCTGCCACTTCCCTCCGCACTGTCTACAACTCCACCGACTTTAGTGTCATCCCCAAATTTACTAACCCATCCTTCTATGCCCTCATCCAGGTCATTAATAAAAATGACAAACAGCAGTGGCCCTAAAACAGATCCTTGCGGTACACCACTAGTACCTGAACTCCAGGATGAATATTTCCCATCAACCACTACCCTCTGTTTTCTTCCAGCTAGCCAATTCCTGATCCAAACCACTAAATCACCCTCAATCCCATGTGTCCGTATTTTCTGCAAAAGCTTACCATGGGGAACCTCATCAAACGCTTTGCTGAAATCCATATACACCACATCAACCGCTTTACCCTCATCCACCTCTTTGGTCACCTTCTCAAAGAACTCAATAAGGTTTGTGAGGCACGACCTATCCTTCACAAAACCGTGTTGACTATCCCTAATCAAATTATTCCTTTCCAGGTGATTATAAATCCTATCTCTTATAATCTTTTCCAATACTTTGCCCACAACAGAAGTAAGGCTCACCGGTCTATAATTACCAGGGTTGTCCCTACTCCCCTTGTACAAAGAGGGATGAAGTGTAGAAGCAACGAGTCACACAAATGGCCCGAATCAGTCAAAGCACAGCAAGGCCTTCCCCCTGCACTCCATTGGATTGGCTGCTGTGTAGATCCAGCTGGATGGCACAGCTGATGCAAGTTTCCCATAGGGAAAGTTGCAAATAGATGTGTGTGTGTGGTATGCAGTGGTGGCAAGTCTGTCACTTATTAGTCATCTTTAGCTGGCCTGAGATGGGTGTGGGTTGGGGGTGGTAATCCCCTTGAAGAGTGGCGTCACTCCTTATGGGTGAAGGCAGACTCTTCGAAGAGCAGCTGTGTAGATCGCCTGAGTTCATAAATATTTAATAAGGGGCAGCAATAATTCTATATTGCAATAATTCAGCACTAGAGAGCTTACTGCATAAAGGTTCACTGTAGACTGATTCCGATGGGTGAATTATACATTTGTTTTCCTGTTCATTATTTGTTGCAGTAACTCAAGCAGCAGGACAATGGTAACAACAATCTGCCTTGATATAAGTGCTTTTAACTAAATACAAGTGTCCTAAATGAGTTCCCAGATACGCGCAAAGAAATTGTGTTTCAGGAGTGGCACGGTGGCACAGTGGTCAGCACTGCTGCCTCACAGCGCCAGGGACCCGGGTTCAATTCACGGCTTGGGTCACTGTCTGTGTGGAGTTTGCACATTCTCCCCATGTCTGCGTGGGTTTCCTCCGGGTGCTCCGGTTTCCTCCCACAGTCCAAAGATTGACTATGCTAAATTGCCCCTTATTATCCAGTGATAAGTAAGTTAGATGGATTAGCCATGTTAAATGGGTAGCGATGGGGTCAGGGCAGAGGGGAGGGCCTGGGTGGGATGCTCTTTCGAAGAATTCGCGCAGACTCGATGCACCAAATGGCCTCTTTCGCCACTGTAGGGACTCTGTGGTTTTTGAGATTTTTCTTCATAAGTGGAGAAAGGGTCACGGAAATGGTTCTAGAAACTAGGTCGAAGAAAGTTGAGTTCACGGTGGCACAGTGGTTAGCGCTGCTGCCTCACAGGGCCAGGGACCCGGGTTCGATTCCTGGCTTGGGTCACTGTCTGTGTGGAGTTTGCACATTCTCCTTGTGTCTGCGTGGGTTTCCTCCGGGTGCTCCGGTTTCCTCCCACACTCCAAAGATGTGCGGGTTAGGTTGATTGGCCATGCTAAATTAACCCCTAGTGTCAGGGGGATTAGCAGGGTAAATATATGAGGCCAAGGGGATAGGGCCTGGCTGGGATTGTGGTCGGTGCAGACTCGATGGGCAAAATGGCCTCCTTCTGCATTGTAGGGATTGTATAACACAAATGGTGGGATGGAAGGAAAAGGATGGCATAGAAGTCAGAAGGAATGTAGAAGATAGGAGAAATAAACTGGTATGATGTTATGGAGAATGAGGTCCTTGTGTGGTTCAGCAGGAACTGAGCTCACAGAGTCATAGGGGGCAAGATTAATGCAATAGTGCTTTGGACAAGTTGGGAGCTCAGTGTGGGTGAAGTCTGGATGGTGAGGTTAGAGTGATTGGGTCTGGAGGTTGCAAAAGGCTCGGATGGACACAGTGTCCAAGGAGAAGAGCAGATTTACACAGTGTCAGATCTGAAACAAAATACTTGGAAGAGAAATGAATTGTCTGATGAAAATGACTTTACTGATCATCATACGCAGTGGATTTTCCAGCGCTTGCTGCGGTGGCATTTCGAACTCTGTTCATACACAAGAAGTGACTGTTGCAGCACTTTTGCAGGTTACGGGAGTGCCGCCTTTATAGATGAAAGTTTCAATTGCCTCAAGAAGTCAAGTTGCAGCAGAGGGCAAATCTGAGTTCAGAAGCTGGGCTCCGTTTGGAACACTCAGGCTGATTTGATGCCCCCTGGGGACAGATTGGCAGCCTGGGGCAGCGTAAAATTGGGTGCCATGCTGTGGGTGCTGTTCCCAGTACTTACCTGCCTTCTCCTGCCACAGATGTACCAGTGAATCACAGGATCATAGAATCCCTACAGTACAGAAGGAGGACATTCAGCCCATCGAGCCTGCACCAACCACAATCCTACCCAGACCCTATCCCCACAACCCCACGTAATTACCCTGCTAATCCCCCTTACAGTAAGGGGCAATTTAGCATGGCCAATCAACCTAACCTGCACATACAATCATAGAATCCCTACAGTGCAGAAGAAAGCCATTCGGCCCATCGAATCTGCACCGACAACAATCCCATCCAGGCCCTATTCCCATAATCCCTTTGGACTGTGGGAAGAAACTGGAGCACCCAAAGGAAACCCATGAAGACACGGGGAGAATGTGCGAACTCCACACAGACAGTCACCCAAGGTTGGGAACGAACCCTTGGTCCCTGGCGCTGTGAGGCAGCAATGCTAACCGCTGTGCCACCGTGGTTCCCTAGTGGTCGAGGAAGTGTTGGGATGCCCAGCCTCCTGTGGTCACTTGAGGCCCTTAGGTGGCCGATTAATGGTCACTCCCAAACGCCCGCCCTCCCCAACAGCCAATGAGATTCCACCCAGGGCAGCAGGGGGCTTCAGGCTCCCAATCCACAATGTTTTTACTGGGCAGTGCGGCGACTGGTCAAAGGAGAGCATCCTTTTGGGGCCCCTCCCCAAGGTTTTCCCACCCGGGTTCCCCCCCCCCCACTCTCACCGCTGGGACCAGTGCACTGCTGATCATTTGATCAGCCAGTAGCTCTCGGGGTACAGAGAGTTCTCCCCCGATGGGGACATAAGGTCAGCCCAGGGGCTGTTAAACAGCAGCAGGACGAGCCAGCTAAAGGGTGGTGGGGGGCGGGGAGTGGGGGTTGGGGTCCATATAGACCGAGGAGGAGGGGGGGGAGGGGGGGGCAAGGTGGGAACCCTGCCTCCATTCCTACACCAGAAATGGAGAAAGAAACTGCCACTGGCTTCACCCGCGGGAGAAAAAAAAAATCTGCAAACTAATTTCAAACCTACTGTCAAATCAAAAATGTTTTGTAAACCTCTGGCGCGCTGTTTCGGGAAACCGTTCAGAATTTATACGAAGTGCAAGGAAGCACTGTGTATTTTGAAGGCTGCAAAAGACCATTAATTTCTCTGCTCAGAGAACGTTCTAATCCATTTGAAGCGGCGGTGCTGCCTCAGTTGCTTTTGTGTCACCATTTTGATGTCTCATGATTTATGGCTGAATTCTATTTCCCTTTACTCTCTTTCCGAGAAAGTTTACCAAGTTTACCCATGGTGCGGGATGATTAACAGTTCTGGGGAACGAAAGCGAGTGTCCATAACAGCTCCAGTATCTGGACTTTTTAGATCAACAGAAACCTTTTTATCAACCTTCTCGCCCCACAATGAATCATTTCAGAAACCGAATTTTATTTATCGTTCTCACAGGTGTTCTGGAAAGACACAAGCCCACACGGCCTTTCCCCTGCCGTTGCTTTTCATTTCATTTTAATTTTCTCAATTAAACAAAAAAAATTCAACAGTAAAATGAGTCACCCAATTTAAACCTTCCACCAAGTTAACGGTTCAACGAGGTCAAACGCTTTTTCACGGCTGATGTGAATGCCAAATGTAGAATGAGCACCAAGCTGCCAGCTCCTGATAACGTGGAAAAATAGCACAGCTCCAAGGGCAGCAATCGTAAGAGCATTGCTGGATGGCTTACGATGGGGGAAGGGGGCAAAAAAACCGGTTTGAAAAATCTCTGCCCCCGCCTCGGTCCTGGTGAAAATTGTGCAACGAGCGATAGTTGGAGAGCTGATCTGCCATCACCCTCGCTGGCCTGCGTCAACTTGGCCAGTTATCATGTCCCTACCCTTAACCATAACTCGGGATTGCTAACGAGCAGAAGGGCATGTTAGTAGGATGGTGAAAAAGGCACGTGGGACACTTGCCTTTATCAATCGAGTCATGGATTACAAAAGCAGGGAAGTCATGTTGGAGTTGTATAGAGCTTTGGTGAGGCCACAGCTGGAGTACCGTGTGCAGTCCTGGTCGCCACATTATAAGAAGGGTGTGATTGCGCTGGAGGGGGTGCAGAGGAGATTCACCAGAATGCTGCCTGGGATGGAACATTTAAATTATAAAGAGAGGTTGCTTAGGTTTGGTTTGTTTTTGTTGGAGCAGTGAAGACTGAGGGGTGACCTGATTGAAGTGTACAAGATTATAAGACATGTACAGAGTGGATAAGGAGCAGCTGTTCCCCTAAGTTGAAGGGTCAGTCACGAGGGACATAGGTTCAAGGTGAGAGGCAGGAGGTTTAGGCGGGGATGTGAGGAAAAACATTTTTACCCGGAGGGTGGTGACGACCTGGAATGTACTGCCTGGGAGGGTGGCAGAAGTGGGTTGTCTCACTTCCTTTAAAAAGTATTTGGATGAGCACTTGGCACATCATAACACTCAGGGCTATGGGCCAAGTGCTGGCAGATGGGATTAGGTGGGAGTTCAGGTGTTTCTAATGTAACGGACTCGATGGGCCAAAGGGCCTCTTCTGCGCTGTATGATTCTATGATTCTATGAACTCGGAGCAAGCATCTGTGATGCGAGTACACGGAGAAGTCAAGTCATAAACGGTGTCTCTCATCAAACTGCCACGCCAGCATTAATTACGCTCTCAGCGAAAAATCAGTCTGCTCTCCATCGAGGACTGAGAATAAGGGACGAATGCAGCTTAACCTCATCGCTTCAAATTGGAGCTAAATGCACTCCAGGGGCAATTGTGGGCGCAGGTGTCATTACATATTTGATTGCCTCCTGTTTCAAGTTCACTCAACCTTTCTTAAAAAACGATGCTTCAAAAACAATATGAGTAAGAGTCTCGTTATTACTGTAACGCATTCTCATTTCTCCTCGCACCACTCCTCTCTTCCCATTTGGAAGATTTTGGGAAGTGGGCTAAGGTCCAACGAGAACAGCTTGTGTCTCTAACGGTAAAATGTCTCCATGTCTGAAACAAAAGTTTGGGCGGCATGGTGGTTAGCACTGCTGCCTCACAGCGCCAGGGACCCAGGTTCGATTGCAGCCTCAGGACACTGTCTGTGTGGAGTCTGCACGTTCTCCCCGTGTCTGCGTGGGTTTCCTCCACGTGCTCCGGTTTCCTCCCACAGTCCGAAAGATGCACGGGTTAGGTTGATTGGCCATGATAAATTGTCCCTTAGTGTCAGGGGGAGTAACAGGGTAGTTACGTGGGGTTACGGGGATAGGGCGTGAGTGGGATTGTTTTCGGTGCAGGCTTGATGGGCCAAATGGCCTCCTTCTGCACTGTAGGGATTGTATGATTTCTATGAATAGTTGATAGAGAACCACACAAGAAGTGACCAGAGCCAAGGTCCCCTTATCTAAGGAATGATATACTGGAATTGGAGGCAGTCCAGAGACGGTTCACTAGGTTGTTTCCGGGTATTTTCTTATGAGGAGAGGTTGAGTATATTGGGCCAACACGGATTGGAGTTTAGGGCAATGAGAGGTGACCTTATTGAGACACGTAGGATTGTCAGGGGGCTTGACAGGGTAGATGCTGTGAAGTTCTTTAAAAAGTTTATTTATGAGTCACAAGTAGGCTTACATTAACACTGCAATGAAGTTACTGTGAAAATCCCCTGGTCGCCGCATCTGGTGCCTGTTCGGGTACACCAAGGGAGAATTTAGCATGGCCAATGCACCTAACCAGGATGTCTTTCAGACTGTGGGAGGAAACCGGAGCACCCGGAGGAAACCCACGCAGATAAGGGGGAGAACTTGCAGACTCCACACAGACAGTGACCCAAGCCGGGTATCGAACCCGTGTCCCTGGCACTGTGAGGCAGCAGTGCTAACCACTGAGCCACCGTGCTATCTCTGAGGAAGTGGATGCTGCAGCTTGGGGTCAGACAGGAAGGCAAAGCGGCAAATGAAGTTCAGCCTCAGACAGCGACTGGATGGAAGGATGGAGTCGGTGGCTAGGGTGTGCAATTTGTGGCGGCAACTGTAGCCGGCAAAGAGATCCTTTGCTATTCACCGGTTTCTACTAAATTCAAAAGCACAGCGTTCAAACAACAAAGACTGACGCACATTTTCTGTGGCAAATTGCAAAGGACCATAAACTTTTCACATAGCTCTTCAAAGTTGCAGTGCACAGCACCTGTCGAACAACTACAAAATAAGGCATGTGCTTGTCATGTACAGCGTTGCCTCTGGGAACCCTTCTCACATGCTTGTCCTTCCACCTATGCTGTGCGGAGCTCACTGCATTGTATTGACCTGGCTCTTGTCCATGGCTTCACTTACCCTTATTCAGAGAACTGCACGATGAAAACGACGACGCTTTGAATGTTGAAGAACACCGCTTACCAAGTTTGGACGCTCGTAGAGGCACGCGATTATTCACAGGTCTAACACCTGTACGAATGCCCAGGCCTATTCCGGACTCTGATTTCAGCAACCTCCAAATTTTGAACACAGAATAAGCTCTGGTTAATGTTTGATCAGCCAAAACGCAAAGGAGCTTTCAAATAGAGAAACCTCTGTGCTTGCCAATGGTTATCTGATGGGCACAACTTGCCCAGTTTTCACTCCCTGTTATTTTGGATGAAGCCAGTGGATTGAAATCATTCTGGTGGATCTGGTCATGTGTTGAAGGTGAAGGTGGCTGGGGTGGTGAGGAGAGGGAAATGTCTTATCCTGGAAGGATGGTCTGAGTGTCATAGAATCATAGAATCCCTACAGTGCAGAAGGAGGCCATTCAGCCCATCGAGTCCACACTAACAATCCCACCCAGACCCTATTTCCCATACCCCACATATTTACCCTGCTAATCCCCCTGACGCTAGGGTCAATTTAGCATGGCCAATCCACCTAACCCGCACACCTTTGGATGGTGGGTAGAAACCGGAGCACCCGGAGGAAACCCACGCAGACACGGGGAGAATGTGCAGACTCCACACAGCCAGTGACCCGAGGACGGAATTGAACCCGGGTCCCTGGCACCGTGAGGCAGCAGTGCTAACCACTGTGCCACCCCCAATGTATCGCGTTGCTGTCATCGTGCAGCTATCTGCGGCCGCTCAGCCTCCAGAGAATCCGCTGTATCAGGAACAGTGATGCACCATTGTCTCACGCAGCTCCACATCCAAGAGCCAGGGTTTCCTCCAATTACAAAGAACAAGAACAAAGAACAATACAGCACAGGAACAGGCCCTTCGGCCCTCCAAGCCCGCGCCGCTCCCCGGTCCAGGATTGAATCCTGAATCCAGGATCCCCGCCCAATTTTCCAGCCTATCTACATACCAATATCCTATCCACCGAGCTGTCCCTCACAGCTACGATGCTTTGTTCATCACAACCTATTAGCTCACCCCCACCCCGCCATTCCAGACCATGTGATCTCCAGGGAGAGGCGAAAACCCAGAGTGAAAAACCCCAGGGCCAATATGGGGAAAAAAAAATCTGGGAAATTCCTCTCCGACCCCCTGAGGCGATCGAAACGAGTCCAGGAGATCACAATGGCCCCGATCGGAAAATGCTTCCCAACCCTAGTCATTTCCACTTCCACGACACCATATGAATTCCCTGCCCCCGAGACAGGTTCCCAACTATCCACAGTCTCGCTCTGTACAGAATGAAGTATGGAGAGATTTTCCACAAGCCAGGGAAAGGCTAACCCAATCGGTCGGCGCATACATGAGTAGCCAAGCGACATCGGGGAGAGAAGGAAATGCACGAAATGTAAGTCGAGGTGACAACGCACAATGGGATGAGGGAAACGTAAGCAGAGACTTCCCAGAGGCGTTCAAAGTTAAAATGACGTCAATGAGGGAAATCAGGAAGAGGCTATTCCTATTGGCCAATGTGGGGTAGGTCAATGGGTTCACGAGTTTAATATTGTCAGCAAAAATAGGAGAATCATAGAGTTCTATAGCAGAGAAAAAGTCCCTTCGGCCCATCACATCTGTGCCAGTCAAAGACAAACCACCCAACTATTCTGCTCCCATTTTCCAGCACGTTGCCTTGTACCCCTTGGCATCGCAAGTGCACATCTAAATACTTCTGAAATGTTAGGAGGGTTCTCTGCTCCACACCACCCTTTCAGGTAGATGTTTTATCTGTGGGGAAAAAAAAACATGGAGGACTATTAGGGCAAGGCTGAGTGGTGGAGGTTGAAAACCATGGCAACTTGTGAGAGGCATGTGGTAAAATGTTTGAAGCTAATCCAAAATTTATGGCGAGAAGGCAGGAGGTTGGTCGCAAATGGAGTTCCCGTAGACACAATGGATGTGTGGATTTCTCTACTGCAGAGAGCTGTAGAGGCTGGGTCATCATGTCATAGAGTGATAGAGGTTTACAGCATGGTTTGCCCGCATTTGGCCCATATCCCTCTATACCCATCTTACCCATGTAACTGTCTAATCGCTTTTTAAAAGACAAAATTGTACCCACCTCTACTACTACCTTTGGCAGCTTGTTCCAGACACTCAACACCCTCTTTGTGAAAACATTGCCCCTCTGGACACGTTTGTATCTCTCCCCTCTCACCTTAAACCTATGCCCTCTAGTTTTAGACTCCCCTACCTTTGGGAAAAGATATTGACTATCTAGCTGATCTATGCCCCTCATTATTTTATAGACCTCTATAAGATCACCCCTCAGCCTCCTACGCTCCAGAGAAAAAAATCCCGGTCTATCCAGTCTCTCCTTATAACTCAAACCATCAAGTCCCAGTAGCATTCTAGTAAATCTCTTCTGCACTCTTTCTAGTTTAACGTATGTTCAAAGAGTAAAGCAATCAAGGGTTATGGAGATAACCCTTGATTCCTTGGGGCGGCACGATGGCACAGTGGTTAGCACTGCTGCATCACAGCTCCAGAGACCTGGGTTCGACCCTCGGCTTGGGTGGTTGTCTGCGTGGAGTCTGCATGTTCTCCCCCTGTCTGCGTAGGTTTCCTTCGGGTGGTCCGGTTTCCTCCCACACTCCAAAGATGTGCAGGTTAGATGCATTGGCTATGCTAAATTTCCCCTTAGTGTCCCGGGATGTGTAGGCTAGAAGGATTAGTGGGGTAAATATGTGGGGTTACGGGGATGGGGCCTGGATGGGATTGTTGTCGGTGCAGACTCAATGGGCCGAATGGCCTCTTTCTGCACTGTAGGGTTTCTATGATCTTTGAGGTAAGCCAGGAAAGTGGAGTTGAGGATTACCAATACCAGATCAGTCATGATCTCGATGGGCTGAATGGCTCTTGCTCCTACCACTAACAATGGACCAGTGGCCTTCAGAGTTGGCCCATTTGCAGGCTCCATGTCATGCAAACAGTTTATGTGCCACTCCCGAGCATAAACAAGGTAAATCACGCATCGCAAGGTAAATCACGTCAACAGCAGTGGCAGCCATAACAAATGGAATGTCTTCATTTTGAAGTGGTCCTGTACAATACAAACAAGATTCAACCAAGAGTTCGGAACTTTGTTTTGAGAATCACTTTTCCCTCCATGTTGTGACAGATGTGCCTCAATGAAAGACTGCCATTTGTTCTCATGAGGCTGCCCTGATGGCACTGTTGCTAGTACATTCTGCCAAAGGCACAACGACCCACCTAAGAAAGGCTTGGCAGCTGCAAGTCTTGAGTGAATAATGGAGATAAGCAAAGATGACCGAGTTTCCTGCAGTTACATCGAGAGTTCGAGCCCAGTCCCCTCCAGGAGCCATTGCCAGCAAGAACTGCTTTGATTTTTAAAAATTTTCAAGTGAGAGGGAGACCACACCGTGGACAAACTCCTGGGAGAGTCTTAAGTGCAATACCCTTAGGTGGCATGGTTTTAAGGATAAGTGGTGCAGTTTGGACACAAATCCCCACAATTACATACAATTACAAATAATTGCCGAAAACAAACTCCAAAAAATCATCAGTTCCTTAAAATAACTGCTAATGCTCCCCTGTGAGAGAAGTTTCCACTTTCATGTATATACTGACATATTATAGCTTCCACGCTCCAAACATCACCAATTAAGGAGGGCAGTTTAACTTCTGTCCATTACAATGCTCACTCAGGCCAATTTAACTCCATCAGTGCACACATCGTTAAGCTGAACACTGGAACAGCCTCTTCACGGTTCAGCACAGTGGCAAGCATTGCTGCCTCACAGCGCCAGGGACCCAGGTTCGAGTCCAGCCTCGGGTCACTGTCTGTGTGGAGTTTGCACATTCTCCCTGTGTCTGCGTGGGTTTCCTCCGGGTGTTCTGGTTTCCTCCCATAGTCCAAAGGTGTGCGGGTTAGGTGGATTGGCCATGCTAAATTGCCCCTTAGTGTCAGGGGACTAGGTAGGCTAAATGCATGGGGTTTATGGGGATAGGGCCTGGTTGGGATTGTGGTTGGTGCAGACTCGGTGGGCTGAATGGCCTCCTTTTACACTGTTGGATTCTATGAATGCACTTCATAGTCTTCAGAACCCATTTCTACACTTCCCTGTTCTGGCAAAGTTGCCAACATACTACCCCATGTATGCTCCATCGGTCCTGTGAAACACTTTGGTGAAATTAAGACACGAATGTGGACATTGTCATCGGTTATAAACTTGAGCAGCAAGTCGGAGGGGATGTGCATCGCATTACCCAACCCAAATTTGATTCATAGACACTTACAGCACAGGAGGAGGCCATTCGGCCCATCATGTCCATGCCAGTCAACAAAGATCCGACTACAGTAATTCAATTTTCCAGTGCTTGGCCCATAGACCCGGAGCTAACGGCAGCACAAGTGAATGTCTAAAATGTACCGTGCATACACAAATTTTCACCAGTTGAGTTGTGCCAGCCACGTTCCAGGCTATCCTATCAGTGGGAGCTTACTGTTGGGGGAAAGCAGGTACAATCTCTCCATACCCTATTCCCGCCCGGACAGGAAGTAAACTGGTGCAGCAGCTCAAAATGACGAGGAATCTGGAAAACGAGAAAGCTTCGGGGGGGAGTGGGGGGGGAAGGGGGGAGAGAAATGGGAGTGATATAGGCCACATGATGACCTGGTGGGCCATTGAGAACTCCCTTGAGGAAGCGAGGACCTTGCACTCCTGGAATGCTAGAGGATTCCCATTCAGGGTGGGCAAGGGAGAATGGGAAGGGAGTTTCCACCTCCATCACCTGGTACATTTGGAAATGGTATAGGAAAATAACTCCGTGACTTCAGTTTAGTTTATTTATTAGTGTCATAAGTAGGCTTACGTTAACACTGCAATGAAGTTACTGTGAAAATCCCCGAGTCTCCGCACTCCGGCGCCTGTTCGGGTACACTGAGGGAGAATTTAGCATGGCCAATGCACCTAACCAGCATGTCTTTCGGACTGTGGGAGGAAACCGGAGCACCCGGAGGAAACCCATGCAGACACAGGGAGAACGTGCAAACTCCGCACAGACAGTGACCCAAGTCGGGAATCGAACCCCGGTCGCTGGCGCTGTGAGGCGGCAATGCTAACCACTGTGCCACCATGCCTCTTTTGCCAGCAGCCAAGGTAGTAAAATGTGGCTATGACTTCTCTCCCTGCATCCTACTTTAACTTGGTGTTGTTAAAAACTCTTACTGTGTTCTCTCCCTGCATCCAGAGCCTTGAAGAAGTGTCAAACCTCTCTGTGAATACACACAAGACAAAATGTACCTCAAGCCTTCACTCCCAGTTTATAAGCATTTGGTCTGTAAGTAAACACCTAATTGTATATAGCTGGATGCTGCAAGCAGATCTAATCCTACCCACTCTGGGCTGTGTGGTGAAGCTTGGCTTTTGCTGTAAATCATCGCAACAAATGTAACTTTTCATTCTCTTTTAAGTTCCTTGCAGAAAGCAGTTCACAACCACGATGAGAAATCAATGGAAGTTGGCAGTTCGCCAAACACGAGTGCTAACAGGTATATATATATATTTTGATTTATGTTAATGACATGGACTTGGGTGTGTAGGGCACCATTTCAAAGTTTGCAGATCACAAAACTCCAAAAAGGTAGTCAGTGGCGAAACGGTATTGGCAGCTTTCAGGAGCGGTGGACCGACTGGTGAAACAATAGCTGGCGTTTAATGCAGGATAATGTGACGAGATGCGATGCCTTTCAGGAGAAAGATTAAAGAAAGGGAATATAACCCCAATCGGACAATTTTAAACAGGGTACAGGAACAAGCAGAGATACAAAGCAAAAGTGCTGGAAGAACAGCATCTGTGCAGAAGGAGAAACAGAGTTAATGTTGAATACATAGAATCTCTGCAGTGCAGGAGGAGGCCATTTGGCCCATCGAGTCTCTGAAATCTGGCATCTTACCCAAGCCCAAACCCTGCCCTATCCCCATAATCCCTTTGCCATAACTAATCCACCTAGCTATAGCTCTTGGGGCTAAAGGGATCAAGGTAATTGGGGGGGGGGAGGGAAGGATCAGGATATTGCATTTGATGATCAGCCATGATCAAAATGAATGGCGGAGCAGGCTCGAAGGGCCGAATAGCCTACTCGTGCTTCTAGTTTCTATCCGGCACATCTTTGGACACTAAGGGGCAATTTAGTATGGCCACCTTAGGCTATCCACCTAGCCTGCACATCTTTAGACACTTCCAGAGAACTGAGCCCTCAGGAACAGAGAGACCTGGCAGCACACACGGATACCTTTGAAGGTAGCTGGGAAAGTTCAGAAGGCTGTTAAAAATATCCTTGGCTTTGTAAATAGAAGTGTAAGAGTACAAAAGCAAGCAAACTTCTATTAATCACTAGCTTGACCCAACTGGGAGCACTCTGTCTAATTCTGGGCACCACACATTTGGATATATCAAGGTTTTGGAGTGGTGCAGAAGAGATTTACTGGAATGGTATTAGAGATGAAAGACTGTGGTTAAATAGAGAGAGCGGAAACGCTGGAATAGTCCTCCTTAGCGAAACCTTACTTCAAAATCAATATAGGGAAATAAAGAGAAACCATATCCATTGGTGAGATAACTAAAGGATGCTGTTTTAAGGCAATAGAGGTTTACAGCATGGAAACAGGCCCTTCGACCCAACTTGTCCATGCTGCCCCCTTTTTTAACCCCTAAGCTAGTCCCAATTGCCCGTGTTTAGCCCATATCCCTCTCTATCATTCTTACCCATGTAACTATCTAGTACCTGCCACTACTACTACCTCTGGCAGCTCGTTCCAGACACTCTCCACCCTGTGTGTGAAAAGATTGTCCCTCTGAACCCTTACGTATCTCTCCCCTCTCACCTTAAACCTATGCCCTCTAGTGTTAGACTCCCCTACCTTTGGGAAAAGATATTGACTATCCAGCTGATCTAAGCCCTCATTATTTTATAGACCTCTATAAGATCACCCCTAAGCCTCCTACACTCCAGAGAAAACAGTCCCAGTCTATCCAGCCTCTCCTAATAACTCAAACCATCAAGTCCTGGTAGCATCCTAGTAAATCTTTTCTGCACTCTTTCTAGTTTAATAATATCCTTTCTATAATAGGGTGACCAGAACTGTACACAGTATTCCAAGTGTGGCCTTACCAATGTCTTGTACAGTTTCAGCAAGACCCAACTCCTTTATTCAATATTCTGACCAATGAAACCAAGCATGCCTTCTTCACCACTCTGTCCACCTGTGACTCCACTTTCAAGGAGCTATGAACCTGTACCTCTCGATTTGCCAAACAACCAGGGGTGACAAGAGGAGATTTTCTTTTTAAACAGCGAGTTATGATGACCTGGAATACATCGCCTGATAGAATAGTGGATGCAGATTCAATAAACCCTTTCACAGGGGAACTGAGCTGTGGAGAAAGAGCAGGAGAGTAACGTTAACTGGATGATTTTCAATGAGCGAGCAGACATTATGGGTCGAATGGCCTCCCTCTGTGACCATTCCATGCATTGGAAAGAAATCCTTGGAAGAGCGGCGTAACGTACGTCAGGTACGAGGAATCCGGAGAGCAACAACTTAAAGTTTTGTTTGCCGAATCTTGATGCTTCCTCTCACACGGAATTCTCCAATAAAGAGACAGGACGGAGCATTGAGTTTAAAAATTGGTAAGTCATGTTGCAGCTTTATAGAACCTTGTTTAGGCTGCACTTGGAATATAGTGTTCAGTTCTGGTTGCCACACTACCAGAAAGATGTGGAGGCTTTGGAGAGGTACAGAAAAGACTCACCAGAATGTTGCCTGATATGGAGGGCATTAGCTATGAGGAGAGGTTGGAGAAACTTGGTTTGTTCTTACTGGAACGACGGAGGTTGAAGGGCGACCTGATAGAAGTCAACAAGATTGTGAGAGGCATGGACAGAGTGGATAGTCAGAAGCTTTTTCCCAGGATGTAAGAGTCAGTTACTAGGGTGCATGGGTTTAAGGTGTGAGGGGCAAGGTTTAAAGGAGATGTACAAGGCAAGTTTTTTTTACGCAGAGGGTGGTGGGTGCCTGGAACTTGCTGCCAAGGGGGATGGGGGGGTAGTGGAAGCAGGTACGATAGTGACTTTTAAGAGGCGTCCGGACAAATACATGAATAGGATGGGAATAGAGGGATATGGTCCCCGGAAGGGTAGGGGGTTTTAGTTCAGATGGGCAGTATGGTCAGTGCAGGCTTGGAGGGCCGAAGGGCCTGTTCCTGTGCTGTAATTTTCTTTGTTTTTTGTCGGACCAAAAGTTCTCTCTCACACTCCGCATGCTTAGGTTGTGAACAGGACTTCCTCCAGCTCATGAGATCAGAGAGATCATTTTATGAGGGTGGATTTGTGGCAAATAAGGGGAAGCAGCTAACGGAAGTGAAGTTTCCACATTGCACTACCTCGTGTCTTGAATGAGGAGTTGGCCTCATTCAGACACAACAACTTGGAGCTGACTGAAGCAGTTATTAATGAGCGAACCTGGAAGATTGGGTGTCAGCTGGTACCTCGAGTCACAAGGTTCCCGGTGTTAGGAATGGGTTAACTGCAATCTTCCACTTTAGACCAAATTTGTATGTTAATTGTTTAATAGCACTCACCGGGATATATAAAGGGGTGACAGGCGGCACTGGGTGTTGGGTGTGTCTATGTGGAGTTGTAAAAGAGAATAAAGTGAGCTTGTGACGAAGCTGGACTTGCGTCATCTTTTATTATTGGACTGCAACTGAGAGGCTTAACAAGGTTCAAGTCCCGCTGTGGAGAGAGGCAGAGTTAACGTTTCGAGTTGAGTATGATTCTTCTGCAGAACGTCAGACATATAGAAACATGTTGCTTCAAATTGCCGCTTGTTAACGGGCCCTTGTAGCTGTTGTCCACCTCACAGGACCTCATACCCAGGCTTGTCAGATGTTGAATGACCAACTGGTGCCCATTCAAGCCATTGGTTTGTATTAAGCTGCCATTTTGTACCCAGTGGGACCCGTCCACATGCAAATGGACTTAAGCAGTTTAAGATGGCAGTTCATGTTCTCATGGCAACTGGAGGGTGAACAGCTTTTTAAAAAAGAGGTTGATTGCTGTAACTTGACTCCCTGCTAACCCCGGAGTCTACATAGGCAGCGTGGCTCAGTCTTTGCCATCTGCTTATGACCTATGGTGACAATTCAGCTTCTTCTCTGGCATTCTGCCAGCTCAGGCTCACCAGAGAGAACATCAGTGGTTAAGAATTGAGTGATCCCCAAAACCGCTGGATCAGCCCTGGCTCAGTGGCTAGCGCTGAGGCAGGAGGTGGTGGATTCAATGCCCACTCCAAAGACTTGCCTAGATGAGCCATGTGGTTGTTAGCCACAAAATAATCATAGAATCCATACAGTGCAGGAGGAGGCCATTTGGCCCATCAAATCTGCACTCACTCTCCGAAAGAACACCTCACCAGGTCCATTCCCCGTCCTTTTTGTTCCCTGCTAATCCCCCTAACCAACACATCTTGGGACACTAAGGGGCAATTTACATGGCTAATCCACCTAACCTACACATCTTTGGACTCTGGGAGGAAACCGGAGGTCCCGGAGGAAACCCACGCAGACACGGGGAGAATGTGCGAACTCCACACAGTGTCCCAAGCCGGGAATCGAACCTGGGTTCCTGGCGCTGTGAGGCAGCAGTGCTAACCACTGTGCCAGGCCCTTCATTTGCATGTATGTAAAGGTGCTGATGCAGATCATACAAGTATCCTGACTTGTAATTTAGTCATTGATGAGCAGGAAGAACAGTTCTTCCAGAGCTCCCAGACCCAACTCAACAACCCAGTAAGATAAAGTGGACTGAATTCCCTGCTTTACTGGATGAGACTACTGGAGCTCTAAGGCTATGGTTTGGACAGTCCTCAGACTGTTAGATTTAAATTCGGGTGGCACAGTGGCTAGCACTGCTGCCTCACAGCACCAGGGATCCGGGTTCGATTCCCAGCTTGGGTCACTGTCTGTGTGGAGTCTGCATGTTCTCCCCCGTGTCTGTGTGGGTTTTCTTTGGTTTCCTCCCCAAATCTGAAAGATGTGCTGGTTAGATGCATCGGCCATACTAAATTCTCCCTCAGTGTACCCGAAAAGGTGCCCGAGTGTGGCGACTAGGGGATTTTCACAGTAACTTCATTGCAGTGTTAATGTAAGCCGACATCTCCCATTTTCTATGCCTTTTAGCTTTGACAAAGGGTCATCTGGACTCGAAACATCAGCTCTTTTCTCTCCTTACAGATGCTGCCCGACCTGCTGAGATTTTCCAGCATTTTCTCTTTTGATTAATGTAAGCCTACTTGTGACACTAGTAAATTAACTTTAAATGCAGTCAAATACTAGGAAGTCGCTACCGTGAGACACAAAATGGGTCTGCAACCCTTCTAACTCACCTACCATCACAAACCAAGAGTGCTTTGTGGTGCATTGGGTCAATCAAGTACGGCTTTTAGCAGCAGCATCGCCAGCGAGGTGCTGGAATGTGAGAATCGCGGCCGGTCGCTATTTTATAAAGGAGGAAGCAACTTGGATTTTGGCCACACCGGTTCACAGCCCTCAGGATCACTCTGCAGCTTGTGACATGTTGCTGAGGTGTAGTCAACTGCTGTCAAACCCAGGAACCGTGATGGCCAATTTGTGCATAGCTTGGGGCGCAATGTAATTCCCCCCTCCCTCCCTCCCCCACGCAATGACGATATCTTTAAGTTCCCTCGGAGGAAAAAAAACAAGAAAAAAACTGCTTACATCTGGAAAACAGCACCGCTCCCAAATTAGTAATCTTTCCCTTCTGTGCCCTACAGGATAATGGAAGGGCAGTCTTATCAAGCTCAGGATACCTCCCAACAACACTGGATTTCAATAGGTGACGCGCCTACCCTGAATCAGCAAGCCCCAGTTTAAAGGCCTTGTTTTGAGAAAAAGGATTGTGCTGGGGGGGGGAAATGGACCTCTCAAAATACTTCATTTCCTGGAATTAACACCCGGGCCATCTATTTTTGTCCTCTTAATGACTACTAGGAAGAGTGCAACAATAGGGTTTTTTTTGGACAGACACTGGACAAAAAACTTGAAGCTTTCAATATTTTGTCAAAAAGCAAATCCAATTTCACTTTCATTCTCCGCACACAAGGTTGTAACGGTTCGTTTCCGAGCAAAAGGGAGAACTTGTTTCTGCTGGCAGTGAGTATATAAAAAAAAAACCAAAATCATCCACTGGCTGTAATTGAGAGAGAGAGAGCAGCATCACCCATGCCCGCTACTCTGTGCTGCCACTAGTACAGGGCACTTTCCCTGCACAATCAGTGGAAGTGACATTACTCATTAACTTGGCGAAGAGTAGTGAATTACTTGCTGGTCGGCCAGCTGCAATCACTCGGTCAGAAGGGCTTTCCTCAGTCTTTGGAATTTTCCATCCTGGGCAGCTCCGGATGCTCCGTTGATGAGTGCGTTCAAGGCTGAAGGTTTTCACGCGTGAGAGGAATATGGGGTTGGGGCAAAAAAAGTGGAATTGATGTGGAAATTCGGCCACGATCTTATTAAGCGGCAGACTTGAGCGGTGTAGTTTACTCCTCTGCCTTATCATGTTCAATCCATCAACATTCTCGGGATTGCCTTTGACCAGAAAGTGGGCCTGCCATGTAAATTCTGTGGCTACCAGAGCAGGTCAGAGGCTGGGAATCCTGTGGTGAGTAACTTAGCTCCTGACTCCCCAAAGCCTGTCCACCATCTATAATGTGGAGATGCCGGCGTTGGACTGGGGTGAACACGGTAAGAAGTCTCACAACACCAGGTTAAAGTCCAACAGGTTTATTTGGTAGCAAATGGTATTTGCTACCAAATAAACCTGTTGGACTTTAACCTGGTGTTGTGAGACTTCTTACCGTGTTCACCATCTATAAGGCATAAGTCAGGAGTGCGATGAATACCAGCACCCCCCCGCCCCACTTGCCTGGGTGGGTGCAGCTCCAAACCTCAAGAAGCTTGATACCATCCAGGACAAAGCAGCCCGCTTGACTGGCACCACATCCACAAACAGCCATTCCCGCCGCCACCCACACACAGTGGCAGCAGTGTGTACCATCTACAAGGTGCACTGCAGCAATTCATGAAGATTCCTTAGGCAGCATCTTCCAAACCCACAACCACTACCTCTAGAAGGACAAGGGCAGCAGATTCATGGAGACACCACTACCTGCAAAATATATCACAGTTCCTTCACTGTCACTGGGACAGAATCCTGTTACTCTGTCCCTAACAGCACTGTGGATGTACCTACACCACATGGACTGCAGCAGTTCAAGGTAACAGCTCATCACCACCTTCTCAAGGGCAATTAGGGATGGGCAATAAATGCTGGCCCAGCCAGCAATGCCCACACCCCATGAATGAAAAAAATAAGTCATAGTCATGTCCAGTCTGGGCATCCATATAGAACTCTCCGTGTCTGCGTGGATCCCCTCCGGGTGCTCCGGTTTCCTCCCACAGTCTGAAAGACGTGCTGGTTAGGGTGCATTGGCCATGCTAAATTCTCTCTGTGTACCCGAACAGGCGCCAGAGTGTGGCGACTAGGGGATTTTCACAGTAACTTCATTGCAGTGTTAATGTAAGCCTACTTGTGACTAATAAGTAAACTTTATTTAAAAATGTGCTGAAGTTTTCTGCCATGAAGAATCTGTGCCACAGATCTGTGTGGAGAGCAGCATTGCAAAGCAATCTATGATGAATATCACAGGTTTACATCCAGTCACTGTCGTCTGCTGTGCACCATCAGCATAACCCCAGCACCCACACACTTTACACCCTGCAGATCTACACATGTAGATCTTTTAAAATCAGCTTGAGATCCGGATCCCCAAGTTCTCCAGCAAATGGGTGATGCCCTAACTCACTGGTCACCAGTGTCCCCAATGACAACGTGCAATTATATCACACCTTAAGCACATTTAAACAATCCAAGGAGTGTTATCAAACACCCAGCCTGATGGGAAGCCAGCTGGACAATATCAGAATAGTCATATCTCAGGGTAACAGAGGGCTTCAGCAGCAAATGAGCAGAGGCTGAGGTGGGATCGGGCCACATTATGGAAATGTTAATGGTCTTGGTGACGGAGTGGACATGTGGATAAAAAGTTTGTCACAAACAGACTTTGGGCGGCTCGGTAGCACAGTGGTTAGCACTGCTGCCTCACAGCGCCAGGGACCCGGGTTCAATTCCCGGCTTGGATCACTATTTGTTCGGAGTCTGCACGTTCTCCCCATGTCTGCGTGGGTTTCCTCCGGGAGCTCCGGTTTCCTCCCACAGTCCGAAAGACCTGCTGGTTAGGTGGATTGACCATGCTAAATTGCCCCTTAATGTCAGGGGGACTAGCTAGGGTAAATACATAGCGTTATGAGGATAGGGGCTGGGTGGGATTGTGCTCAGTGCAGACTGGATGGGCCGAATGGCCTCCTTCGGCACTGTATGAATCCATGATTGCAACGTAAACACCAAGACTGAAATCTGTCTGGCCCGGCTTCACTGTTGCCAGGGCAAAGGATCGGGATCAAAAGCAGAAAATGCTGGAAAAACTCAGCAGGCCTGGCAGCATCTGCGGATCGAGAAACAGAATTAACGTTTCAAGTCAAGTGCAATCTTCATCGAAACAAAGCCACATTGGACAAGAAACATTAACTCTGTTCCTCCCTGCACAGATGCTGCCAGACCTGCTGAGTTTTTCCAGCATTTCCTCTTTCTCATTTCCATTAACCTTCCTCGGCAGCCACTATCCCTCCTGCCCTTAAAAAAAGGTGATTAAAAGGTCAGCTTCAGCTCAGGTTGCTATGAGGTTAACCAATGTATCAGTCGGCAGACAACAATAGGAGTGAGGCCTGATTTAACAGTGGAGCAATGGTATACCATCTGAAATACTCAGAGGTGTACAGATATGCGAGGCCACAAGTGAAGGAATATTATTGCTGAGTAATCGGGTTGTAAAGGAAGCATCCTTCTCATGAAATCCATCGAACCATAGAATTCCTACAGTGCAGGAGGCCATTCAGCCCATCAGGTCTGTACCTACACTCTGAAAGAGCATCTTGCCTCCAGCCCCATCCCTGTAACAAATCTGGACTTTAACCTGGTGTTGTGAGACTTCTTACTGTGTTCACCCCAGTCCAACGCCGGCATCTCCACATCATACATTTACCATGGCTGATCCTACTAACCTACACATCCTGGGACACTAAGGGCACAATTTACCAAGGCCAATCCATCTAACCAGCACATCTTGGAGTGTGGGGGGAAACCGGAGCACCCAGAGGAAACCCAGGCAGACACAGGGAAAATGTGCAAACTCCATACAGACAACCACCCGAGGCCAGAACCCGGGTCCCTGGCGCTGTGAGGCAGCAGTGCTAACCACTGTGCCACCATGCCCATTGATAGATAATTAGCTATTCAAATGATCAGTACACTGAGCAGCTGCTCTTCAGTGCCTTCCTAAAGGGATTGGACAGGCTGTTTTTAAGAACAGCGTTTTGCTACTACCCAGAGAAGAAACTAGAGACTGCATTAAAAGTTTGGGACTTAAAGTTCGATGAGTAAAACAGTCTGGTCCTCAGTTTTGTTTTTCTACTTGGGAAACCTGCATGCTTCCCACAACAGCGCAAACCCTTGCCATGATTAGGATGGCATGGTGGCACAGTGGTTGGCACTGCTGCCTCACAGTTCCAGAGACCGGGATTCGATTCCCGGTATGGGTTACTGTCCGTTTGCCCGTTCTCCCTGTGTCTGTGTGGGTTTCTTCCGGGTGCTCCGGTTTCCTCCCACAGTCCAATGATGTGCGGGTTTGGTGCATTGGCTATGCTAAATTGCCCCTTCGTGTCCCAGGATGTGTACGTCAGAGGGATTAGCAGGGTAAATATGCAGCGTTACGGAGATAGGTCCTGGGAGGGGCTGTTGTTGGTGCAGACATGATGGGCCAAATGGCCTCCTTCTGCGCTGTAAGGATTCTATGATTAAAGTTAAGAATTCCTCACGATGGGGACTGCTGGCAGGACTATTAGGCAATGAGAAAATCTGCTGCCTGCTCCTGGGATTAACTGAAAGGCTGACACCATTGGGAGTGTAGTGCTCGACAGAGAGTTAATGAGCTTTAACAGGCATTGTCACAATTACACCAAAATGTTCACCTAGTTCTGTGTTCCCTCAGAGAATATCATAGCTCAGATGCACGTTAGTTAAATATGCTTTGGTACAATGGGAAAACATCCTAAACAATCACCCCTAAACATAATAAAGTGTCTACACTTCCGGCTGCCCTGGAAAAGCAGCCAGCATAATCAGGGACCCCACACACCCCGGACATTCTCTCTTCCACCTTTTTCCATTGGGAAAAAGATACAAAAGTCTGAGGTCACGTACCAACCGACTCAAGAACAGCTTCTTCCCTGCTGCCATCAGACTTTTGAATGGACCTACCTCGCATTAAGTTGGTCTTTCTCTACACCCTACTACATTCTGCACCCTCTCCTTTCTTTCTCTATGAACGGTATGCTTTGTCTTTATAGCGTGCAAGAAACAATACTTTTCACTGTATAATAATAATACATGTGACAATAATAAATCAAATCAAAATATATTGTAATCATATTTTTCATTGAGGACAATGCTTGGGCCGTTTTGAGTACAATTCCCGATAGAAGAATTTATATATATGTATGTTTCTACACATGTCTTATATACATATAATACACATACAAAATCCTGAGGGGACTTGACAGGGTGGATATTTGCTCTTGTGGGGAAGACCAAAACAATGAGATCCAGTTTAAAAATCTCTTTCATAGAGATGAGGAGAACCTTTTTTCGCTGAGTGGTTAGCATTATGTGGAATTCTCTTCCCCAGAGAGCAGTGGCGGTTGGGTCACTTGTGGGAGGTGGGCGTCGCTGGCTGGCCAGCATTTATTGCCCATCCCTGAGGACAGTTGAGAGTCAACCACATTGCTGTGGGTCTGGAGTCACATATAGGCCAGACCGGGTAAGGGCGGCAGATTTCCTTCCCTAAAGGGGCATTAGTGAACCAGATGGGTTTTTTTACGACAATGGATATATGGTCATCAGTAGATTCTTAATTCCAGATCTTTTGTTTTATTGAATTCAAGGATCGGCCATGCTAAAACAATTGCCCCTTAGCATCAAGGGGAACTAGCTAGGGTAAATGAATGGGGTTATGAGGATAGGGCCTGGGTGGGATTGTGGTCGGTGCAAACTCGATGGGCCGAATGGCCTCCTTCTGCACTGTAGGATTCTGAATATATCTATCATTCAAATTCCACCATCTGCCGTGGTGGGATTCGAACCCGGGTCCCTAGGATATTAGTTGGTTTTCTGGATTAATAATCCAGCGATAATACCACTAGGCCATCACCTCCCCATAATATGAATATATTCAAGGCTCAGTTAGATAGATTTTTGGGCAAATGAGGGAGTCAAGGGTTATTGGGAGGGGGTTGGGGTGAGGGAGACAGGAAAGTGGAGGCAAGGCCACAATCAGGTCAGCCATGATCTTATCAAGCAGGCTTGAAGGGCTGAATGGCCTCTTCAGTCCAATGCTCCTGGAAGTACGTTCCAACATTAATTTACAAATGTTGTTGCACTGTGCCAAGCTGGCTGATGCCACGATCATTGTTGCGCAGTTGTCACATCAGCAAATACATCACAACATGAAATGAGTAAGGATGTGGAAATGATTGCTGCAGATTGCAATCATCATCCCGTAAGAAGTTACGAGGTGCACAGATGACTTGATTTCACAGTTTGTAAAGATAACGGCGGCATACACCAGAAGGTGTCAGGCCTGTTGCATTCTTATGGTCCAAGGTAATCAGACTGTAAGCTTTATGATACTCGATTGGAATTTGGAGCGCTGTACACCCGTGAGTCTCGTAAATTCTTTAGAAGTTTTTTTTCACGGGAAATAAAACACTTCATGAAGTCATTAAGGCTTGGATATTGTCGATAACGGCTTTGATGATGGCAATGCCATTGAATTTCATTGGAGGTGATCAGGTTCAAACTTTTTGGCAATGGTCATAGGCTGGGCATTTACTTTCCGCACAAACATTACTTGCCAGGTGCAAGGCCCGGTCTGGATGTTGTCCTGGTTTGGCTTCATCATTTGCGGAACTGGGAACACCGGACAGCCCCATGATACAAAAGTACTGTCATTTTGTACGTGGATCCAGTCACAGGCCAGAGACACTCAATCTGTTCGAACACAGGTATGGTTTACTTTGTTATGGGTCCAAATGACAGAACTGACAGTAATCCACATCAACGTTTGGTGCCTCCGGACCATACATCTTCCGCTTGCTGGTGTTGCAGATTCCGGTGTACGAGCCACATTTTTATCATCCAGAAATATTTAGAGAGAAACATTAGTGCACTTGTTCTACATGAAGCTCTCTTCAACATGAGGTCCACCGACAGACTCACCTCTTCACAGACTTTGCTGGTCTCCACCAGGGTTTGCCCTATAACGAGAGATGATAACCATTTGTTATAGAATCGAGTATAAAATTAAGCTTTCTCCTTATCCATCCCCAATACGGAGGAGTGTTACTGCTGGTGATACATTGGTTCTTTGATTAACGGGACACCATTATGCTGGTCAATAATTTGAAATCTTGGGTCAGAATATTTACACTCCCCTGCCAGTGGGGGGCGTAAGATTTCCCGAATGGCCTTCCCATTGGCCTCCCTTGTGTCCCGGTCTCTTCGCAATTTTACAGTGGGCACGGGAGAGGCCTACCTGCCTCGCCCCCAATTGTGGCCAATTAATGGCCACTGGAGGGCCGTTTCTCGCCCAACCTCAATTTTCAAGTTGACAGGAGGGGATTCAGGGGCGGCAGCCTGGAAAGTGACGCTGCTCCGGCCTTGAGTGGGGAGGGATGGGGGTGGGGGCGCCTTCATCATCGGCCCCCTTTCAACATCGTGCATGCTTCCTCAACAAGGTTCTGTGCCCTCCCCATGGCGCTCCCTCCCAGTGGCCTCTCTGCCAAGTCCAACCTCCAGTAAATTAACACTCCTTGGAATATTAAATGGCGTCGGGGCAGCCAATATTGGGCACTGAATCATTCGTCACCAACTCTTTGGATGGGACGGTTTCGCTGCCTACTTAAAAACCCTGGCCTTGGTTTGAAAAGATGGGAACCATTGTTACCAATCACCCCTAAATGGACTCAGATAAAGGGACAGAAGTGGGCTATTACTGAATCATTGGCTTTCTTCAGGCAGACTTACAAGGAGGAAAGAATGGTTCAGTGGTCAGAAATGATCTGATGTGGAGATGCCGGCGTTGGACTTGGGTGGGCACGGTAAGAAGTCTCACAACACCAGGTTGAAGACCAACAGGTTTATTTGGAATCACGCGCTTTTGGAGCGCTGCTCCTTCATCAGGTGAATGAAGAGGTAGGTTTCACAAACACGGCATATATAGACAAAGACACAAAAATGATCTGATAAGCACAGAAAATGTGAAGCCACTCTCCATGCTCCAACAGCAGTTCACACAAGAACTCCCTTGGAGCAAAGAGTTGATGTCCATCTCCACATTGCTTGAATCTCCAAGTGCGACTCGCCAACCCAGCGAGAAGCAATCAATAAAATCTACGAGATAAAAAAAAACTGGGTCTGACCTTTGTTTCACTCGACAACGGAAAAGCTCTGTGCCACCTACCCAGATGCAGAAAAATACACTGACCGCAAGGTTAACTGAAAGCAAACAAAACCCAGCAGCACAAAACGGGATTGGATTGTGCGGACGGTCGGGTAAAATTAAACATATCCTCCGGAAAGGTGGAACCTAAAAGAGAAAATGCTGGAAAAACCTCAGCAGGTCTGACAGCATCTGTGAGGAGGGAAAAGAAAAATAAAGGAGGAAAATAAAGAAAAAGGTAGAGAACAGTTAAAAATCATGAGCCTGACCTTCCCGTTGCTTGCCATTTTAACACACGATCCTGCTCCCATGCCCACATGTCAGTCCTTGGCCTGCTGCAATGTTCCAGTGACGCTCAACGCAAACTGGAGGAACAGCACCTTACAACCTTCCGGTCTCAACAACTTATGATTAACTCTGCCCACTTCCAACCCATTGTTTTCATTTTATTTAATTTTTAACTGTTCTCTTTTATTTCTGTAATGTCCTTCTTTCTTTTTCTACCCCCCCCCCACTCCTTCCCCTATTTTATCCTCCCTTTCCTTACCTTTTCTCTCCCTTTTCTCTCAATCTTGCCTCTTTCCCACCCATCTCCCCCCTCCCCCAACATCTTCATCTGTCGCAGCTTATCCTCTGCCGTTTGGCCTTTCACACCCTTTAGTCTCTCTATGCATTGCCATTAGCAGCCTTTTCCCTTGTTTCTGTGGCTATGACTCATCTTTCATTCCCTCACCCTGCAGTATAAATATCTCCCACTTTCGATGCCTTTTAGCTCGAAACGTCAGCTCTTTTCTCCCCTTACAGATGCTGCCAGACCTGCTGAGATTTTCCAGCATTTTCTCTTCTGGTTTCAGACTCCAGCATCCGCAGTAAATTGCTTTTCTCCAGAAAGATGGATCTTGAAAAAGGCACCATCTCAAAGGACTTCACTGGAATTGGGGGGAGGGGGGGGGGGGGGAAGAGGAGAGAGAGAGAGGAGAAGATCAGCAATTACTTCAGCTCTCCTCAGTGAAGCCAGACCACAGCTATTACTACAGGTTAACGTCACAACCACCACATTCATTAAAGCTTCTGGCAAATGGGGAACTCTGGAGAATGAATATGTGTTGCCGCCTCTCAGTTCGAGCACCTTGCCCTGTTAAACAGACTTTGGAAAACCGGTTCAACCCCTGGGACCCACAATCCAGTGGGTGAGGGTCAATAAAAGGAAAGAAAATGGCACAGATATCATTTTCTTTTTAATTTGTAACCCCAGCGTTCATCTGGAATTCCCAAAGAATGGGCTCGTCATTGTAGGTACATTGAGATAGAAAGCCTCCGTAATAGGGGAGGCGATGGCCAAGTGGTATTATCGCTAGACTATTATCCAAAAACTCAGCTAATGTTCTGGGGACCCGGGTTCGAATCCCGCCACGGCAGATGGTGGAATTTGAATCCAATAAAAAATATCTGGAATTGAGAATCCACCGATGACCATGAAACGATTGCCAATTGTCAGAAAAACCCATCTGGTTCACTGGTGCCCCTTTAGGGTCGGAAATCTGCCATCCTTACCTAGACTGGCCTACATGTGACTCCAGGTCCACACCAATGACTCTTATGCAACTAGGCTTGGGCAATAAATGCTGGCCAGCCCGCGAAGTCCATGTTCCCACGAATGAATAAAAAAAAGATCCCTTTTTCCTTTCTCGACTTTCCCCTTCCCAATTGTCATTATTACAAACGACTATTGTACTCATAGAAGCATCCAGGGTGGAAAAGGCCCTTCGGCCCGTCGAGTCTGCACCGACACATTGGAAAATCATCGCAAATGTGATTGAGAATCGATGTGGAAAAAGTGATTCTGAATGAGCAGGTAGAGATGAGAGAAACATAAAAATGCATTACTGTTTTTCTGCAAAAGATGTCAATTATCAGCCAGGAGAAGTGGGGGTGGGGTGTCAAGAAATGGGATAACCAATAAAGACTGCTGCAAAGTCCCCCATGAAGATCAACAGAATGGCGGTGAGTGCGTACAAAGCTGCACGACCATGGGAAGGTCATCAGATCCTTAAACGAAAAGCTCTAATCCCCAGAAGTAACATGTTTTTAACCATCATTTGAGAGTTTCTGGGTTTTTTTAAAAAAAGAGTGAGACTGGGCTTCAGCAGGAACCGAAAATCACTAGGTCAGGGAGGAACTGAGAATTCTATTTTTACTTTGCTTAATGAGGAAGACAGTGGCTGCTCATTCATGAATTTGTTACTCGCAAGAGCTTCCGAGATTGGGGCGTCAACTGTGGTCAAGTTGTTCCACAGCCAGTGACCTCTACTGAGGGACAGTTAATGTTCCTGCCATTCACCGCTCAAATTAAAAGCCATAATATCATCACAGTGGAAGCTACCTTCTAAATTACTGAGCTCATTTAACCAACCTTCCAGTTGAATGTTATGAATTCAGAAAAAGTCAATACTTTTCAGCTGTAAATTGCATTTTAAGATTTCTAAATCCATTTCTTATTGATTCTTAAGCAAACATCGCAGACTTATTGGCCAGGATTCTGCAGCCCCTTGGCTTGGTGGGATATGAAGGCCCTGCCAAAGTAAATGGCAACATAAATGGCCCACCAGAGAGAGGATTGACTTATGAGGAGAGACCGAGTAGACTGGGACTATACTCATTGGAGTTCAGAAAAATGAGGGGGAGATCTTATAGAAACATAAGATTATGAAGGGAGTAGATAAGATAGAAATAGGGAGGTTGTTTCCACTGGGGGTGAAACCAGAACAAGGGGGCGTGGCCTCAAAATAAGGGGGAGCAGATTTAGGACTGAGTTGAGGAGGAACTTCTTCACCCAAAGGGTTGCGAATCTGTGGAATTCCCTCCCAGTGACGCAGTTGAGGCTACCTCATTGACTGTTTTTAAGGCAAAGATAGATCAATTTTGGACAGTAAAGTAATTAAGGATTATGGTGAGCGGGTAAGTGGAGCTGAGTCCACAAAAAGATCGGCTGTGATCTTGTTGAATGGCGGAGCAGGCTCGAGGGGCCAGATGGCCTACTCCTGCTCCTAGTTCTTATGTTCACCACAAGGGGAGTCACGTGTGGTCAGGGATAACACTCTGGCCGTGAAGTCGTTGTCCACACAAGTGACAGATCATATTTTATGAAGATACTGCACATTTCTGACTGCACATTCTTTGCACAATAAGGATATCAGGCTCTCTTCTGCCTGACTGCACTGAGATTGATGGTGCCGCACAGTTCACCGGCAGCCTGTCGGTCTCGGTGTCTGTGGGACTGGTATTGTGCATTGTCCTGTGGGTAGGGGAACCTTCACAAGCAGTAACTGTGGGATAGATAGGGGGCAGTTTCTGTTGAGCGAGTCTGCAAGGACAGCCTCAGTGTCCAAGGCTTTGCCTCAGTTCCGGGCAGAAAGCCTTGGCAAAGACTTCCATTTATATAGTGTGCTTCGCGAGCATTGGACAGCTCAACAAGTCCTTCATGGCCAATAGAGTACTGTTGCAGTGTAGTCACTGTTTGTCACATACAAAACACAGCAGCCAAACTGTTCTTGGCAAACTCCCACAAACAGTAATGTGATAATGATAAAGGGATAGAGGGATAGATTCCTCTGCTCTTTTCTGAAATAGCGCTGGAGGATCTTTAACACCCACCTGCGTGCCGGCAGGCCATGTCTCAGTTTAGCATCTCATCTGAAAGTTGGCATCTCTGACAATAAAGGCCTCCCTCAGTGCAGAACTTGAGCATCAACCTTGAATTTTGCCTGGAGGTATTCTTGAACCCAGAAGCCCAGGGCCGAGTAGGCAATATCTGAGCCACACGGCAGGCTATTGAAGCCAAAAGACCAAACATTGTGTATTCCGATGGCTGGAGGTCCCATGTGTGGTTCAATAAAATGGCTGCCACTGATGGCAGGAATGCTGCATGTGGCCCAACTGTGTTGCATCATCTTGCAAATGGAGAGCCGTGATAGGTCTGCTTGAGACTTGGATTGGGGGGGGGGGCGTCGGTGAAGGAGGTTGAGGGGCAGGCCATTCAGCTGGCACCTCCTTGGGCCCCTATCCAATCCGAGCCTCATCAGGACCCCTGGATTGGTTGGCCTGATGGGGAAAAGTGCTTCCGCGAGGTGGGGGCAGGAGGAAGGGGAGTCCAGGCCAGAACAGAGGAGTTGTTCTTTCCTGTAAAACTTTCGTCGTGGGGTTGGGTAGAGCAGGAAACGCTTCTGCAAGCACGTACTCTGGCCCCGCACGGAAAACGTAACCTCTCCTCTGACCAAGGGGTGACAGTTCCTGAACATGATCCCACCACCTAACGGTTGTCAACAGGTAGTCTCAGGACCAGAATGGTCGGTTGGCAAGAATTAAGTCATTATATCGGATTGAGTAAGAGTTATATCCGGCCGAGTGTTGCAGACTGGCACATTCCAAAGCCCAGGACTACGTGCTGAGGGACGCACTAAAGCTGGGGGGGCAGCCGTCACAATGGGGAAAGGTCACTGTCTCAGCCATAGTGAACTGAGGGGAGGAAAATTGTACAGAACCCCCCGAGCTTTATGACTCACATTGAATGCACACAGTGAATATTACATGAATCACTATTGTTTGGAAGAAGCAACTTGATCGACGTAGACATCTTTGTACCATTTGCAATTAACTTTTTGGGATGAATGTAATGTTTCCTTGACTGCATTAATGAACTTCAGAATGCAACAGGATGTATGTATGGAACCTGAATATCATTGCACTTTTTGTGATTGCCACTTTGAAGTGTTCTTTCAGAGATTTTATGACCAGGGTATATTTTTACAAAACAAAATTAAAATGATTACATCGGAATACATAGGAAATACGGCACAGAAACAGGCCATTCTACCCATCCAGTTCAAGCCAGCATCTCAGTCTACCATCATAACCCTGGATTCCCTTCTCTTTTAAGTAGTTGACTAGTTTCCCCTGTTTCTTCGGAGGGAACTCTTCAAATGCAGACAATAAAAATATAACAAAACTTACTCCAACTTATAAATCAAAGAAAGGGTTTAATAAAGAAACTTCATTACTCCAAACTTGGGACCTCGCCCTGGGCCAAACCAAGCTCCCCACAATTCCCAATAGGTTCTTATTGATAGTGAGTCAGCTGTAATTGGTTCCATGGTTTACTGGGTCAGCTGACCCTTACAGCTTGTTACCGTTGGTCACATTACATCCAATAGAAAGTTGTCACCGGTTACATTCTAACATCCCCTTAGTTGCAACCACTCGGCATGGGAGTGAGTTCCACAATCTCAGCCAACAGAAAGTCTGTGGAGAGAGAATGGAGTCAACATTTCGAGTCTGAATGACCCTTCGTCAGAGCTTTTATCCACAATCTCAGCACTCTTTGGATGAAGAAGTTTCTTCTGAATTCCCTGTTGGGTTTGGTGGTGACTATTTGTCTATGCTCTCACTCTTCCTCACATTTGCATTTTCCAGCAGGGGTCACTGAACAACCATCAGCAGCAGGAGCCCTTATTGTGTTCCTCCCCTCTTTAACCGGAGGACACTAGTGGGGACATGAGGCTCTCGACCCTGTCCTCAACGTCCTACTTCTTGTTGGGGATCAACTGATTCAGCACTGACCTGGGATTGAACCTGTGACAATCGCGCTCTGTGTAATTCTGGAACATACCAGTGCTTCACTTATCTGCAGTACATCAGTCACTGAAAGATTTCAAGACAGCAAAACTTCATCAGAATGCTGCAGTGGGCGCAAGTTCTGATATCTAATCATCTTTCTCCATCTTCTCAAGGTCTCTTCATACTGGGTCTGGTTTCATTCAGATCTGTCGTGATATGAGTTAGGAGCAGGGGTAGGCCACTCGGCCGTCGCACATGGCTGATCTGACTCCAACCCAAACTCCACATTCCCACCTACACCCGATAACCTTTGACTTCCCGCTTATCGAGAATCTATCGAGCTCTGCCTCAAAAAATATTCAAAGATTCTGCTTCCACTGTCTTTTGAGAAAGAGTCCCAGAAACGCAGGGGAAAAAAAATTCTACATCTCTGAATTAAATTTATTGTTAATAAGTGACCCTCTAGTTCTAAGTTCTCTGACACGAGGAAACATCCTCTTCACATCCACCCTGTCAATAACCCTCAGGATCTTAACGGCTTCGATCGAGGGTATGGGAGGAAGGCAGCATCAGGCTATTGAGTTGGACGATGAGCCGTGATCGTAATGATGTGGAGATGCCAGTGCTGGATTGGGGTGGACAAGATGAGAGGTCACACGACACCAGGCTATATCCAATGGGTTTATTTAAAATTTTTGTGTGTTGAACTATAACCTAGTGTCATGTGACCTCTCTGATCATAATGAATGCTGGAACAGGTTTGAAGGGCTGAATGGCTTAGTCCTACCCCATTTCTGTTTTCTGTGTGTCAAGTTACTTCTCACTCTTCTAAACTCTAATGGATACAAACTTAACCTCTCCAACCTTTCTTTATAAGACAACGCACCCGTTCCTGGTATTAGTCTAGGATGATGGCACAGTGATTTAGCCCTGCTGCCTCACAGCGCCAGGGACCTGCGTTCAATTCCGGCCTCGGGTCCCTGTCTGTGTGGAGTTTGCACATTCTCCCCGTGTCTGCGTGGGCTCCGGTTTCCTCCTGCAGTCCAAAGATAGAACATAGAACAGTACAGCACAGAACAGGCCCTTCGGCCCACGATGTTGTGCCGAGCTTTATCTGAAACCAAGATCAAGCTATCCCACTCCCTATCATCCTGGTGTGCTCCATGTGCCTATCCAATAACCACTTAAATGTTCCTAAAGTGTCTGACTCCACTATCACTGCAGGCAGTCCATTCCACACCCCAACCACTCTCTGCGTAAAGAACCTACCTCTGATATCCTTCCTATATCTCCCACCATGAACCCTATAATTATGCCCCCTTGTAATAGCTCCATCCACCCGAGGAAATAGTCTTTGAACGTTCACTCTATCTATCCCCTTCATCATTTTATAAACCTCTATTAAGTCTCCCCTCAGCCTCCTCCGATGTGCGGGTTAGGTTGATTGGCTATGCTAAATTGACCCTAGTGTCAGGGGGATTAGCAGGGTAAATATGTGGGGTTATGGGAATAGGGCCTGGGTGGGATTGTGGTCAGTGCAGACTCGATGGGCCGAATGGCCTTCTTCTGCACTGTAGGGATTCTATGAAACATTCTCCGAACTGCTTCGAACGCATTTACACCCTTCCTCACCAAGCTGTCTATTGGTTGCCTGCCAGCGACGGATAGTGAGCTTTCAGAGCTGTTGAACATGGGGGGGCATCGCAGTCAATATGGTGTTCAATCAAGCGAGGAAAGATTAGGAGGGTGCCGTACAGTGATCGAGAGCCGGAAACATGGCTGATTTCCATGTCTG